>NC_047017.1:37900812-38258505 GCF_902652985.1 Pecten maximus
AAATGTTGATGTTTTAGACGCCAAATTTGCTTTCATATGATAAAATACATATATTTTCATATTGTGGTTGATGTAAATATTGCCGAAATCACTTTGAAATTATTTTTACCAAATTTCCGAAATTAAAAAAAATCATTAAAAATCCAAAAATCCACACATCTTCATTCTGGTTTTTTTTATTGGCATGCCTAAGAGATGCTTCATGCATAAACATACAGCTTTCAAGTATATTGATAAAAAATAAAAATGCCTGAGCATAGCTAACAATAATATCAATTACAAACACATTTACAAAATTGCTTGTAACATGCTCATGTTGTAACCTATGACTTGAAAGTCAGCTAGATTGGCTATATATAATATAATGTACCTCTCTTCTTCTTGGTCTCTACAGTCCCTTTTTTCTTTTGGTGTTTCATCGTAATCTGAAATGAATTTTGAATAAATATACACTGCCGTACGTAATTATAGAACACCTACAAAACTTTATTCAACGTTATAAACTCCTTAAGCAAACAGTCGTAGAAAAATCGGATAAAAAATATCAATTTTCGTCTTCAGAATACGGCGATGTTTATTTCCTGTCTTACCTGCTAAATTGGTAATCGGTTACCACTGGCTGAACGTCCCTGCTGCATCCACACCTCACCTGTCAAGCAGCTTTCCTGTCACGTGATTCCAAGGGGGGAAAAACGGCGGGAATTCGTTGCATAGCAGCAAGGTCATCCAGCTAGAAAGGTCGCCGCATCGCATGCTACCACAGCTATATATTTACTAAATAACATAATGAAGACCTGTCTGGACTTACAGTTTAGAAATCGTCAAGTAGATGTCTACTACATTTTGTGTGTGTGTGTTTTTTTTTCAAACATGAGCCTTAAAACTGTACTCTCGATAATCATGACGGACACAGATTAATTATCCCAGTGATATCATCCATACGAAATTAAAGTATAACTGAAATGTATGTATAGCCCCGCCTGTTTCTGTGGATCTATCATTTGTCGTCCAGTCGTTCAAAAGGTGATTAGACTAGTCACTGTTTGACGACAATATTAGAATCCCGATAAAATCATTTCTGGTTAAACTAACTTGACACCATTTTATGAAACGAACGCACTCGTCAGTCTCTCCCTTAAAGTCTTGAAGTAAAAGAGAAATGAGATTTTCACTAATCAAAGCGCTAATCACATTTTTTCTGGAATTCCGATCATACGATATTGATATAAATAAAGTAGAAAAATGTGAAGACGAGCGGTAGTGACTACATATTTGAGAGACTATCCAAATGACTTGACTTTTAAACATATTTTATTGCTAATTGACAAGGGATTAGGTCTACACAAGTGTTTTTTTCAACTTATGGACGCCCTCTCCCACCATACAAATACATGTACATGTACATTACATAAAAACATTTAGATAGGCATAGACATAAAGTAGGCTAGATATATAGAATGCATGCAATTAACATAGACACAGGTTCGCAAGAAAGACTACAAGAATACATATCAAAATCTATTGCTGGATTTGATGTAGTTTTGCACTATTCAAATATTGTCCTCTCTTTCGTTTTGTTTTTGTAACCATTGCTATGATACCCTGACCAGTGATGTTGGGGGTGTAAACACCTGAATATATTGGAGTAACAGACGTTGATAATGCTGTTAAAATTGTGTCCAAGCCTCTTATCTCCCTTTTGGCAAATAAATGTGTTTTTAATAACCTCTGTCTGTCCGTATAATTACATATAAGGACCTCCCACCACTATCTGTCCGTATAAACATAAGGACCTCCCACCACTATCTGTCCGTATAAATATAAGGGCCTCCCACCACTATCTGTCCGTATAAATATAAGGGCCTCTCACCACTATCTGTCCGTATAATTACATATAAGGGCCTCCCACCACTGTCTGTCCGTATAAATATAAGGGCCTCCCACCACTGTCTGTCCGTATAAATATAAGGGCCTCCCACCACTATCTGTCCGTATAAATATAAGGGCCTCCCACCACTCTCGCTGCCCTGCAGGTAGGGCGTAAGAATTGTACCTGCTGCCCCCATTGCATGATCGTAAGAGGCGACTAAATTTGGGATCTGATCTTTTCTCTTTCTTAACAACTTTCTTCTTTCTAACGTCTCCCTTGACACTGCCTCACTTTTGGCCTTTAGTTGAGCGTTCGTCCCTGTGAGGAAGGCTTTGGGTTCTGTCCCCTGGCCGAGACATACCAGAGTCTTTAAAAATGGTAGTTACTGCTTCTGCTTAGCGCTCAGCATACAAGGAGTGGGACGACTGGTTGGCCCGTTGTCAGTATAATGTGACCGGGTGGGGTGTGCTGCTGGGTGTCTTCGGCAGTATGCTTCAGTGAGGTAGCACTATAAATCGGCAAAAGTTCCGGCCTATCACAAGGAGACTTAACACGAACATACCGCAGCCTCCCAAAACACACATACGCACTCACCACACGCATGCATGTCGCACGCACGGGAGGCCGTCCTTAAATGACCTTAGATGTTAATAGGACGTTAAACAAAATAAACCAAACTAAACCACCACTATCTGTCCGTATAAATATAAGGACCTCTCACCACTATCTGTCCGTATAAATATAAGTACCTCCCACCACTATCTGTCCGTATAAATATGAGGGCCTCCCACCACTATCTGTTCGTATAAATATAAGGGCCTCCCACCACTATCTGTCCGTATAAATATAAGGGCCTCCCACCACTATCTGTCCGTATAAATATAATTAGGACCTCCCACCACTATCTGTCCGTATAAATATAAGGGCCTCCCACCACTATCTGTCCGTATAAATATAAGGGCCTCCCACCACTATCTGTCCGTATAAATATAAGGGCCTCTCACCACTATCTGTCCGTATAAATATAAGGGCCTCCCACCACTATCTGTTCGTATAAATATAAGGGCCTTCCACCACTATCTGTCCGTATAAATATAAGGGCCTCCCACCACTATCTGTCCGTATAAATATAAGGACCTCCCGCCACTATCTGTCCGTATATAACTATAAGGGCATCCCACCACTATCTGTCCGTATAAATATAAAGGCCTCCCACCACTATCTGTCCGTATAAATATAAGGGCCTCCCACCACTATCTGTCCGTATAAATATAAGGACCTCCCACCACTATCTGTCCGTATAAATATAAGGGCCTCCCACCACTATCTGTCCGTATAAATATAAGGGCCTACCACCACTATCTGTCCGTATAAATATAAGGACCTCCCACCACTATCTGTCCGTATAAGTATAAGGACCTCCCACCACTATCTGTCCGTATAAGTATAAGGGCCTCTCACCACTATCTGTCCGTATAAATATAAGGGCCTCCCACCACTATCTGCCCGTATAAATATAAGGACCTCCCACCACTATCTGTCCGTATAAATAAAAGGGCCTCCCACCACTATCTGTCTGTATAAATATAAAGGCCTCCCACCACTATCTGTCCGTATAATTACATATAAGGACCTCCCACCACTGTCTGTCCGTATAAATATAAGGGCCTCCCACCACTGTCTGTCCGTATAAATATTAGGGCCTCCCACCACTATCTGTCCGTATAAATATAAGGGCCTCCCACCACTATCTGTGCGTTCCCTTCGTTTTCTCTTCATTTTCCTTTGATCGACTCTGCACATTTGACTCGTGTGACCTTGAACGTAGGACAAGGTTATGTGACCTTGAATGTAGGGCAAGGTCAACAATGTTTGGTGCCATTATCTCGAAAGTTTGCAAATGTCACCATTCGAACATATTCTTTACACGTGACCGGGATTTCTTCGCCTTGATTTGTTGACCATTTAACTCCTGTGACCTTGAATGAAGGTCCAGGTCAACGATACGACAAATCGTCGCCAACTAACACTGTAGCCAACTATATATACTATCGATCTGCCAAATGGGCAAAAACGTCATAAGTGCATTTTTTTTGGTATTGGTGAATTTTGAATCATGAAGGGGACAAACATTTTTCAAATTGCGGTATAAAATCACAAAACTTGCACATTCCATCTCAGTATAGTAAGCTCTAAGCGTACATGAAATGCAACAAAGGATTTTGAAGTTATGGTCATTGGAAACATTGATCAAAATTGTTTTAAAATTTATTAATGATCACAATAATCAATACATATACAAATATTTTTATGGGATGGGAAAACAAGCTTAGAGCTTATATTAATTCCTTTTCCGTGTACATACAAAGGCAAATATAAATCTTCGGAACTGGAACACCTTACATCAATGTGAAATGAAATAATAATATTTATGGGTTACAATTAAAACCAATAGACATACGTACATGTGGTGAATAGAATTAATAACAGAAATAAACGACAGTGACGCCTGTAAATAAAATCACCTTATAGAGTTACGTATAAATGTTTGTCATTATACATTCGATAGAGGACTTAAGGGGTTCAAAAATATTAGCTAAAACGTTTACTTTGCTTAACATAATTTTGTACTGTCAAGAATATTTGATCATTGTTTGGTAACATATTCAAAGTTCTATTCTTAGATCTGCGACACCGGGATTAGCCTTTGTAATTATTATCATGAAATCGCGAATGTATTCACTGTGGTTTAAACTGATTTTGTTTTTTGAGCGAGTGTTTACAAGATGATGTTTGGAAAGAAGAATATAGTCATATACAAGTCCGCTACAAAATAAATTATATTGATACGTTGATTGTTTTACGAATTGCAAATAAGCATAGATTGATGGTGACTTTACGGGTTTCGTCTTGTATCCTTTTCATGTAGTAAGCATTTTCTAATATACATATTTTCATGTATTAGGCGTTATTGTAATATGCATGTGTGTACACACGGTATTGACACGTTTATAACTTCCTAAATAACTTTCTCGCGACCATTGCAATAATGTACATGTATTATTGATACGTTTATGTAATCTCTCCAATGACTTTCTAGCAATTTTTTCAATAGTACATACATATGTATATAATATTTATACGTTCATAATGAAATAAATTGACTCGATTATATATATATTTTTATATGAATTTCTCGCAACCATTTCAATGGTACATGTATATAATATTAACACGTTTATTTTTTCTGAAATGAATTTCTCGCAATCATTTCAATAGCATATGTATTATATTGACACGTTTAAATTTACTCGATTGTAATTTTTTTTTTAATGAATTTCTCGCAATCATATCAATAGTATAAGTTTATAATATTGAAGCGTGTACAATCTCTAAAATGAATTGACACGTTTAAATTTCTGAAATGACTTTCTCGCAATCATTTCAATAGTATATTATGTACATGTATATCATATTGACACGTTTATAATGTTTCAAAATACTTTCTCGCAATCATTTCTATGATGTATATAGATAGATAATTATTTATCAAATGGCCTGTTTTGCAATCATATATTGCAAATTTATTATTATCGTTATTACAAATGAGTAATGTATATGCCAACGTAAATGCGACCATGCATGCAGAATTATTTACTTACTGTAGAATGTACATGCTGTCTGTAATCTATGTCACGTTTAAATCAATTTTCTAATTTGTCATCTATGTACATGTTGTCTTATTTATCTAGAATCACAGAAGGTTATGTTTCTGACCACAGTTACCCCTCGGTCAGTTATATAAACATCCTATAGCATGATGCACCATGCAGATACATGTATACTTTTGTATATTTGGTGTTTGTATCTTCATATTTTGTTCCTTTTCTTCCGCTGGATTCATGTACACTTAGTTAATGCAATATCTTCCGTAGGTCACCCTGATACATGTATACCCATACCAAATCATTCGATCTTTGATAATGGGTAATGATTTTATGGGACACAGGGTGGAAATCGGAAATTTTGATGCCAAAGCATACAGATATATGATTTTTCGATTACGTTCTGTTTTCTTCCATTTTAAAATATTTGTCTTTTTAACTAACGTCTTAAAAAGCACTATAGCTGTATGTGTAAATTTGTTGAATAATTATCGTAAAACATATATGAGCAATAACTATTTTTTGCTTATTTTGATATTACTATTATTACAACATATGGATATTGAGTCAAATCCAGGGCCTGTAGAAGGTGAACTTTCTGTTTTTCATTTAAATATTAGAAGTGTGAGAAACAAACTTGAATATTGAAAATATAGCAGGTGAATATGACTTAATATGTCTTTCTGAAACTCATCTTGATGTTGAAGTCCCAAGCAGCGAGATATTACTGGATGGCTTCCACCACCCTTTTAGACTTGATAGAAATTTTGTGGGAGGGGGATTTTAGTATATGGAAACGAGGTTTTGAAAGTTAGCAGGATAGTCGATCTAGAACGTCCCGACACTGAAATATTATGGCTCCAAATTTATCTTCCCGAAAAAAGCATACTCATTGGGACTATGTACCGTTCTTCCTTTCATACAAATCAATTCTGGGAAAATCTTCAGGCTTCAATAAGTGATGCGGTGGAAATATCCAGTAATGTCATACTGCTTGGAGACCTCAATGTTGACATGCTTACTATGTCACAGAATCATGTTTTATCTGATATAATAAATTCGTTTAATTTTATAAATGTCATAAATGAACCTACTCGTATAAGTCCCACGAGGTCAAGTTTACTCGATCCAACTTTGGTATCAGAATCAATTTCATACACCGTTATTCCTCTGTAGTATCTACTGAAAATGTAGTTACTGACCACCAAGGTTGTGTTGTATATATTTCTGTTCCGTCATTTCAGAAACTAACATATAAACGTAAAATTTGGTTATATAAAAGAGGCGACTATGTACTTTTTAATCGTCTTGTTGAAGAATATGATTGGGATACTCTTTTCGCTACATGCAACTCTGTCAATTCGGCCAGTGAACGTTTTACTGAATTTTTTCTTGATTTTGCTCGTAGATCGATACTACATAAGGAAATTACTGTAAGACCAAACGATAAGCCCTGGATGTCTTCAGACCTTAGAAAAAATATGAAAGCTCGTGATAGATTTCGGAAAATAGCCAAACGTACCAATCATCCACGGGACATAGCTAAATTCAAAAATCAGCGAAATAAAGTGAATAATATGAAAAAGTATGCACGACAGTCTTTTTATGAAAATGTTGGAAATCTTATTGAGTTTTATCATTCGTCTGATCCTAAAAACTATTGGCGACTTGTCAAAAGATTGATGGGGAATTCTGAGACATCACGTCCTATCCCTACTTTAGTTGATCCAACTTCGGAACGTTTATTAGTCGATGATAAGGCCAAATGTAATGCATTGAACGACTATTTGTGCAGTATCACTAGCATAGATGACAACAATAACGATGTTCCTTTGTTAGAACCTAAAACAGAGAGTTCTTTTGAGTTACCTGTAATAAGTCAAAATGACATATCTGATGTTTTGATGAATTTAAAACTTGGTAAAGCTTCTGGCTCTGATGAAATTAGCCACCATATGTTGAAGTATACTGCTAAAACTGTATGTAGACCACTTGTATTGCTTTTTAATTTGTCGTTATCAACTGGTATTTATCCCGATACTTGGAAATTTGCTAAAGTGATACCTCTTTTTAAGAAGGATGATAGGCATTCTCCTTCTAATTATAGACCTATATCACTTTTGTCCTCTGTTGGTAAAACATTTGAAAGAGTTATCTTCAAGTATTTACATAATTATTTTCTTGAAAATTCACTTTTCTATCAGTATCAATCAGGATTTATGCCGGGTCACTCGACCGTATATCAATTAATTGATTAATATCATAACATTTGCCTTGATCTAGAAGAAAAAAAACATTCTTGTTTAGTTTTCTGTGATATTTCTAAAGCGTTTGACAGGGTTTGGCATAAAGGTTTATTAGTAAAACTAAAGTCATACGGGATATGCGGAAATTTTCTATCATGGATTGAAAACTACTTAACCAACAGACGACAAAAAGTTTTTATAAATAATTGTTATTCGGATTTTGGTTTGATACATGCTGGCGTCCCTCAAGGTTCCATTCTTGGGCCTCTATTTTTCTTAATATTTATCAATGATATCTCAGAAATTCTTCAATCTACTGCACGTCTTTTCGCTGACGACACCTCTTTGAAAGTCTCTTCATCTTCATGTCTAGAAATACAAACAGTTTTAAATAGAGACCTGGATGCTTTAAACAGATGGACAAGTACTTGGCTAGTTGCTTTTAATCCAAATAAGACGGAAGTTATTTTTATTTCTAATTCGGATAACGTTGATGAAGATCTGGAACTGATTTTTGATGGCCATTTTTTAAATTTTAGTAGTAAGCATAGACATCTTGGAGTTACATTAAATTCAGATGCTAAATGGGTAGATCATATAAATGAAATTTATAAGTCGGCTATGGGAAAAGTAAATATATTGCGAAAACTTAAATATACATTAAAGCGTGATGCTCTTTTACGAATTTATAAGACTTATATTTTACCAGTTTTAGAATATGCGTGTGAAGTTTGGGATGGGTGCACTTCAAGTGATTGAGAAAAATTAGAGAAGGTTCAGCGGGAGGCAGCTAGGATAATAACAGGGTTACCATTATTTGCTAGAAACGAGTCATTGTATTCAGAAACAGGTCTAGAATTACTTTCAGTTAGAAGGAAAAGACGGAAATTACAATTAGTTTACAAAATGGATAGACATCAAACTCCAAACTACATTACAAATTTACTTCCCTCTACAGTCGGTGAAAACAGACAGGGTCTAAGAAATGATGAAAAATATAGAATCCCAAATTTCAGACTGTCTATTACAAACCAATCTTTTCTACCTTCCTCTTTGACGATGTGGAACTCTATACATTCTGATATTAGATCCATGCCTTTTTCTGCTTTCAAGTCAGCTTTAGCCCCTAACTTACCATGCTCAGTACCCCCTTATTACTTAATCGGTGATAGAAAACTTAATATTATTCACACTAAATTAAGACATGAATGCAGTTTCCCTTAATCATGATCTTTACCGTTCAAATCTGGTCCAAAACTCAAATTGTGTAAATTGTGGCTATTATTGTGAGAATGCCTATCACTTCTTCTTTGAATGTCAATCTTACACAAATGCTCGAGTTGTGCTTTTAAATCATTTAAGTGATTTAGATATAAATATATCTTTAAGATTATTACTTTTTGGAAATGAAAATATGTCTTTGGATTTAAATTGTGTTGTATTTAACAAAGTACAAAATTTTATAAAATCCAGCGAAAGATTTTAACAAGATTTTAACAATATTTAACATGTTTGAAAATTTTATTGACTTTGTTATATTATTTTGTGTGAGTGCCTAATGTTATGTAGGCCTATATCTCTTTCGTACTGCAGTTGATCAGTCTGTAATATCATCTGTTGTCTATGTAACTATTGTAAGGAAATGGCTTCATAAGTTGTAATAACTTGTGCCAAATCCTATTTGCAAATATGTGTAAATAAAATATGTTTAAAGTAAAAAAAAAAAAAAAAGGAAAAAAGAAGAAGAAGAAGAAGGAGAAGAAGAAGAAGACATCAGGATTTACATCCGGTATCATGCCTAAAAGCTACGGTGGTTGATTTGTGTCATTTCGTTATTTCGACTTTTCGCACCGAAAAGACGAAAACTAACAAAGCTTACTATTTTTTGTCGAAAGAAGAGATTTATGATCCCGAAAAGACGAGAGTTAAAGTCGCTAATTTCGTCTTTTCGCCAATGATGTTTCGTCTTTCGAACATGAACACCGTAACACCCCCCCCCCCCCCACCCCCCCCCCCCCCCACCCCCCAAAAAAAAGCAAAAAAAAAAAGTAACAAAACAAAAACAAACAAACAAAAAAACAAGAAAAAAAGTCACAATAAGACCCCCAGCATAAAATACTGTATCCGGATATATAGATAGTGTTGGGTTAGAGTATTAGTAATTCAAAATGGCGACGCCCATGGTGAGAAAGTGTCACGCTGGAGGGCAACCAGTGGTTATAAGGAAATGCTGGAAGATTTAGTGGATTATGTAGGGGTATGAAGGGGCATCATTTCAGAAGCATTAATTAAAAAGAACATACGTACATCCCCGGTTGTTCTTTGCTGCATTCACAATGAATTGCCAAATGAGAACTGTTTTGAAAAACTGCATTAGTCGCCCATATGGTCGTACATGGGATCCAAGGGCGTACACTCGAGTTACTGGGACAGGTTGTGGACAGTGTGGTATGATGTCATCTCTAACTTCCAAGGTTAGAGGGATTCACACAACTATTTCGCAGACACTGCAGTCTAATTTCCGTGTGCGAGTGAAGACGACTCGAACCCCTAACCAACAGCCCAACCGAACCCTATATCATGGCGGTGTTTTTATAAGAGACAGTGGTAGCCATAATGCCTTAAGTTTAAGATTTATGCAATGTAGGAATCTGCTATGTAGACACAAAAGAAACAAATGCCAGACTAACATTTTTAGAGTTTACTGTTCAAAGGCCGAAAAGAATGGAGTTAAGAAAGTCATTCCACAGACATCAGAAATGAGAAGACTACTCTCTCTTGCCAAACCTGAGAAATGGAGATTAGCAGGTTTGTAGCTGTTCATAAATAGAAAAATATCAAGTGTGTTTACAGAGACTTATTTTAACTTAACTGTATGGAGTGATCAATCATCATTTTCTTAAAACACCACTTTATATAATAAAAACCTAAAGAGGAAATAGAATTGTATGATGATCCATTGTCCTGATGTTTCCCAAGCAATGGGATAATATGCAGGCCTCATGGTATTATCTGTACATACATGCATATGAGTCGGGCTGGATTTTGGTGTAAACACTACAGTTAATTCCCTGACTTGATCCTTTCTTGAATAGAAAATTGACTTGAATGCCCTGTCAGATAATCATGTATATGTTTGCTTGGCATGAAGAAAACAACACAAGCATGTTACTAGGAATAACCGCTTGATCACTTTGAACCCATTTCAACTTGCAATAAATGTATCGCTCATAACTCGATAAAGTAGAGAAACAGGAACCAGTCATCATGTGATTTAGTTTAACATATTTTATTGTCATAATACATTAGGATGTCATATTATGCTCCTTCAATTAATATTACAATTAACATTACTAAGTAGTACATTTGAATTTTGTATATCTAAGATGATATTATATAATTATATATAGAGTCATAACTTGTTCTAAAGGTTTTGTTATTCTGTTCTAGCTGCTCTAGGTTTACTGGTGGTTTCCAGTGCAGTAACAATGTCGGTACCATTCTGCATTGGGAAGGTGATAGACATTATCTACACCGAATTGGTAAATCAGGGTGATAAAATGAAGGACAGGCTACAACAAATATGCAGCATTCTTATCGTCATCTTTGTTATTGGTGGCCTTGCCAACTTTGGTAGAGTCTACTTAATGAACTTAACAGGTATGTATCATACAATAAGGTCCGATTTCATTTGTTATTACAAACAGTTATTATTGAATAGGCTATCAAAGCATTTTCAACAGATTTTGTTTTATAAATTTGATCCCCATAAGGAAATCTTATTTTTGGTTTTAAAATGATAAGGTATGAATTGTTTCGTTTACAGGTAACAACGTTGTAAGGCGCCTCAGATCACAATTGTTTTCCTCCATCATGAGACAGGAAGTTGCCTTCTTTGACAAAAATAAAACAGGTGAACTTATCAACAGATTGTCTGCAGATTCCACTGTGGTGGGTAGCTCAGTGACAACAAACATTTCGGATGGTCTTCGGTCAGTGGCTCAGGCAATTGGAGGGGTCAGCATGATGGTAAGGATCTATATATTCTGCTCACCTGTAAGGTTCAAAATCAAGTCTAATTCAGTGTTTTGATAAAAACTAAATTTTAGCTTTGATATTTATGTATTTGATACTGTAAAAGTAGAGAGAATAAGGTCATCCTACTAGCTAAGACTAGTGGAAATTTCCCTTTAGCCTTGTGGTAGAGAGAGAGAGAGGTTGCTAGTTTGAGTCCCAGTGCAGGCAGGGTTTCTTCATTACTCCTTCATGCTAAAGATCTTTTGCCTTGATCACTCCAAGTGAAAGCTGCATTTGTAAATGGACCATGAATGCATTTTAAAGGTCTTATGTGAATTATGTATAAGTCAAGCCACTCTTGATTTGTTTTCTATTTCATTTGTTAAAGTCATTCATAATAATTACAAATTGAATTACAAACATAAACATGTGTCATGTTTTTCCTCCTTACTTAATTAAATCCCAGTAGGATCTGGAGTCATGCCACTTCATGATCATTTATATCTCTAATACTCCAATTCTGAGGACCCCAATATGTTTTAATCTTAACTTATATGCCACCTACCAGAGGCAATTGTACTCAAACCTTTGAGTCTGTCCCATATCCTTGAAGGAGAGGAAGAGTTTGTTTTAAAATACCACATTATATCAATAAGTTTTCTTGCACTTTAACATACTTTTGTATTCCTGGTGATTCTCAGTATCAACAGATCTAGAAGATGAAGGTTGTCTAATAGGTATAACTGATACAGGGAAGGTAGTGTCTGTTTCTGCTCCCCATTTCCTCCCACCTCCTGTATTATCATGTTCTATTGGAAATTCTATGTTCGATATTTCAGTGTTATGTGTCTCCCAAACTGGCAGGGATTGCCTTGTGTATTGTACCACCTATTGTGCTGATGTCTCGTTTATATGGTCGCTACGTACGGGAAATTACTAAAAAAGTGCAGGACTCGCTTGCCTCAGCAACACAGGTAATCATATTCTCACAGATTCAGGATAAATTTAATCAGTAACTTTCTCGGTGAAATAAGGTTGCAGTTTGTATTTTGAAAGCATTGGCTTTTGAAAGTGAGATATTTTGTTTTTAAGGTAAATATTCAGCATCATAAATCATGATGCATTTAAGTATATACCTAACAAAACTTGCATGAGCATCTGTCTTACATCCATGTGTGTATGGTTGAGATATTTGTCCCAGGTAACCTCCCTGTTTGGAGCCATTTTAAGAAGGGACTTTGCTCTATATGTTCAAGGCCATAGAGGACCTATCAAACGTAAAAAAATAATTATTAAGGCAGCATATTTTGGTCACCTTCAAAATTTGCAAGAAAAAATTATCTTTGACCTGCATCTACTTCCAAAGTCAAAATGATTTAACCTTAAAAAAAAATTCTTTTTATTTTTTTCAACAGGTCAAAAGCTTTATTACTGCAGAAGATGTTTATTAAACATTTTTTACCTAGTTTAGTTGTAGCATCACCAACTTAGGCATAACACTCTCTGTACATGTACGTCATAAATTAAGTCAAATGTCTCTTTTGTTTCTAGATTATAGTACAATTGTATTCAATATAGTAGATATTTTGATGAAAAAGCTTCATTCTAAAAATTCAGATTTGTTTCAAGGATGTTCAAATCTTAATGGACAGTTACATAACATAGGTTTTTGAGGTAATCTTCAAACAATGACAACCAAATACAATTCCATCATTTCAGGTTGCAGAGGAGAGAATAAGTAATATTAGGACGGTCCGATCATTCGCCCAGGAAGAAAGAGAAATATCAGCTTACGATAAGAAAATTGACCATATTCTGATGTTGTCATACAAAGAAGCTTTGGCTCGAGGTGTTTTCTGGGGATCGGTCAGTAGAATTACTGTTCTCTGTACTAAAAACCTGATTATCTTTATCACACTATCAATATACTAAAGAAAACTATTTATCTATGATTTCAGTACGTGTAGTTTGAAAAGGAAATAAGGATCTCAAAGCCAGAATTTAAAAAAAACCATTAAATACACATGAAATGTAAAATTTAAATTTCATATTTTGAAAATCTTAGTTAGCAATTTAAAAATAG
This sequence comes from Pecten maximus, assembly GCF_902652985.1. Lineage (NCBI taxonomy): Eukaryota > Metazoa > Mollusca > Bivalvia > Pectinida > Pectinidae > Pecten > Pecten maximus. The sequence continues at coordinate 37,914,694 of NC_047017.1, forward strand.
TAAGTGTTTGGATTTTGTAACACTTGTTTTTGTTACAGTTATCAAAGCATTTAGAGTCTGATTATGTTCTTGTGCTCTGTTTATCAATGTATTAATACCAGCATACATGTAGTTGTTTAAACTCTTCAGAATGAACCAGTCCTTTTTGATGTACATGTATATTATTAGAAGGTTTCAAACCTAATTGATGTACAGGTATATATTACTTTATAGACTGTTTGAGACCTTTTTGACGTACAGGTATACCTTACTTAACAGACTGTTTCAGACCTTTTTGATGTTCAGGTATATCTTACTTAACAGACTGTTTTAGACCTTTTTGATGTACAGGTATATGTTACTTTATAGACTGTTTCAGACCTTTTTGATGTACAGGTATATCTTACTTAACAGACTGTTTTAGACCTTTTTGATGTACAGGTACATGTTACTTTATAGACTGTTTCAGAAATTTTTTGATGTACAGGTATATCTTACTTAACAGACTGTTTTAGACCTTTTTGATGTACGGGTATATCTTACTTTACAGACTGGGTTCTCTGGTAACATGATCGTGTTGTCTGTATTCTACTACGGCGGACTGATGATGACAGAATCTCAAATCTCTGTGGGCGATCTATCGGCGTTTCTATTGTATGCTGCTTATGTTGGCGTGTCTATAGGAGGTAAGTTCCAGGCTATGTTTTGTAGCAAATGATGCCTTCACTATTTCTAGTTACTGTCAAAAGGGATTTGTTGTTTATGTAGGATGATACTTTTATAGACATGATCACTGACGTGAAGCTCATGAATAATCAGCCTTGTGTAACAGTTTGTCAGTACTGTAGAATTATATATTACATAATACTAGAAATTGCACTTATTATTAAAATTCCCTTTTTTTTTTTTACAAAGCACTCCATATTATTGGAGTTGTTTTCTATACCATGTCCCAGTATTGGCTTTCTGGTGATGCATAGGCATTGAATGATTTACATATAATTATACTTAACATGTTGTGTTGTGTGTGGTAGGTATATAATTATACTTACTATGTTGTGTTGTGTGTGGTAGGTATATAATTATACTGACTATGTCGTGTTGTGTGTGGTAGGTATGACAACCTTCTACTCGGAGATGATGCGAGGCCTGGGTGCTAGTTCCCGTCTATGGTTCCTTATGGACAGAGTACCAACCATTCCTGTGTCAGGTACGTTGTGCCATGTAAGCTTGTGTTGTATTACATGACCATGGAAACATGTCCTTAATGACCCCAAACATGATCAGTAGTGTTCATAACTTTACCTCGACTGATCATCAATGTGTATACAACTGTGGCTAACAGTATCAGATACATTATATCACATGGGTTTCACTTCAAATTTGATATCCTTTAAACAATTACGTGAAAACAAAGAATATTGAAAAGTAAAACAGGAACTGAAATCAACTGTTAAAAAATGATGTTATATTACAAGTTATATTGTGTGAAGTCAAATACAGTAACATTGTGTCATGATCTTAATTAAGTGATAAAAAAAGAACAATAAAATAGTCTACATCTTTTCTAACCTATAGTTTTGAATGTTTTGAATGATTTTACCAGGTGGAGTCATACCTACCTCAGAAGTTGTGGGAAATTTGAGCTTCAATAATATAACATTCAGCTACCCAGCACGGTCTGACGTGACAATATTCTCCGACTTAAATCTGACTGTACCTGCGGGGTCAGTAACAGCAGTTGTAGGTGCTAGTGGATCTGGAAAATCTACATTAGGGACTCTCCTACTCCGATTCTACGATCCTGTACAAGGTAAGTATGTGTATAAGGTACGGTAGAGATCTGGCTTGTAAAACTTACTGGTGATGCCGTCCATGTAGTATTGAAAGTCATTGAATTTTGCTACGTGGCCTTGGAAAGCCTTGAATATCGTGGCCAATGCTCTTCAATTTTCATATACTGCAATTATATGCTGTCCATACTATATTGAAATTCATTGAATTTTGCTACGTGGCCTTGGAAAGCCTTGAATATCGTGGCCAATGCTCTTCAATTTTCATATAATGCAATTACACAAAGACGTAAAGATGGAGTAATGTGAATTTAAAGACAAGCTGCATTTTGCTGAAAATAGTAAAATCAGCGCTGAAATCCTGCATGCGAAGTGTCTTTCGCTAAAATAGTGAACAATCGTTAATGTAAAATGTCTTTTATTCTGTATAAAAAGTTCCTTGAAAAAAAGTGATTATGGCCTTGAATAGGCCATGGATATATGTTTGACCATATTTCTTTGTGTACCTTGAAATAATCTGCTAAGCTCTTGTACATGAAGATACAATACATTAGGAAACAAATACCTGTAACATTCTCTGCAGGCCTAATTAGATATCAACAATCATTAACATACCATTAAATTATCTACCTTTACAGCCTTAATTTTGTACTTGTAGATTACCTTATATCCTTATTATGCTTACAATTGTGGTATCCATGGTTACAGGAAGTGTTGTGTTGGACCAGGAAAACATCTGTAACCTTGACCCTGTGTGGCTGAGGACACAGATCGGTAGTGTGAGCCAAGAGCCGGTCCTTTTCTCTTGCTCTGTTGCGGAAAATATTGCCTACGGAGCTCCAGACCCAACAATGGTCACCCCTGAGGCAATCGAGGCGGCAGCAAGGAAGGCTAATGCTTATAACTTCATACAAACATTTCCAGATGGTTTTGATACCATGGTAGGGGAGAGGGGACTCATGTTGTCAGGTAAACACACTTCCTTTTTACATGTAGCGAAGCATTCCTTCAATCTTTCAGTTTTATGCTTTTAATATTGGAACAAATTTTCAGAGCCAGTAATTAAAATCTGGATCATCTATACATTTACTCAAAACTTTCAGAAATTCAAATAATTCACATGATCTCAAAATCAGAAAATCTCTTTAAAACATTTATACATTTAGTAAAAAGTAAAAAAAAAAATTGAAAATTAGCAAAAAGTATTTAACCTTTGTCATTTTGTTTTCAGGTGGACAGAGACAGCGAGTAGCCATCGCCAGAGCAATCCTTAAGGTAAAAACACTCTTCTCAAATGTATTTTGTAAATATTTATGAAGTGTTAAATCAGTTGATGGCAGTTATGCTAAAATTGTTAATTGTACATACGAGTCACCAGATGATGATAGGAAGTAATTATAAAGATAAAATGATAGTATCATATGGATTCAGGCTCAAACTTTTGATCCAGACTTTAGAAAATGAAACTTTCGATCCAGACTTTAGAAAATGTGTGTAGAAGAAGACCACAGTAGACATGTGTGATATACCTCTGGGTATATGTGTTAACTTTATAAATCACTAACAGAAGTTACCTATATTCTCTGCTAGAAACATCAAAGATAAAGATGGCTTCAGGTTTACTCTATGTTATGACACCCGTTCCTAGAATGTAGTTTCATGTTTTCCTGTGCTCTAACTTTATAGAGACTAATAACTACAGACCTTCAAAGAAAAGTAGTTTGGATGTAGACTGGTACCTCTTTTTATGGGCTGATAGTATTAATTGAGATTTTTTATTTACAATTAAAGTGTTTCATTAATGTAATAATTGAGCACAAATAAAAGAAGAAATATTAATAGTTTATTTTTATATTTTACAGGATCCTAAGATTCTCCTTCTCGATGAAGCCACCAGGTACGTAATTATTACTATGTCTTTGTACGTAACAGTGGAATGCCAGTTGCTGATGACAGGATCGCTAGGAGTAGTCAGTCTGTTTGGAAAAAAATATGGTTAAGAATGGTAAAGGTCATGGTGAGCACCCATGCAAAATAGCTATTCTGCAATGGAGTTTACCAGAGACTTGCAAATTGATTATGTTGAAGATCTGTATTAATTAAACCTATCTCTGAGGGGCTTCAAACATTGAACAATAGCAATAATTTTTTGTGTCGCTTGCGAAAAGTAGGCAACATATAGGTATCACTTTGTCGGCAGTGTCAGTGTTGTACAGACAATTCAACTCCATACTATAACTCAAGTTCCCTTGGACTGATCAAACTCGACCTTCATGCAAATCTTCCTTAGCAAAGTGCTTGCTTGGGATTGCTTTTCAGGTCCAAAGGTCAAAGGTCAAGGTCACTGTTACTAAAAATAGAAAATGTGTTTCCTTGTGATAACTCAAGTTCCCTTGGACCGATTAAACTCAAACCTCATACAGGTTTTACTTACCAAAAGTGCTTGCTTGGGATTGCATTTCATGTTCAAAGGTCAAGGTCACTTTTACTAAAATAGAATATTTGTTTTCTTGTGATAACTCCTTTGGGCCCATCAAATTCAATTTTTATTCAGTTTTTCTTTACGACAAATGCTTGCATGGAGTTCTTGTTTATAACATTTACACATAAAAAGTTGTATAATTAGATGCAAGTAATAAGTTACTAGAATAAGTTTTTCAGAGATAGCCAATTCTATAAAGGCAAAGTTTTCTGACCTGGAGGTGATTCCATGTAAGCAAAGTTTTCTGTGATCCCATGTAAGCAGAGTTTTCTGACAGAACTGATTCTATGTAAGCAGAGTTTTCTGACAGAACTGATTCTCTGTAGGCAGAGTGTTCTGACAAAACTGATTCTATAAAAGTTTTCTGACAGATGTGATTCCATGCATTGCAGTGCGCTAGATGCAGAGAGTGAGTACCTGGTACAAGAAGCACTAGAGCGGGTCATGGTAGGGCGGACAGTCATTACCATAGCACACCGTCTATCAACAATCATAAAAGCAGATCAGATTGCTGTTTTGGACAAGGGACGAATCGCTGAAGTGGGCAGCTACCAAGAGCTTATGGGTCTCAACAATGGAATGTTCAGGAAGCTGGTAGAGCGCCAAACCATCACGTCATGAAAGGAATCTACAGGAGTGTTTGATGGTAACGTCAGAATCTGGTGGAGTGTGGTCAAGCACAACAATATCACACAGTCTGGCGGAGTTGTCTGACAGGAAATCAGTGGGAATAGTCAGTATGCAATCTAACATCGTAAGAGAAGAGGGAACTATGAATCTATCGATGCACTGCTTTGTCACAGTATTTTTTTACATTACTTGTAAGCAATGTAAGGCAAAAGTTTGAAATTTGATCTGTGAATTAATAAGACAATGGTTAAATATTATCTGCGGAAATAAACTGTGATTAAGACTCATCATATTGTACCATCATTTGATGATGCAGATATATGTCGCTTCATATCTTTTTACCCTGTCTTGCAATTTGTGTTTCTCAAAATTAAATAGTTACTGTATAGCCTGTTATTTTCACATGGATGATATTTTCGCTCTTTTGCAACCCATTGACTTGGTCGTGAAAATTTGATCAGTGAAGTAAGACATGGATAAATATTATCCGTGAAATAAACTGCTATTAAGACTGCTGTCGTTTTGCACTGTTTTTTGTAAGACATTTTGTAATTTTAGCATTGGAAGCAATATTCGTGAAAATTAGATGTTTTTTATAGCCAGATTACAAAGCTTTAATTTGTTAAAAATAAATTCTTTCATTTTGAATGAAACTCACAAAAATTTTGAAATGTGATAATAACTGGCTACAGTATGTCTCCCTATGGAATGAAGGGAGATCTATTGTATTTAGTAGTACTGGTGTTTATTTCCTTCTGCTTTCTCTGATAAGATCCTCTCTTGGCCATAAGAATGAACTGTTATCTTGAAGAAACTTAAAAAAAAAAGCATTAACCAAAGGCAGTGTGCAGTACGCTATAATAAGGTATTTTAAAGGTCATATGTCGCATGCAAAATATTTGGTACAATAATTTGAACCATTGCACATTATTATGAGATTTGAAATGTACATTCTTCAAACACAAGTAATGTGCATTCTACTGACTTGCAGCTAGCTGAGTCTCGAGGTCAAAGGTCAAATAGGTGCAAATTTTCAGACCCAATCTTTTTCCACCTGTAGCTTTTTGTGTACCAAAACAATCTTGTTGAAACTTGAGATATACCCGGTATATACATCATAAATTGTGCAGGTTTTTGTTTATTGCAATATAATTAGGTCATCATGACCTTCAGCTTTAGGTGATTCTAATCAAATTATAATCGTACAAAAATATTTCTTTTGATAAATATTTTATGATAGTATGAAGCAAAATTGATTGAAATTGAATGAAGATGTTATTTTTTATTAGTGGATATCTCGGTACATTATACCGTGGAAATATAATTAGACAACTGGCTAGAGATGGTGGTGGCAAGAAATAGATATTACCAATTTATGGTCCCAAAATGTTATTTAATTTTGTATTTTTTTTGTTATGAAAATTTTGAACTTACTGCATAGAACTTATGTTAGGTAAACCATGAGAAGTTATTAGTTAGTTACTTTACGGGTGTTTAAATGTGTGTCTCAAATCAAATGCTTTGTACAATTACAAAAAGGTTACCCTTTTTTTTTTTTATAAAAGAAGAGGTTTAATACAACTGGGCATTTTGATTAAAGGAATGAGGCTTTTTTCAGAGATGTACATAGATGTCTACCTTGTTTGGACCTGACAGGTCTCTATGGAGATGTAGATTGTCTAGGTTTGTTGTACCTGACTGGTCTCTATAAGGATGTAGATTGTCTACCTTGTTGGACCCGACTGGTCTCTATAGAGATGTAGATTGTCTACCTTGTTGGACCCGACTGGTCTCTATAGGGATGTAGATTGTCTACCTTTGTTGTACCTGACAGGTCTCTATAGAGATGTAGATTGTCTACCTTGTTGGACCCGACTGGTCTCTATAGAGATGTAGATTGTCTACCTTGTTGTACCTGACAGGTCTCTATAGAGATGTAGATTGTCTACCTTGTTGTACCTGACTGGTCTCTATGGAGATGTAGATTGTCTACCTTGTTGTACCTGACTGGTCTCTATGGAGATGTAGATTGTCTACCTTGTTGTACCTGACTGGTCTCTATAGAGATGTAGATTGTCTACCTTGTTGGACCTGACAGGTCTCTATGGAGATGTAGATTGTCTACCTTTGTTGGACCCGACTGGTCTCTATGGAGATGTAGATTGTCTACCTTTGTTGGACCCGACTGGTCTCTATAGGGATGTAGATTGTCTACCTTTGTTGTACCTGACAGGTCTCTATAAGGATGCTGTGATATTATGTGGTGTTTCCTTTGGCTGCCTCTGTAATAATATATAAACAGATTATCAATAATATATTAACTATTTTTTTCAAATTGTGTTGTGTTATGTTTTACAATAAATGGGTACAGGTAACTTTAACATATCGTGGTAACTTTAACATATCGTGGTAACTTTTAACATATCAAGGTAACTTTTAACATATCGTGAGACTGGTATACTGTTGGTACTGTAGTATTCTGGTAGGTCAATATGCCCCATGTCTATATTACAGGTGTTTTTAATACAACAAAACTTTGAAAGGAGGTGGTGCATAGGAGGGCTAAATCGGCCCACAGCGATTTTTTTCCCGGAAACATATTTTTGTCAAAAGCATAATATCCCCGATTATGTGGGAGGAATTAATTTCAAGTCCTCAATGTATATATACTTTTTTTGGTGATTTCATTATTTCCCCATCAAACTGCATAAGAAGCTAATGTTTTGACCACTAACTATTATAGAACATATTTTTATTTCCTATTTGTGAAACAAATTCACCCCATTTGTTTAAGGTTTAATTTTGTATATGAATCATCACGCTCCGTGACACTTAAATTAAATTTCAGCCTAATTTGATGTCTTCTTTGTGAAAATCATTGTTTTTAACTTTTCATTTAAAGTCTAATACCACAAAGCTATTGATGGAGTACTATCAAAATTTCAGGTTAGAAATAATCTATGGATATTCATAAACATTTAATGAAACAAATTTATTTGGTGAATTACTGGATATGCCAAGATTTTATTATTGTTAAATGCATACACCCCCAATTTTGGACAACATATCAAAGTACCGAAAGTACTGAAAATAAAGACAAATGCTAAAAATCCAACAAAAATAACAATGCAATCAGACTTTACTGCTTGTGTCAGACAGGGTGCTCCTTTTTAACCCTTGGTTTTTTAATACAATTTACTTCATCACCTTTCTTTGTATGCAAAAATCTGTTGTTATCCAGTAATTTTTGATGATTTTTTTTGGTTGTGTATTAAGATTAATATGCAAACATGTTTTTTAAAAGCAAAATTTGATAGTACTCCAACGATTATTACATTTTATCTACTTAACAAATAAAAGAAAATTTCTAGAAGGTAAATTTTTAACTGAAAATTTTGCTAAAAAAACTGTAATTACACTTTCTATTATAAAAATTCATGCTAAACACACATGTTTTTATAAAATATAACATCACATGAGACTATCAATGCAATATGAAATTTATCAAGTACAGTCAAACCTCGATGATTCGAACTTCGTTGATTCGAATTTCTCGCTGTATCGAACTTTTTGCTTGGTCCCGAATTTTTCACTATATAACACTACTAACGAAACTATGTATGATTCGAATTTTTATAAATCGAAGTTTTCGATGTATCGAACTTTTTTCATGACCCGTTAGCTATGATATTATAGGTAATTGACATCTCATGATTCGAACAAAAAATTTACCTGTACTGACCACTGGACAGGTGTTTGTCGTGACCCCTGCGGCAAGATTTCACACCTCTCCCCCAAATGCCCTGACTGACAATAGGGATAACGATAGCGTGTGTTGTCACTCTCGGTCATGGGGTTAATTAATAATCAGACCAAATTGATAGATAAAAGGTGTATTTAGAAGCCATGACATTTAATCACTCCGGTAAAACATTTCGGTAGTCGTCTCTGATAATCTCCGCCGCCATTGAAATCAGCGGTCGGTGAGTAAATTTTACGGAACTGTAAAACAACCGGACCAATTTTAAACACAAACAATTAGCGATAGCTTCACTCATATTCAAAGTGTCACGTTTCAAACTTATACATAAATATCCAAGTAAATCGATTATTTGTCATTCAATCATGCATTCTCCAACCAATCGGCATTCCGTATTTCATATGCACATAACGTAAACGCACGTGTCTTTAGCAGAAAAGCCTAACGACTTACGTAAGTGTGCATTGTACTTCTTTTGCTTTATCTGTTAAACGCGATATAAGTGTTTTGTAACCGATACATATTTTGTTTAATTAATAAAATGCTTAGGTATGATTAATGAAAATAATTTTTATTTTGTTGTGTTTGAGGTATAAATTAACTAAACTTTTCGATGTGAGCCTGACAGGCGACGATCAACACGAAGACACTGAGGCCATGTAACGTTAACAGATATGGTCATTATCAAGAAAACATCGATCTATTGTCAACCATGAATAATTCGAAGTCCCGCTGTTTCGAAGTTTTTCTGTTAGTCCCTTGAACTTCGAAACATCGAAGTTTGACTGTACTTTTGTACAAGAAATATATTTAATTTAAAAGGGAGGGTACACATTTTTTACAGAAATCATGTTAGGTGGCGCTGCGTATACAGCATTTGCCAATTTTCGTTTTAGTGTCTAAAATGACATGTATTTGGTAAAAGTCTATCATAATATCATGCATAAAATAAGATTCGGCCGTGGGCCGCCATGCACCACCTCCTTTTTCTATGACTTCTGTTGTCAAGGTTTAATGAAATGTTTACAATTCATCCTTAATATGACACACATATGGTCACCACTGTCAATGGGCGTTACACAAATTGGTTCTAGAGAGGTTCTCCACAACAGACTGCAAATGGATCCACGATATACAAAAGTAATCCTAAGGGACCATTTGTGGAAAATAAAACATTCACATATTCATTCACAAGACACATGTACGAGATTTACACCTTCCTAGGTATTGGTTTGTAGACAACAAATGTACAAGATTTACACCTACCCAGGTATAGGTTCGTAGACATAAAAGGAATGAGACTTGCACGTTCCACGGTATTGGTTAGCAGACATCTTGCACCTTCCCAGGTATTGGTTTGTAGACATGGTAGGTACAAGATTTACACCTTCCCAGGTATTGGTTTGTAGACATGGTAGGTACAAGATTTACACCTTCCCAGGTATAGGTTCATAGATATGAAATGTACATGATTTACACCTTCCCAGGTATTGGTTTGTAGACATGGTAGGTACAAGATTTACACCTTCCCAGGTATAGGTTCATAGATATGAAATGTACATGTTTTACACCTTCCCAGGTATAGGTTTGTAGACATGGTAGGTACAAGATTTACACCTTCCCAGGTATTGGTTTGTAGACATGGTAGGTACAAGATTTACACCTTCCCAGGTATTGGTTTGTAGACATGGTAGGTACAAGATTACACCTTCCCAGGTATTGGTTTGTAGACATGGTAGGTACAAGATTAACACCTTCCCAGGTATTGGTTTGTAGACATGGTAGGTACAAGATTTACACCTTCCCAGGTATTGGTTTGTAGACATGGTAGGTACAAGATTTACACCTTCCCAGGTATTGGTTTGTAGACATGGTAGGTACAAGATTACACCTTCCCAGGTATTGGTTTGTAGACATGGTAGGTACAAGATTTACACCTTCCCAGGTATTGGTTTGTAGACATGGTAGGTAGGAGATTTACACCTTCCCTGGTATTGGTTTGTAGACATGGTAGGTACGAGATTTATACCTTCCCAGGTATTGGTTTTTAGACATAGTAGGTACGAGATTTATACCTTCCCAGGTATTGGTTTGTAGACATGGTAGGTAGGAGATTACACCTTCCCAGGTATTGGTTTGTAGACATGGTAGGTACAAGATTAACACCTTTCCAGGTATTGGTTTGTAGACATGGTAGGTACGAGATTAACACCTTCCCAGGTATTGGTTTGTAGACAAGGTAGGTACAAGATTTACACCTTCCCAGGTATTGGTTTGTAGATATTAATCATAGGTTCATAGACAAGGTAGACACAAAACATTTTGTATGAGATTTGTGTTTTATTTCACTATCTGATATATTTTCAATAAATGTATGCCAGCAATGTTTTACAACAGCATAGACACAAGCACCAGCCAATACTGCAGCGCTTCATTTTCCTGATATTTATTTGTTTGAGGGGGGAGGGGGAGTATTCTTAAAATGTTTGTTTGAAACATAGGTTCATTTTAAATGCAAATCAAAGTTTACAGAAAAGAAAGCTGGAAATAAACATCATCGAAAATGAAGGCATTGGCAGTTTCTGGCTGAAGAAACATGTGACAACTAACAGATTCGCTCCAACATACCAATCATCAATACAGAAAATATTAAAAGCCAGTCCTTGGGATACATACCCCCAACTACCGGTAACCTCTGATACACATCACCATAGGAAATGTGCTCCGAGACGCTGTGATATAAAAGGTGTAACAAGTTGATATCAGGAAGGTAATATATCATTTCCAAAGGTCCTGATCTGGTTACAAGCTAGATTCTTCTAAACTATTTCTGATCACATTATACACTGAAGTGACATTTAATGTCATACACAAAAAGTTTTTTGTTACTTTTGACATCATTCTTATAAACAACAAGCATTTTACCGTGACAACAGAGATACATTTACAGTCCTGTAAATGTACAATTATTTAGAATTACAGTATACGTTCATGTAGTTTTAAAAACAAGTTTTCGAAATTATTTTAACCTGTGATCATCACACACTAAACACATACTTTCCTGATGATTAAGAAAATGTTTTTTATTTGTCCAACTGAATGGACAAAACATATCATGATAATTCATAATCATTTGCACAGCCACCATAGAAAACCAGTTTATTACATATAAAGAACTGCATATCAAACTCGTGATTTTGTAAGCACATGCATTTACATGTACTAAATATCACCTGCTAAATAAAGGACAAAGGTAAAAGTGATGTGTCCATACATTCTCGATTGTGATAACAGTGATAATGAATTCATCAAAAGCAGTATTTCAAAACATCATAGAAAATTTCATCACATAATTATGTTTGTTTCAACAGTTTCAGAAAAAGGGTAATAAAATGAAAAAACACATACATTTTGTATGATGAAGTGAACTGGTGCCTGTTCTATAGGTAGGTATCTGTTCTATAGGTAGGTATTGACCGACCTACTGATAATACCTAAGAGTATAACACAACTGTTTGATGATTCACCTTCTGATTACAAAACACATAATTGACTATGCATCCATCTGCACATCAACTGATTATATTTTCACATAACCAATTAATTATTAAAATGCAATTTATGAAAAAATATGAAATTTAACCTATAGGATTTAAATTTTTTTTTTTATCATTGTACCGATGTTTAACCTGTGTGTACGTACTTTTAGTTATGAATTTCAGAAGAAAAAACAAGAGCGGGATCTTGCAATTGGCGCTCACCTTTGAATGATCTTTATCATACCTATGAAAGACAGATCTTTTATTTACTTTCTCCTCTTCCCCTTAATCATTTGATAACAAGGGGAACCTTTATATGAAATCTTAGAAGGATCCAAGAAGAACAAATTTCCAGTGTTGAAATTGAAGATGGTTGCTTGTCGGCCATTTTATTTTTTCTGATCAGTCCCAAAATCAAACAAGAGATCCCAGAGGGATCTTGGCGCCCACCATTGAATGTTCTTCATAGGTTCCATGTCAGATTGATCTTTTCTCTACTTTTCTCTTCTTCTAAGTCTTACTAATCTGTGTAAATTCAGAAGAAACCTCTAGTACTTTTCAAACAAGGGAAACCTATATATAAAATTTAAGATTTAGGCACCAAGGGGAACCTATATATGGAATTTGAGAAAGATTCCTTCAGTACTTTCTGAGAAATAGCGATAACAAACTTCAATGGTCAAAATCCAAGATGGCTGCCTGTCGGCCATGTAGTTTTCCGATCGGTCCCAAAATGCAATATGCATAACAAGGCACTAAGGGGAACCTACATATGAAATTTCAGGAAGATCCCTTCATTAGTTTCTTAGAAATAGCGATAACCAGTTTCAATTTTCGAAATTCCAAGATGGCTACCTGTCGGCCATGTTGTTTTCTGATTAGTCTCAAAATGCAATATGCATAACTAGGCACCAAGGGGAACCTACATATGAAATTTGAGAAAGATCCCTTCAGTACTTTCTCAGAAATAGCGATAACAAACTTCAATTGTCAAAATCCAAGATGGCTGCCTGTCGGCCATGTTGTTTACCGATCAGTCCCAAAATGCAATATGCATAACTAAGCACCAAGGGAAACCTACATATGAAATTTGAGAAAGATCCCTTGAGTACTTTCTCAGAAATAGCGATAACAAACTTCAATGGTCAAAATTCAAGATGGCTGCCTGTCGGCCATGTTGTTTACCGATCGGTCCAAAAATGAAATATGCATAACTAGGCACCAAGGGAAACCCACATATGAAATTTGAGAAAGATCCCTTCAGTACTTTCTCAGAAATAGTGATAACAAACTTCAATGGTCAAAATCCAAGATGGCTGCCTGTCGGCCATGTTGTTTTCCGATCGGTCCCAAAATGCAATATGCATAACTAGGCACTAAGGGGAACCTACATATGAAATTTGAGAAAGATCCCTTGAGTACTTTCTCAGAAATAGCGATAACAAACTTCAATTGTCAAAATCCAAGATGGCTGCCTGTCGGCCATGTTGTTTTCCGATCGGTCCCAAAATGCAAAATGCATAACTAGGCACTTGCATAACTAGGCACTAAGGGGAACCTACGTATGAAATTTGAGAAAGATCCCTTCAGTACTTTCTCAGAAATAGTGATAACAAACTTCAATGGTCAAAATCCAAGATGGCTGCCTGTCGGCCATGTTGTTTTCCGATCGGTCCCAAAATGCAATATGCATAACTAGGCACCAAGGGAAACCTACATATGAAATTTGAGAAAGATCCCTTCAGTCCTTCCTGAGAAATAGCGATAACAAACTTCAATGGTCAAAATCCAAGATGGCTGCCTGTCGGCCATGTTGTTTTCCGATCAGTCCCAAAATGCAATATGCATAACTAGGCACCAAGGGGAACCTACATATGAAATTTAAGAAAGATCCCTTCAGTACTTTCTGAGGATTAGCGATAACAAGAATTGTTTACGGACGGACGGACGGACGGACGCAGGGCGATTTGAATAGCCCACCATCTGATGATGGTGGGCTAAAAAAGCACAACTAGAGACCAAAGGAAACCTACAAATGAAATTTGAGATAGATCCATACATTACTTCTCAAGAAATAATGACAACAATACTTGGACGCAATGTATGATGATGACAAGACCACCAACGAAGGGCAATATGAACATATGAAAAGTATCAAAGACGATTTTGTAAGAAGTTCATGATTTGCACTATATTTGAATTAAGCTGGTTTTGTAACCATTTTTCAGAAGTATGTACCTGGTACCCAATTTCATTTGGAAAAAATACACTACTTATAAAATACCGAGTGCAAGATCTGCAACTGCACAGCTGGACAGAGGAGAACTATAATACTAAACAGCTGGGCCAATATATACTACTATTATAATTAATTAGCGGACACACAACACTCATACAGGGGGGACAACTCCAAGCACAACAGATTCAACACATCATCTTGGATGCACTTGTACTTCTCACACACAATGAGTATGACCCAAACTTATTTTAGAAAACAAATTAATATATCCAATCATGTATTTTTTTTTTCAAATCCATGTAATTTATAATTACTTCATTATGTAACAATTTAAACTGTATCCATAGAAATCAAAAGTTTGGTTTGTTTTTGTTTAACGTCCTATTAACAGCCATGGTCATTTAAGGACGTGCACGTGCCAGGTTTAGGAGGTGGAGGAAAGCCGGAGTACCCAGAGAAAAACCACCGGCCTACGATCAGTACCTGGCAACTGCCCCACGTAGGTTTCAAACTCGCAACCCAGAGGTGGAGGGCTAGTGATAAAGTGTCGGTACACCTTAACCACTCGGCCACCGCGGCCCCAATCAAAAGAAGCTTGTACGTATTTCAACAATGAAACATGCAGAATACCGATTATATTTTAGGTTTGTTGAGCATGCACACAATATTCAGGCTATCATATATATACCACTGTGCCAACTCCATCTTAATATTGGTAATATATATATTATACACAGAACATCTTATACATTTACTTACTAAGTGGTAAGAGAAATTATTGGAAACTGTAGAGGCATGTAGACACTTACATGTGTGCCTGTATATTACTTGGCCACAAATTCACCAGTAATTGACAAAGACATTTACAAATGTTGCACATTTAATTACAGCACCAGGAAAACTAAATAAAGAGGTAAATAGATAAAATGCGATATCACTACACAGCCTGATAAATCACAATTATTACGTACATGTATCTCAGAAGGTACATATAACTCATAAAGCACAGACTTGCATGTGATTGGATAGAATACTTAGTGAACATTGTTCCTAACTAATATTTATATTGTGTAGTGAACAAAGTATTTAAAATTGTAAATCTATAATTATTTAATTATATACATAGTCATCACATAGATTATATTAATACTTAAACAACTCAGTGATTGATCTTGGAGAAACTATCATGTTGTCGGGTCCTGTTTTTCAGAAGTCTTTATATATAATCTACAGGGTTTACCTAACAGGAGTGTCAACAGACCTGAGGACTATGAAATATTGCAATGAAAGCAAGATAGCCTGTGGTATACAATATAACAAAACCTTAAGAAAAGATTAAGGATTGTGAGTTAAACAGCTGAAGTAAGTAACTGTTCATATCCAGAGAATATCCATAACATCACAAACTTATGACTATTCTGTAGATGTGTACTATCAATTTCAAGTCTATTATTGCCATTTCAAACAAGCCTTTTAAATATTTTTGTTTATACCGAACTAGCTGATAACTTACAATTAACAAATGATGAATCAACTTGTATCAAGTGCATCTGAATCATATCGCCACAAGTATACACATCCCCACAACATACACCCAAAGTCACTCAGTCTCCACAGCAACAAGAAAAGCAAATAAAAACCTACTGACATACAATAGATACAGATATATATTTAACGAATGGCCCAACTCTTTTATCCATTCTTTACCCACATGTACATTATTATTACAATAACATGGTAAATATATATATACCATAGTTTTCTTAACCACACTTGTATACATGTACCTCATTCACATAATACATATTTATATATTAGTAACTGTCCCATATTACAAGTTCTATATACTGTCAATGACACAGTAATTTTTTAACTTCTTTTTGTTGTAAAAATTACTAAATCTGCTTTCAAATCATGCAACAGTGAAAAGTTTTGATAAACATTTGTAATACAAGTATTCAAATCATCTTGAAACTGCAAATTAAATCCTGCAATGATTTGTGTTTTTCCTCTGACATTAAGCAAGAATGCGAGATGTAAACTGTATAAAGTGGAAGTTGTTTTAGATTCTTGATCTACCCAATTAAGTGGACTGGTTCACCTCTGTCAATCTTGCAATGATCTAATAATGAATACCATTATACAAGACAGGCTATAAGCTCATTTCACCCTCTCTAAAAGTTGTCACTGTGCACACCAGCAGAGAATTCATTACAACATGAAGAAAACATGTGTATGGTGTTTTTCGCATTTGATAAGTGTGTGTCCTCTTAATCGGAGTCGTCAAGATTGTATGCAGGTAGTTTAAGGGTACAATAGCCTACACCTGTTAGACTTCTGGGTAATGCCCCAACAGTTTCCCAGATACCCGTGTACAAGTCAAATCTTGAAACAAGTTTCTGTCCAGTTTTTGTCTGTACATTGTAACCCCCAAGTACATATATCTGGTCATTGTAAACCACACATGAAGCCTCTTTATGGGAGATGGACAAGGGCGCGATTATTGTCCACTGGTCTGTGGATGGGTCATAACACTCTGACTGCATGACTGGTTGTGCCTGCTGGTTCACATTGAGGTTACAACCACCAAACACATAGAGTTTGTATTGTGTTGCACACATGACGTGCCAGCCACGTGGTGTCAACATAGATGCCATGTCTTCCCACTGATTGGTAGAGGGGTCATATCGCTGCATGTCAGGTGTGAAATGGTTGCCACTGTAGCCCCCAGATATATAAATGTGGGCTCCATATACTGCACCAGCATGGGCATGGTAGGACATGGGCATGGGTGCGATCATCTCCCATGTGTTGTCACCAGGGTTGTAACATTCTGCAGTGGCCAGACTGCCATCCTTGAACTTTCCCCCCACAGCATAAATCCTGTTATGGAGTGCTCCCGAGAAGAAATAGGCTCTCTTGTTAATCATCGGACACACCTGAAACCAATTATCGAAGCGAGGGTCATACCTAAGAACCGAGTTGACTGCTGATTCACCATGAGCACACTGTGTGGTACAGCCCCCTAACACGTACAGGAAGTTATTGAACACCACCACCTGCATGTGACTAAGAGCACTTGGTAATGATGCAATCTCTGTTCTGTTCAGTAAACTATTAGAGGTGATTTTGGAATCAAAGACCAGTATTTCATCATGAAGACAGGGGTTGGGGTGGATCTCTCGCCCCCCAACACTAGCCAGACGTTCCACAAAGGAGCGGAGGTGTACACTATAGCTGGCTTCCAATGGTTGTGAGTGGGGCACAACATGGTAGTTGAGAGCGGCTAGTACCATCTGCCTTAGTTCTGTATGAGTCATCATCATATCTACCCTCTGAACATGCTGCACTAGATCCGCTGGGTTAATGAGAGGGAAGCGAATCAGTTTCATCAGCTGAATAGCCTGATCGTCCTGGTTGCTATTCAATAGAAACCACTCCCATGTTATGTGGAAAATGTCAATTTCACGCAGACACAGACGGTCGCTGTTCAGACAGTTGATCATCTGGTCATAAGTGAGAAGATGAAGGGTTCCCTCCTTTGAGATCTGCATGAGATTCCTAGCTATAAACACATCTATCTGCTTCAAAGCATTGTTCATGCTGTACAGTTTAGCTGTGTTTATAAAATCATAGAAATTACTAGTGGTCATACCACTAAGGAAGTTCCTCTCACAGAATTCAATCACAGGCGTCACCTGAAGATGTGTAGCTGCAGCTATCACATCAAAGATGTCATCACCCTCCAGGGTGGTTGTGGAGGTGTAGATGACCTCCAGAGTTTTGTCCAGGCCTTTACTTGTAATGCCCTTTAGCTCTATCTCCCGTTGTGTGCTTTCTCGCATCCCACTGGTGAACATTGACCGAAAGTAATCCGAGCACGACACCAGAATTACACGATGGGCATCAAATCTGTGACCTACAAATCATCAGAACAGAGGTTATTATAAAGTATATATGTTTCCACATACTTCACCTGTATTTTACTTCCAAAACATTCTTGAACAGACTTTACATTTATGTGAGAACACTTAAACAACTGTCAACATGATTTGAATATATATTCTCTGTCTATACAAATACTTTGTATGTAGCAGCTTTTGCTTAAGTAAGGAAATTATTATTACAGCTATCAATTTTGTTACATATGTAGTTTTGTAACACATTTTACAAATAAATCATTACATATCTAATTTCAATTATAATGTATGTTGACAACTCAAAATAATTGATCATTATGACATATTGTATCTATATTGATTATGAAGTATATCTGTAACACATTCTAATAGCTGAACCTGAGATTGGACTGTCGTTCATTGTCATTGATGAAGTTGTAACCCTCTAAAATTGTCAAGAGGGGTCCATAAAATTTGTTGGGGGATATGAGAATTGTAAATAATTTTCATAAAATTGTAATTGCAAAGATCTATCATATTTCAACAATTATTGGCTAATGGCATGGTTAACTGTTAGGAGTACCAAGTTTCCTACCAACCTTCTGCAATAAGTGTGACATCACAAAGGATCTTGTCATTTTTAAGCTTATGAAGGCCCTGCAAGATCTTCATGCCATGCTCTGGCCGCTCCTCCATGCGGCATGCCTCATTGCTGCTACTGCTCTGCAGCTCCTGGAACTCTTCTGCACCAGCCATCTTGAAGTCTACAGAGTTACTTGTTTTGATTGACACCTGGTCACTTTCCAGAACATCCAGCTGTACATCACCATGTCCCTTACACTTCCTCCACCTACAGCAAAAAAACCCCAAAACATCTACTTAAAAACTTGAAGTATATCACACACTTCAACATCTCGGGATGCAAATTTATGTTAATGGCATTTGTAAACTTTATTTAATTTACAACAATTGCAAAACAAGTTATATCAACTTATATCAATCATGCTTGTTGGCTCAGATGGAAGCGTGCAAGGGGTCTAATAACAGTGGAAGGAAAGCAGAGTATCCAGGGAAAACCTGCGCAGTAGGGCATCTTTTTTTTTTACGTCTGATTGGAAAATTTAAGCCCCTACACTTAGGTGAAAGGCAAGTCTGTTACCACTGTGCCTCCCAACCACCCAATGGCATTTACCAAAATGTCAACATTATAATTAGATTTATAAAATGAAAAAGGATGTATCAGGTACTAAGTATACTAAAGGTTAATTTCAACAAAGGCTTCACCATAAAGTTGCACAAACTGACAATAAGTTATACTATATCATAGGAGATATAGATCAGTACATAGTTTATGAAGATAAATAATGACCCAGTTTTTTAGGTGATCAAATATAGGAGCAACAAACTTCAGTTCAGTTTAATTTTCAACTGGTTTAATTGGCAAAGACAGGAAATTCCTTGTTTTACAATTTGCAGCATCCATCAACATTCCAGGTTTGAATTGATACCTCAGCCATGCCTATATATGGTATGTAAATTCACCAGGTCTGACATTACCATAACTAACAGTTAAGAATTATTACTAGTATATCATAACACTGCATGATGTTCTTAAACACAGCAGATAGTCACGATCAGATACCCAAACAGTCCATGGATTTTAATACCTAACACGAACAGTCAGGTATTAAGATCTATATAAGCAAGACAGAGTATTGTGAGTAATTCAAAATCGTCTTGGCTAAAAAATCTGTATACCAGGCATTTATTTATTTAACAAAGTGTATGGTATTTCACTATACATGTGTTATCAGACTGAATACAAACCAATGCAATATGTTCATCTGGACTCGCTGCTGATCCTTTATGACAAATGCCTGACAGATCATGATAAGTAAATTCATTGAAGTTTGAAGTCTGGATGAATCTTTTCATGATTTCTTTTCTGCTGACACACAATTGTGAAAACAAGACAGAGAAAATCTAAAAGCAATGGCAGATCCATGATTCAAACCAGGCAGGAAGGAAATTTGAAACTCGTGATAGATGTATGTATATATACATGCTCTGTATAGGAGCTACCTAGCCTGATTTAGTCACACTGCAAATCTATAAATCTATTATGAATGAAAAGTGGAAATTAACAAATTTACCAAATCTGAAAGGAATATTGATCTGTACATTGTTATAACCTTCAACTAGTCTTCATTTCATCATACTTTATACCCGATCCTGTCAGTACTGTATGTAGAATGATTGACTTTATTCAGGAAGCATTAATCTAGTCAGCTATTTTGAGTGGCAATTGAAGATTATATGTTTACCCTCTGTGATCTAGTAGAGGCAACTTCGCTAGCCAATGGTGTTCAATACAATACTCTCCTTTTTCAAAAGGAGAATATCTTATATTGAACACCTTTGGCTAACGAAGTTAACAAATAACACAGTTTGGATAATTTCATCTATGATCATGACTACAAACATGTTCATAAATGTGCTTGATATATCAATAATACATTTTCAAAACGGTTTTAATAGATGTACGGTTAAAAAAATACAATATAATTACAATGCCATGAGCCAAATCTGGAATTTCCAAACCCATTGAACCGAACTTCCTGTTAAATAATAGTTTTAAAAACTGCATAGTTTTCTACACTAACAGGTAATATATGCCAATTAACGTTTTAACGTCAACACCACAATCGTCTAAAATAGATACTATCTCTCTTTGCATTGGATTTATTAATGAATTTTATATCCATATAATTGGAATCAATTAAACTGAATTATTGGTGTCATTTATTTCAAAACAAAGTAGTGTATCAGTTTATCATCACTGTTCAAACATCCTCATCAAGTATCAGCAACATTTAACCTTAAATTTGTGATCTAAAGATAGTCACATCCTGTGAATCATCACGTACCATTGCAACGAGACCGATTTTGTTTTGGTAAATGCAAGAGTTATGCGTACAACAATATGGTCGATTTCTGTATATTTTTAAGTCGGTCTGTTCCACTAACTTACACAGAGGAAGATGTGAGTCGCCAGAAGATACTCCTACGTGTTCATCCTACAGGAGTTCATGATACAGCGTCAAATTGTTCTCCAAATACTCACGATACCATGATGACCGATGCGAGTACCTGCGGAAATGACATCCAGTGTTATTAGCTAGACGCATGCGCATCACGTTTTCTAAACATTGACTTCCTGTTTCGATTTGCGTCGCAATACAAGTTATTTCCCTTTGATTCAATGACTTCAGAAGTCGACACAGTCTGTGACTACGAGAGTGAACTGTCCGTAATTTAACTTCACACTTAAAACGTTTTTTCAAGTGAATCCGATATTTAAAAATAAAAAGATCACCTGCGGATTTTTCATTTTGACGGCCACATGCAACAACTCAAGACATCTTTTGAATGAACAAATAAATAAATAAATACTGTACTGAGTAGATGAAATGAAATAAAAAGAAAAAAAAAAGGAAAACAAATGATAAGCACGTATAGATTACAATCCACATTACAATACAGGTATGACTGTGGCTAGCCCTTAGTGCTTTTACCCTTTTTTTATTCAGATATTTGTTTTTAAATAAGAGATACAGAAACCCCGGTCCCTTTAATTTTAAATATATATATCAGTATTTTAATTCAAAGTACATGCAGATATCTCTATTTCTATCAGAAGGGACGTACGCTTAACCGGAATTAGATATAACTGTATTTGAAATTATGGCCTATTTGAAGAGAGACATATATACTGTATATATATATATATATATATTAATTAAAGATATCTATTTGAAATAAAGATATCTGTGCCAGTTAATGTCAGAAATAAAGATATATCTGTATTTCTTTTCGATATCTATATAAATTGGAATACAAATAGAGATGTCCAGAATTAAAAATGCATATTTATTACATTTTCCCCAATGAAATATATAGCGGATGCATGAGTGAAATTTATCTGTTAAGATGAAGCAATAAGAAGGGAAAAAGAGAAATAAAAGGTAGAGAATTTTTTTTATATACATATAAAAAAAAGTTCATCCAATGGTTGTCGCCAAGATCACTCTCGGATCTCTTGTTGTATAGATACGTCTGTACCTGTTCAGGAAATGCTAGATCTACATAATTAGATATACATGTACTAAGAGGTATCTGTATTTATACGGATATGTTTATCCTGATTCGGATACATATTTGTATTTAAATACATATTGATAATATCGAAACTCTAAAGGCTTTAGCTTTGCTATATCCTCGTCACCAAATTTGATTTAGAAAAGACAGACTACAGTTGCCGGGTACCCGCTTCTTATAGAGTAGATAACCAACATACAATATCAACATCCTTATATATCTTGGGGAGAAGATTTGTCTTGTGAAGGGGGATAACTCCTGAAGCATTGTGTTATGCATGGGGAACTATATTGAATTGAATTCAATTCAACTTTATAAACACTTAAATTTGATAACTAAACATGAACCAAATGGTAATAACAATAAAATGCATACAAAATACTAAATCAAACTGGATATGTAGGCCCGTCTTCCTCGGTACAAAATACTAAATCAAACTGGATGTAGGCCCGTCTTCCTCAGTACAAAATACTAAATCAAACTGGATGTAGACCCGTCATCCTCGGTACAAAATACTAAATCAAACTGGATGTAGACCCGTCTTCCTCGATACAAAATACTAAATCAAACTAGATGTAGGCCCGTCTTCCTCAGTACAAAATACTAAATCAAACTGGATGTAGGCCCGTCTTCCTCGGTACAAAATACTAAATCAAACTGGATGTAGACCCGTCTTCCTCGGTACAAAATACTAAATCAAACTGGATGTAGGCCCGTCTTCCTCTGTACAAAATACTAAATCAAACTAGATGTAGGCCCGTCTTCCTCTGTACAAAATACTAAATCAAACTGGATGTAGACCCGTCTTCCTCGGTACAAAATACTAAATCAAACTGGATGTAGGCCCGTCTTCCTCAGTACAAAATACTAAATCAAACTGGATGTAGACCCCTCTTCCTCAGTACAAAATACTAAATCAAACTGGATGTAGGCCCGTCTTCCTCAGTACAAAATACTAAATCAAACTGGATGTAGACCCGTCTTCCTGGTACAAAATACTAAATCAAACTGGATGTAGGCCCGTCTTCCTGGTACAAAATACTAAATCAAACTGGATGTAGACCCGTCTTCCTCGGTACAAAATACTAAATCAAACTGGATGTAGGCCCGTCTTCCTGGTACAAAATACTAAATCAAACTGGATGTAGGCCCGTCTTCCTCAGTACAAAATACTAAATCAAACTGGATGTAGACCCGTCTTCCTCAGTACAAAATACTAAATCAAACTAGATGTAGGCCCGTCTTCCTCAGTACAAAATACTAAATCAAACTGGATGTAGACCCGTCTTCCTGGTACAAAATACTAAATCAAACTGGATGTAGGCCCGTCTTCCTGGTACAAAATACTAAATCAAACTGGATGTAGACCCGTCTTCCTGGTACAAAATACTAAATCAAACTAGGATGTAGGCCCGTCTTCCTCGGTACAAAATACTAAATCAAACTGGATGTAGGCCCGTCTTCCTCAGTACAAAATACTAAATCAAACTGGATGTAGACCCCCCCGTCATCCTCAATGTCTACAAGTAATTGGGTATACATGTGTCTATTCGTCACTTTATTTTTTGTATTTCTTTTAATCGTATAGCAATAAGGAATAGAAGACACTTCTGATTCTAAATCTTGCACCTTGAATATTACTGACGCATTGTTTACAAATCTATGTCAACTGTAGATATCATTGTTATAAATTTTATATTTTTTAAAGCGCGTGCCTCTACAAAAGGAGGATATGTACATGTAGTTTTATTTGTAATTCTCAGTAGGAAGGCTTTGATAAGTATATAACTATCGATTGAGAGGTAATGTAGTTCTCCACGGGATGCAAAGTTAACTACTCTTCTATCGATACCTATAGTGTGACCATACACGAATTTCCATTTTAATTGAGATATACACGTACCCGTATGAAACGATAAGATTTCCATTGGGGAAAAAAATGGAAAAAATCCATATTCTCGTACGGATTGGAAACAAATCTTAGATCCTTCTTGTAGCTTATGTAATCTTTCAATTGTACAGAAAGCTCATTATTGAAATCATCTTTTTAATGTCTCCTTTATTACTGACGTCATAATATAATCCAACGGTGTTACGAGTGACGTCATTTCATTAACTATTTTATATTTACATTTACATTGCAGTCCCATTATATAACTTTACCAAGCTCACTTGAAGGTTACGAGTCCATAACTTCCAAATCTTTATTATGACGTCATTATTATAGTGACGTCATAATTGTCACGTCGGCGATAACGAAAGATGGCTGTTGAAAAGGCTGTTCCGTCTTTGACGATAATAAGTTGTTCATTCATTATCAGAGTAAAATTCCTGGATATAGTCTTTCAAATTCGTTGTCAAATGTAAATATAAGGACTGAACTGCTTTCATTTGGAAGTTATGGGCTGATGAATGCCAACTTAACAAAGGCAAATTCAACATGAAGCGCTAGTGCGCTTCATTAAATTTGCCTTTGTCCGGTTGGCATTCATCAGCCCATAACTTCCAAATGAAAGCAGTTCAATGCTTAAATATTTACATTTACATTGCAGCCCCACTATATAACTTTACCAAGCTCACTTGAAGGTTACGAGTCCATAACTTCCAAATCTTTATTATGACGTCATTATTATAGTGACGTCATAATTGTCACGTCGGCGATAACGAAAGCTGGCTTTTGAAAAGTCTGTTCCGACTTGACAATAATAATTTGTTCATTCATCGTAGGAGCAAAATTCCTGGATATAGTCTTTAAAAATCGTTGTCAAATGTAAATATAAGCATTGAACTGCTTTCGAGCGCTTCATGTTGAATTTGCCTTTGTCCAGTTGGCATTCATCAGCCCATAACTTCCAACTGAAAGCAGTTCAATGCTTAAATGACGCCACATTAGGTCGCACAATACATGAGTTAACACACAAGCATAATGAAATTATGACATATGGCATATGTGGTCACCGAACAACACGGCGCGTGAAATGTGATGAAATGCTTGCTGAACAATACAAAAATGGTTTAACATAATGCTCTAAGCCGAGGTTTATAATAAGGTCCGTTTAATATAAAATGCTTTGCTTTGCAACATAACGGTTAATATATATGACGTTGTTCCTAATCAGTTAAAGTGATGAACCATTGACAAAATACATATATGGTAACTCGATATCGAACACACGAACAACATGTGCGTTTTACACAAACGTTGGTCTGCACTTTGAACAGAAATAATTATGTGACGAATTTTGATACAGTGGCAACAATTCGCAACTCTTTCAGTCAGGTTTTTTTTAGAACAGAGTTGAGATATGCTGCAATATCACGGGGATGGTAGTACATGTATATCTATATTTATATACCATATAGTAACACAAATGTCGGAGGAAGACCGGGCCTCGAACTCATGATCTACGGCACCTAAACACTTAACAAGAAATACCACAGCTTAACTACCACTACGCCACATTCACTTTCTTAAGTTTTAAGATGCAGTTATTTCTGTCTAGGCGATTAGGTGCAACACATCGTGAGTTCGAGGCCCGTTAGGGCACAATGTATCATGTTGATCCGAAGGTTAAGATTTGAATTTCCTTTCGTAGTTGTACTGTGTTGAATTTGTGTCAATATTTATATATATCTAAATGTCTAAATTAGTGCAGGAAGATTGTAAACATTACCCATAATGTAGCTAGTCTTAGTATCGTTTCTCACATGCAACGGTGGCATTCTCAAATAATTTCAACTCGGGTAATAATTACACGTGATTAGCGCCAGACCGTTATAACTTGGCTAATATTCCAGACCGTGCATTGTACATAGTGGCAAAATGTCAGGTCGACTCCGAGTGAAAGTTCGCGTCTTTTGAGTAGCTTTGTCTATGAAAAACGGGTACCGTGACCAGGAAGATTTGACAATAATGGACGAGTGCAATTCTACTGAACATCTATACTGTGCTCGGTGTAAAATGTACATGCTATCTTGTAGTACACTTATAATACATATACATACAGAAGAAGTGTATTATATATACCCTTGTGAAACTAAATTTCACTATTATGCATAGCAAGAAGTATATATTTTTATGCATACTTATATATATATATCTATTATGCTTATTCATTTATTATATTCAAACTACTTTAAAATACATAATGTGTTTTTATGCAATAATTGTGTTTTAATCATTATGTATATGGCAGTACGATATCAGAGAGTTTGGTAGGGACTGTCCCAATCAACTCCTCTCTGGATTGGAATTTGTGATTTTGTGATTGGTTTTATTTATCTAAAAAATAATATATTATTGTAACAGTTCTTTTTCAGAATATCAACATTTGATATTTTATCATGGTTAAGATTATTTATCCCCGATATTAAACTATGTTTTATACTTTGTAACTACAATATATATACTTGTACAATGTAATAGCGATATATGACATTTAAATAAACAAAATTGATTGCTTGATTGATTGTATTAATACAGAATTAACTGACGGATCCGGTTGAAATGAAACCCTCCATTGTTAGCTGATGTCTGATGATACGTCCGCTGTTTGACGAACATTGTGTAAACACATACACACAATAAATACAACTAAAATAATCTAGAGCCAGTGTTTTGTGACCTATTGCCATGAATTAAGAACCTGAAATAGCTAAATGCCAATGAATACGATCATAAAATTGTTTTCTCGTGTGAAATGGGAGTATAGGATCGTCGCCTTCTCATGGGTTCCTTTTGACAGTTTTCGGTCTGATATTTAATTACACATTTACAGCCGTAAGGACGATAAGCGCTGTCTTTGTATACAGTGTGATTACAAACCAGTGCAGTGAAACCTTTAATCAATCTATAATCAGATCAAAAACTTGAATTATCCACAAAAGGTAATTCATGAAAATCAGGTTAAAGTTGTGCCTGTACTAAGGCCCAGACTCATCACCATTATTCACAACGGAATCTCGTTAATGTAGATAATTTAATTTTCTAATTAGAAACTTGTCGCATTAAGTAAATTTTCAAATTTATAAAACGGCGAAGTGAAAAAATAAACACATTATTTATTTTAGTTTGTTATTTTGTGCAAGAATGTTTATCACATGTCGGATCCATCTCACGCGCGTCTTTACATCTTTTTTCGTGTATTGTCACACATTGGTCAGTTTCTGCATACCATGCAAATGTCTACGTATCGTCCACGTGTCAGTCTACAGGGACGCATGTACATGCAGGTATATGTCTTGTATATGTATCTTCATGATTTACATGCCAGAGTCTGGGAATCATGTACGTAAGCAGGTCCATGTTTCAACCTGTAAGAGTCTGTAAGTCACGTACATATACCTTTATGGCATGCGCGTGTCAGTATATGAACCTCATGAACACGTCATTGTACGTCACGTACATGTGACAGTATCGCCCTAAGAAAGTCGCCATTTCTGTGAAAGAGCGCGTTAAGTACCATTTTGTAATTATGTCAGTGCCCGCCCATCATGTAAGAGACTCGCCTCTTATTGTTTTATATGTATGACAAGTTTGAAATAACGGAAAATTAACTCAGACAGGCAAAAAATACGTCACATCTATTGCAAACATAATATTAAAGGAATGGTACATCACAGTCATATGTTCACGGAAAATATAAAATCATTTTACGACATAATATTAATATCCAGTGCAATAGGATATCAAACCTATTTGGAAGAAAACATTGAAGACCACCGGAAGTTGCGTATCACTATGACATGTCTTTAGCTCGAGAATGTACGCCGTTCGTATCCCTAGAAACAACTTCCACGGTGGGTTTTGTATGGTTCACACCAGTCTTAACTCCAGACGAGTTTGGCCGAGAAGAGGGTGTGGTGGCTCGGAGTGCTTCGTTTTGTTCTTTTTGTTTGATTCTTCGGAATTCCATAACAGAATGGAGACTCTGACGAAGACACGTGTTTCTCTGTACCCGCCTTTTTATTTCCTCCTCGTTTTGTTTACAAAAACTCCCAACTTTATGATCGAGAGACTCAAAATTGCCAATCTCCTTACTTTTCCTCCACTCTACCATCTGTGTGTAAAACGATTCTCGATCCTGAAGCTCATCATCGTCAAAGTATCTTACTTGCTCTTCACGTCTACCGAGACTTCCCAGACGAGATTTCTTCCGGAGAGCAGCCTTGTCGCCATTAAACACGCGCGCCGTGCTCGGCCGGAGATCGATTTTAGATCGATGTTGATCCGTGAAAAACGAGGGATCCACCTCGAATCCTTCCTCCTCTGGAGAAACAGATTGTCTTCCACCACGACCTGATGGTTTGGATGTCATCACTGCTGGACTAGTTTTTGGACGCATTGCACTCCTGGTAAACGCCCTGTGTTGAGTATTGTTTGCCATGAAGTCTTCGATAGTTTGATCTTTAGGCTCTGTTATGTTTTTTAACTTTGATATGTCCCTCTGTCTATCCCTATACTTCCTTAAACGCTTTTTCATTTCGTTTTGTGATTTTCGTAAATCCAACGCTACACTTCTTTTGGCTACGTCAATGTTGACGACTTTGAGCTCTAGAATTCTCTCCTCGACCTTCAGAGCGCGCACGGCTGACTTGTCAAGGTCAGGGTACATAAACATGGCGCGGCTTGCCATCTCCCGAGGCTTAGCGTCACTGATGCTTAAACTCCTGAAACATATCGAAAATATTATTTAGAAATATACAGAATGCAATACATTATATAATGTGTATATTGACAGGTAGGCTGGTACATATGATAGTATTCCGCACGCATTATGTTCATTGCGATGTCTTTCCCAGCCAGCTGTATCTAAGGACATATACATGTATATGTACCATTGCCTTGTGACTTGTCCTGTACCGTATTTTACAGATATAGCACATCTATGTTGAAGAAAATTTCGTAGACAATTATTTTCGCGATGGTGCTAAAACGAGTCCCTACAAAATATGTACGCGAAAACACCCAAACACCACGATAAACAATCCACAGATAAATAGTCTGAACACGAAGTACATGCAATGTGAATCATGTGACTTGTAGTAAATGGTTGTGCAGTAACTCATATCATAACATAGGAATATACTAGCGGGGATATGGCGTTATGGATGTCGGTAAACACGCTGATCGATAGAGTTTATGAAAGGTTACACGAAGATCGAATAGTGGACTCTACTTGTCTTTCAAACTGGCGACTTCACCAGAACATAATCCATCGAGCATTTATCTATATCGAAATTGTTTGGTCGTCCCCCGCCGAGGATCAAATACGACAAACCACGCCCTTCCCTTTGGTGCTGGCATAGGACCGAAGAGCGACAAGGAATTTGGAATCCATCTTGTTTGGGTACGGACGGAATGTTCGAGGTCAATCAGTATATTGATATTTGCCGACTTGTACAGAACGAACAAATCTAAGTCCTAGTGTGGTGATTATAAAACTTAAAATGGGACATTAGTGTATCTTTAGATAAATACAGCTCGCCATTCGGTTATTATACGACACAACGTATTGATGATGAATACATGGATGTGATGAGCACAGCCCTGTATGTAACTACAATACCAGCTCTTACAACCATGTTAGAACACTTCACAGTATTTATCTATATACATGCTTCAAGGCCAAGCCGCCAAATCTATACAAATGACACGTGTATGGGTTCATTACGGAGTACGTTTTCTATAATGTGTAATTTGAGCCCTATTTAATGGAAATTTCTTACGCGAGATCACGACCGTAGAATTATGTATTTTTGACAATGCAGCTTTTTGATCAGTGCTTTGTTCCACCGTTAAATATATTACGTTGTACAATATCTCACCATGCTTTGTCCGGGTTTAGTTTCACTTATGTGTAATTAAGACAAAAGTTTGACAACATGTTCTGTATTGATGGCCGTTGTGCTAGCTCCGAAAAAAAGAGAGTTGCGTATGATGTAAATTAGATTAAATGGCGAACCTAACACGACTATCCAAACAACGTTAGGTAGCACAAATTATTTTTGCGTTGATTTCAAAATAACTTTATTTTATTTATACGACCTTTAATTGAATTAATGATCTTGAATAAAGTAAAGTAGTGTGTATTTATTTATGGATTTTAATCACTGTAGTGAAAACTTCCCCCATACGTAACGAATATTTAGACAGAAATCCCGTGAGGATTACTATGTTTACTGTCCATTGTGAACTGTGACGAGTTTAGTGGGCCGATGTTTGCCGTTTAACGATCAGTTGTAGCCACATAAGTACACTTCCAGCCACCGATAGACTGAAGCAAACATTTGCTTAATTATATTAGAATAAATAAACATAAGTGGAACTGTCATATTTGCCAATATAATCTGCGTCTTTTGAATGTTTGATCGGTTGATGATTGTCCACCCTGATCAGCAATCAAAGTCAACACCACTAAAACATGGCTGTATTCGTACTTCTTAACACTTTGTTCATAAAAAAGATTTAAGCTGGGGTGTTGGTACAGATAGTAACACCAAAGTTAGCGAAAGAAAAGGGTGACACTAAGGAAATTCAAAACTATTTCGTCAGTTTTTTTAGTGATTTGATTAAAAAGATTAATTAAGTGGAAGTATTAATATTTCCTATTTATTATCCATACGTATATGGGTTAGTCAAACACGGGGTCAGAGTAACAGAGCCGTAACAGAGAGGAACATATCCCAACTAATGTATAGAGCCATCAAATATGATTAAACATGTTTAATATATTCATCAACGAAATGTATTTCAATGTTGATTACTGATAGAAATTGAGCTCATGTCGTAATATACATTAGCGACTACAACATAACTAGACCACTCTACATACTTATTCTCAGGAGGTGACATATTCGCTCTCGTCTGGTTATATATCTGTGAACTACATCCACAACAAAACACTTATCATAAATGTTTCAATACATATATACCTGGTATGTATACGACCCGCACGTGACATAAGATGTTACCTATATTATAGTCAGGGATCATTCTAATCTACATTGCAGTCCATGACCTTGGTGTTACAGAAACGATACTTATATAGTAAAGCTGTAAGACTGTATAGAATATCATTTAAATATTTATATTACACTGAATACAGGTTTAAATGAACTTATTTCTAATCAGTTGAGTAAAACACATTTTCTATGTAAACACTATCAAACCACTTCAATACATTCGTATCTCATTACCGTAGTATTGTGCTATATAAAATAGGAGAGATTTCCGAATACACAGCTTAATAGGAAAGGTCGAACTATGGGAATCGGATAATTCGCTGATGACGTGGCTACATTATATACATGTAGTCTCCATGGCTGTTTAATTCCGTGTTCGCCGATGTGCGACATAATCTGTCGATCAATAGCACATACAACCTTAACACGATAGGTGTGAGTACAGCCTTAACACGATAGGTGTGAGTACAGCCTTAACACGATAGGTGTGAGTACAGCCTTAACACGATAGGTGTAAGTACAGCCTTAACACGATAGGTGTGAGTACAGCCTTAACACGCTAGGTGTGAGTACAGCCTTAACACGCTAGGTGTGAGTACAGCCTCAACACGATAGGTGTGAGTACAGCCTTAACACGATAGGTGTAAGTACAGCCTTAACACGATAGGTGTAAGTACAGCCTTAACACGATAGGTGTGAGTACAGCCTTAACACGATAGGTGTGAGTACAGCCTTAACACGATAGGTGTAAGTACAGCCTTAACACGATAGGTGTGAGTACAGCCTTAACACGCTAGGTGTGAGTACAGCCTTAACACGCTAGGTGTGAGTACAGCCTCAACACGATAGGTGTGAGTACAGCCTTAACACGATAGATGTGAGTACAGCCTTAACACGTTAGGTGTGAGAACAGCCTTAACACGTTAGGTGTGAGTACAGCCTTAACACGTTAGGTGTGATTACAGCCTTAACACGCTAGATGTAAGTACAGCCTTAACACGTTAGATGTGAGTACAGCCTTAACACGTTAGGTGTGAGTACAACCTTAACACGTTAGGTGTGAGTACAGCCTTAACACGTTAGGTGTGAGTACAGCCTTAACACGTTAGGTGTGAGTACAGCCTTAACACGTTAGGTGTGAGTACAGCCTTAACACGTTATATGTGAGTACAGCCTTAACACGCCAGGTGTGAGTACAGCCTTAACACGTTAGGTGTGAGTACAACCTTAACACGTTAGGTGTGATTACAGCCTTAACACGCTAGGTGTGAGTACAACCTTAACACGTAATGTGTGATTACAGCCTTAACACGTTAGGTGTGAGTACATCCTTAACACGTTAGGTGTGAGTACAGCCTTAACACGTTAGGTGTGCTTACAGCCTTAACACGTTAGGTGTGAGTACAGTCTTAGCACGTTAGATATGAGTACAGCCTTAACACGTTAGGTGTGAGTACAGCCTTAACACGTTAGGTGTGAGTACAGCCTTAACACGTTAGGTGTGAGTACAGCCTTAACACGTTATATGTGAGTACAGCCTTAACACGCCAGGTGTGAGTACAGCCTTAACACGTTAGGTGTGAGTACAACCTTAACACGTTAGGTGTGATTACAGCCTTAACACGCTAGGTGTGAGTACAACCTTAACACGTAATGTGTGATTACAGCCTTAACACGTTAGGTGTGAGTACATCCTTAACACGTTAGGTGTGAGTACAGCCTTAACACGTTAGGTGTGCTTACAGCCTTAACACGTTAGGTGTGAGTACAGTCTTAGCACGTTAGATGTGAGTACAGCCTTAACACGTTAGGTGTGAGTACAGCCTTAACACGCTAGGTGTGAGTACAGCCTTAACACGTTAGATGTGAGGACAGTCTTAACACGTTAGATGTGAGTACAGCCTTAACACGCTAGGTGTAAGTACAGCCTTAACACGTTAGATGTGAGTACAGTCTTAACACGTTAGGTGTGAGTACAACCTTAACACGTTAGATGTGAGTACAGCCTTAACACGCTAGGTGTGAGTACAGCCTTAACACGCTAGGTGTGAGTACAGCCTTAACACGCTAGGTGTGAGTACAGCCTTAACACGCTTGGTGTGAGTACAGTCTTAACACGTTAGGTGTGAGTACAGTCTTAACACGTTATATGTGAGTACAGCCTTAACACGCTAGGTGTGAGTACAGCCTTAACACGCTAGGTGTGAGTACAGCCGTAACACGATAGGTGTGAGTACAGCCTTAACACGTTAGATGTGAGTACAGCCTTAACACGCTAGGTGTGAGTACAACCTTAACACGTTAGGTGTGAGTACAGTCTTAACACGTTATATGTGAGTACAGTCTTAACACGTTAGGTGTGAGTACAGCCTTAACACGCTAGGTGTGAATACAGCCTTAACACGTTAGGTGTGAGTACAGCCTTAACACGCTAGGTGTAAGTACAGCCTTAACACGTTAGATGTGAGGACAGTCTTAACACGTTATATTTGAGTACAGTCTTAACACGTTAGATGTGAGTACAGCCTTAACACGCTAGGTGTAAGTACAGCCTTAACACGTTAGGTGTGAGTACAACCTTAACACGTTAGGTGTGAGTACAGCCTTAACACGCTAGGTGTGAGTACAGCCTTAACACCTTAAGATTATACCCAGTTTTCCTCCCACAGTCCCCAAACCCTCTTACCAGGCCTGCCGTTGACGTTTCCCACTTCAGACACCCGTCACTTCCTCGGCCCGAGATTCCCCTCTCAGGTGAAGGGTCACACTACCATTATGCGAAATTAGGACTAGATTTCAATCAACACGACATGTTAATATATTCCATTTAGGCATTACAGGTTAATTTCTATGCACAATATAAAGGCAATTTATTTGTTTTGTGTCACGGTAAAGCCAATATAAATACTACCTGGCAGATATTTGTTCTGTAAATGTACCGCTATTTTGTAAAATGTGGTAAGTGAAATCTTACTCGGCTGTCTTTTGTACACTTTAGAATAGCATTTATGTCGGTGAATAGATTAAAATTCGGTATCGTATGTATTTTCATAGAAAAAAACCCGATGACACACCACGCATCAGATATTTTGGCAAAGTAATGATAGACATATAATGGAAAACTATTACAGTTGAAAAGAAAACAACGTTTGATATCAGACATGTCCTTTGTCACTGATGTTAAGGAACAATTACTGGGGCGATTTCCTCGGTCGGAATACAGACCTGTGTTTGAATCCGTGTAAATATATGTACATATCCAGCTCTGTTTAGGGAACTCTCATCTTCATGGCTAACAACGAAACAGATTTATAAAACATCTTATTCTACGTTGTTATTTTTCATGACTTCATTCGTTTAACTATTTAAAATTACATATATGTTAACAGTGAATTGATTTTAAAAATAGAAAAGAATTCCTCAATAAAAAAATTGTGTTTGCAAAATTTAAATGTGTAAAAACATGTATTGTAGTGCTTATCATTTACAACTAGAATTATTTCGAACCTTGGAGAATGCTTATTTTACTTTCGACTGAAATACTTATGAAATATGAAATTGAAGGAACATAACGTATTTTTATTACAGGAGACGCAAACTAAACTGGGATTTAGACAGGAACACAAAGCTATTGTGCTTTATTGATTAACGAAAGAGTTTCAAGCTTAAACAGGTTATAACTATTTAGGAAATGGATTTCCTTTTAAAACACACGTACAAACAAAATTAAAATACAAGCCTATTCTAACACACCGTTGTGAGGTAATGGCTATCGTAAACTCGTCTGTATTCCATCACTGTTGTCGGAGAACACGATACATGATATAAGGGTATCAATTCCTCCGTGTACCGATTACAGATCTATCTCGGGTATCGGTCCTCACAGCCGTGTGTTGACGACAGAGAGTGTGAGTGTAACAAACATGTCGAATAATCAATCTATAATTGCAGAACACATCATAATACATAAATAGTGAATGTTCCGTAGCCATTGATCGGCTTAGTTTGAACCTGGTATTGATAAGTAGTAGAGTAAATATAAAACAACCCGTGCGTCACCAGGGGAACCATCAAAGTGTCAACCACCTATCACGCAGGAAACCAACCCGTGCATCACCAAGGGAACCTTTCAGTGTCAACTACCTGTCACGCAGGAAACCAACCCGTGCATCACCAAGGGAAGCATTCAGTGTCAACCACCTGTCACAAAGGAAACCAACCCGTGCGTTACCAAGAGAACCGTTCAGTGTCAACCACCTGTCACACAGGAAGCCAACCCGTGCGTCAGCAAGGGCAACATTTAATGTCAAACACCTGTCACGCAGGAAACCAACCCGTGCGTCACAAAGGGAACCAATTAATGTCAAACATCTGTCACAGGAAACCAACCCGTGCGTCACCAAGAGAACAATTCAGTGTCAACCACCTGTCACAAAGGAAATCAGCCTATGCTGCATCAGTCTGCTGCAACAACAAAACACGTCATCAACCTGCCAATACAAGTCACCAACCTACTAGTACACGTCATCAACCTACCGATACAAGTCACCAACCTACCATTACAAGACACCAACCTACCAATACACGTCACCAACCTACCAATACACGTCACCAACCTACCGATACACGTCACCAACCTACCAATACACGTCACCAACCTACCAATACAAGTCACCAACCTACCAATACACGTCACCAACCTACCGATACACGTCACAAACCTACCAATACAAGTCATCAACTTACCAATACAAGTCATCAACCTACCGATACACGTCACAAACCTACCAATACAAGTCATCAACTTACCAATACAAGACACCAACCTACCAATACCAGTCACCAACCTACCAATACAAGTCACAAACCTACCATTACAAGACACCAACCTACCAATACAAGTCACCAACCTACCAATACACGTCACAAACCTACCAATACAAGTCATCAACTTACCAATACACGTCACCAACCTACCGATACACGTCACAAACCTACCAATACAAGTCATCAACTTACCAATACAAGACACCAACCTACCAATACCAGTCACCAACCTACCAATACACGTCACCAACCTACCAATACACGTCATCAACCCACCAATACCAGTCACCAACCTATCAATACACGTCACAAACCCACCAATACAAGTCACCAACCTACCAATACACGTCATCAACCTACCAATACAAGTCATCAACCTACCAATACAAGTCATCAACTTACCAATACAAGTCATCAACCTACCAATACAAGTCATCAACCTACCAATACACGTCATCAACCTACCGATACAAGTCACCAACCTACCAATACCAGTCATCAACCTACCAATACCAGTCATCAACCTACCAATACAAGTCATCAACCTACCAATACACGTCATCAACCTATCAATACAAGTCATCAACCTACCGATACACGTCATCAACCTACCAATACACGTCACCAACCTACCGATACAAGTCATCAACCTACCAATACACGTCATCAACCTACCAATACACGTCATCAACCTACCAATACCAGTCACCAACCTATCAATACAAGTCATCGACCTATCAATATAAGTCACAAACCTAACGATACAAGGTACGGACTCATTAATACAAGTTACTGGAATGTGAAATTATTTCTTCAATCTGGCTAATACTTAAAACATTTGTAAATAAAGTCGTGCTTTAACCTTTTTGCAATTGTTTAAAACATCAAGATTAAATAAGACACGCCAGCTGATTTTGAAATCTGCTGTATTCGACACATGACACCTTCAGAACTACATACCTATTTAGCGGGATGAGAGCTTCCTTTCTGCACGTTTGATAATAACCAAGTGCTCGTGTGAGTCCCCATCTATCCTATATGCCATACCGCCTCACTCATTAATATATACAAAACACTAATTGATTACCGTGAAATGCATACCGCTCAAGTCATCGATGTGCATTATCACACTGGGTATCTATCAGAGTTCACGTTTTTAACAGTCCTTTAAATATCGCTGGCCCATTGAGTTCACGCCATGAGTCGGTAACACGCTCGGTCTCCGAGTCCCGCCTGTTGTAAAACACCAGCTTCAGTGTACCTACTTCGATTGGTCTTTTTAGTGAATATTGAATGCGTCAACAAATGTATTTATGTTTATTTAGCCTCACTCGAGCAATCACATTCACCACACACATAGCTTGATATACTACCCACCAAAACAATACATATAACATCAATTTCAAAATAAATATTTTGTTAAAAAATAGTGGTGGTTGTTTCTAACATTGGTATATACCGACAGATAGGGGATAATAGTAATGTTTCTCTTGAACAAAACGGACATCAAGGCATGCCTCCAGAGGTGTAAGCTGGGGATACTCTCTCATGATGACATGACCCAATGGTAGAAATCCGCTCACAGTCATTTACTTATTACAAATATCAAACAGGTCCGACAGAACTTTGAGATTAATGTAAACATTAAATAAAAACAGTAATTCGACTTCTGTAAATCTACCTTGGTCAGGTGTACATGGTCGGAGGACAGTGGTGACTGAACAATCCATATCTACCGAGCGTATCCCGGGGATAACTTCCACGCAGTTCGGCCACATGCATTCCAAGTTCACTCATACCCAATCATATCTATTCCGCATTCTTGTCACTCCAACAACAAACTACTCTAACAAAATCCCTTACCACCAACCACTCTAACAAAAACCCCAACAACCAACCACTCTAACAAAAACTCCAACAACCAACCACGCTAACAAAAACTCCAACAACCAACCACGCTAACAAAAACTCCAACAACCAACCACTCTAACAAAAACCCCAACAACCAACCACGCTAACAAAATCCCTTACCACCAACCACTCTAACAGAAAACTCCAACAACCAACCACTCTAACAAAAAACCCAACAACCAACCACTCTAACAAAAACTCCAACAACCAACCACTCTAACAAAAAACGCAACAACTCTAACAAAAACCACAACAACCAACCACTCTTACAAAACCCCCAACAATCAACCACTCTTTAAAACACCCAACAACAAACAACTCAAGCAAAAACCCCCAACAACCAACCACTCTAACAAAACCCCCAACAACCAACCACTCTAACAAAACCCCCAACAACCAACCACTCTAACAAAAAACCCAACAATCAACCACTCTAACAAAACCCCCAACAATCAACCACTCTAACAAAAACCCAAACAGGCAACCACTCTAACAAAAAACCCAACAATCAACCACTCTAGCAAACCCCCCAACAACCAACCACTCTAACAAAACTCCAACAACCAACCACTCTAACAAAACTCCCAACAACCAACCACTCTAACAAAAAACCAAACAACCCAGCACTCTAACAAAACCCCAACAACCAACCACTCTAACAAAAAACCCAACAACCAACCACTCGAACAAAAACCCCAACCAAGGAAAGTGAAAACAAACCCCAACCAAGATGGGTGAAAACAAACCCCAACCAAGATGGGTGAAAACAAACCCAAACCAAGATGGGTGAAAACAAACCCCAATCAAGATGGTTGAAAACAAACCCCAATCAAGGGGAGGTGAAAACAAACCCCAACCAAGGGAAATGAAAACAAACCCCAACCAAGATGGGTGAAAGCAAACCCCAACCAAGGGAAATGAAAACAAACCCCAACCAAGATGGGTGAAAACAAACCCCAATCAAGATGGGTGAAAACAAACCCAAACCAAGGGAAATGAAAACAAACCCCAACCAAGATGGGTGAAAGCAAACCCCAACCAAGATGGTTGAAAACAAACCCCAATCAAGGGGAGGTGAAAACAAACCCCAACCAAGGGGAGTGAAAGCAAACCCGATCAACAGGAGTAAAAACGGATATAAGAGCATATGCGACAGCAACCAAACTTTGTTGGCATCACCATCTCCGGGTACCATTATTGCACTTCAAATGTAGCCAAACATCGAGCACAGTCGATGTTTACAATCCCAGACAGTCGATGTTTACATTCCCACACAGTCTATGTTAACAT
Organism: Pecten maximus; assembly: GCF_902652985.1. Taxonomy (NCBI): domain Eukaryota; kingdom Metazoa; phylum Mollusca; class Bivalvia; order Pectinida; family Pectinidae; genus Pecten; species Pecten maximus. Next base: position 37,954,165 of record NC_047017.1, read on the forward strand.
TCCCACACAGTCGATGTTTACATTCCCACACAGTCAATGTTAACATTCCCACACAGTCTATATTTATATTCCCACACAGTCTATGTTTACATTCCCACACAGTCAATGTTAACATTCCCACACAGTCTATATTTATATTCCCACACAGTCCATGTTTACATTCCCATACAGTCTATGTTTACATTCCCACACAGTCAATGTTAACATTCCCACACAGTCTATATTTATATTCCCATACAGTCCATGTTTACATTCCCATACAGTCTATGTTTACATTCCCACACAGTCGATGTTTACATTCCCACACAGTCGATGTTTACATTCCCACACAGTCAATGTCTACATTCCCACACAGTCGATCTTTACATTTCCACATACCAATGTTTACATTCCCACACAGTCGATGTTAACATTCCCACACAGTCGATGTTTACATTCCCATACAGTCCATGTTTACATTCCCATACAGTCTATGTTTACATTCCCACACAGTCGATGTTTACATTCCCACACAGTCGATGTTTACATTCCCACACAGTCAATGTCTACATTCCCACACAGTCGATCTTTACATTTCCACATACCAATGTTTACATTCCCACACAGTCGATGTTAACATTCCCACACAGTCGATGTTTACATTCCCACACAGTCTATGTTTACATTCCCACACAGTCTATGTTAACATTCCCACACAGTCGATGTCTACATTCCCACACAGTCGATGTTTACATTCCCACACAGTCGATGTTTACATTCCCACATACCAATGTCTACATTCCCACACAGTCTATGTTTACATTCCCACACAGTCGATGTCTACATTCCCACACAGTCGATGTTTACATTCCCACACAGTCGATGTTTACATTCCCACACAGTCGATGTCTACATTCCCACACAGTCGATGTTTACATTCCCACACAGTCGATGTTTACATTCCCACACAGTCGATGTCTACATTCCCACACAGTCGATGTTTACATTCCCACACAGTCGATGTTTACATTCCCACACAGTCGATGTTTACATTCCCACACAGTCGATGTCTACATTCCCACACAGTCGATGTTTACATTCCCACACAGTCGATGTTTACATTCCTACACAGTCGATGTTTACATTCCTACACAGTCGATGTTTACATTCCCACACAGTCGATGTTTACATTCCTACATACCAATGTTTACATTCCCACACAGTCGATGTCTACATTCCCACACAGTCTATGTTTACATTCCCACACAGTCCATGTTTGCATTCCCAAACAGTCGATGTCTACATTCCCACACAGTCGATGTTTACATTTCCACATACCAATGTTTACATTCCCACACAGTCGATGTTAACATTCCCACACAGTCGATGTTTACATTCCCACACAGTCTATGTTTACATTCCCACACAGTCGATGTTTACATTCCCACACAGTCGATGTTTACATTCCCACACAGTCAATGTTAACATTCCCACACAGTCGATGTTTACATTCCCAAACAGTCGATGTTTACATTCCCCCATACCAATATCTATATTCCTACACGGTCGATGTTTACATTTCCCCATACCAATATCTATATTCCCACACAGTCTATGTTTACATTCCCCCATACCAATGTCTATATTCCCACACAGTCTATGTTTACATTCCCACACAGTCGATGTTTACATTCCCCCCATACCAATATCTATATTCCCACACAGTCTATGTTTACATTCCCCCATACCAATGTCTATATTCCCACACAGCCGATGTTTACATTCCCACACAGTCGATGTTTACATTCCGACACAGTCGATGTTAACATTCCCACACAGTCGATGTTAACATTCCCACACAGTCGATGTTTACATTCCCACACAGTCGATGTCTACATTCCCACACAGTCGATGTTTACATTCCCACACAGTCGATGTTTACATTCCCACACAGTCGATGTTTACATTCCCACAAAGTAGATGTCAACATTCCCACACAGTCGATGTTTACATTCCCACACAGTCGATGTTTACATTCCCACACAGTCGATGTTTACATTCCCACAAAGTAGATGTCAACATTCCCACACAGTCTATGTTTACATTCCCATACAGTCTATGTTTACATTCCCACACAGTCAATGTTAACATTCCCACACAGTCTATATTTATATTCCCATACAGTCCATGTTTACATTCCCATACAGTCTATGTTTACATTCCCACACAGTCGATGTTTACATTCCCACACAGTCGATGTTTACATTCCCACACAGTCAATGTCTACATTCCCACACAGTCGATCTTTACATTTCCACATACCAATGTTTACATTCCCACACAGTCGATGTTAACATTCCCACACAGTCGATGTTTACATTCCCACACAGTCTATGTTTACATTCCCACACAGTCTATGTTAACATTCCCACACAGTCGATGTCTACATTCCCACACAGTCGATGTTTACATTCCCACACAGTCGATGTTTACATTTCCACATACCAATGTCTACATTCCCACACAGTCTATGTTTACATTCCCACACAGTCGATGTCTACATTCCCACACAGTCGATGTTTACATTCCCACACAGTCGATGTTTACATTCCCACACAGTCGATGTCTACATTCCCACACAGTCGATGTTTACATTCCCACACAGTCGATGTTTACATTCCCACACAGTCGATGTCTACATTCCCACACAGTCGATGTTTACATTCCCACACAGTCGATGTTTACATTCCCACACAGTCGATGTTTACATTCCCACACAGTCGATGTCTACATTCCCACACAGTCGATGTTTACATTCCCACACAGTCGATGTTTACATTCCCACACAGTCGATGTTTACATTCCCACACAGTCGATGTTTACATTCCCACACAGTCGATGTTTACATTCCTACATACCAATGTTTACATTCCCACACAGTCGATGTCTACATTCCCACACAGTCTATGTTTACATTCCCACACAGTCCATGTTTGCATTCCCAAACAGTCGATGTCTACATTCCCACACAGTCGATGTTTACATTTCCACATACCAATGTTTACATTCCCACACAGTCGATGTTAACATTCCCACACAGTCGATGTTTACATTCCCACACAGTATATGTTTACATTCCCACACAGTCTATGTTTACATTCCCACACAGTCTATGTTAACATTCCCACACAGTCGATGTCTACATTCCCACACAGTCGATGTTTACATTCCCACACAGTCGATGTTTACATTTCCACATACCAATGTCTACATTCCCACACAGTCTATGTTTACATTCCCACACAGTCGATGTCTACATTCCCACACAGTCGATGTTTACATTCCCACACAGTCGATGTTTACATTCCCACACAGTCGATGTCTACATTCCCACACAGTCGATGTTTACATTCCCACACAGTCGATGTTTACATTCCCACACAGTCGATGTTTACATTCCCACACAGTCGATGTTTACATTCCCACACAGTCGATGTTTACATTCCCACACAGTCGATGTTTACATTCCCACACAGTCGATGTCTACATTCCCACACAGTCGATGTTTACATTCCCACACAGTCGATGTTTACATTCCCACACAGTCGATGTTTACATTCCTACACAGTCGATGTTTACATTCCCACACAGTCGATGTTTACATTCCTACATACCAATGTTTACATTCCCACACAGTCGATGTCTACATTCCCACACAGTCTATGTTTACATTCCCACACAGTCCATGTTTACATTCCCAAACAGTCGATGTCTACATTCCCACACAGTCGATGTTTACATTTCCACATACCAATGTTTACATTCCCACACAGTCGATGTTAACATTCCCACACAGTCGATGTTTACATTCCCACACAGTCTATGTTTACATTCCCACACAGTCGATGTTTACATTCCCACACAGTCGATGTTTACATTCCCACACAGTCAATGTTAACATTCCCACACAGTCGATGTTTACATTCCCAAACAGTCGATGTTTACATTCCCCCATACCAATATCTATATTCCTACACGGTCGATGTTTACATTTCCCCATACCAATATCTATATTCCCACACAGTCTATGTTTACATTCCCCCATACCAATGTCTATATTCCCACACAGTCTATGTTTACATTCCCACACAGTCGATGTTTACATTCCCCCCATACCAATATCTATATTCCCACACAGTCTATGTTTACATTCCCCCATACCAATGTCTATATTCCCACACAGCCGATGTTTACATTCCCACACAGTCGATGTTTACATTCCCACACAGTCGATGTTAACATTCCCACACAGTCGATGTTAACATTCCCACACAGTCGATGTTTACATTCCCACACAGTCGATGTCTACATTCCCACACAGTCGATGTTTACATTCCCACACAGTCGATGTTTACATTCCCACACAGTCGTTGTTTACATTCCCACAAAGTAGATGTCAACATTCGCACACAGTCGATGTTTACATTCCCACACAGTCGATGTTTACATTCCCACACAGTCGATGTTTACATTCCCACAAAGTAGATGTCAACATTCCCACACAGTCTATGTTTACATTCCCATACAGTCGATGTCTATATTCCCACACAGTCGATGTTTACATTCCCACACAGTCTATGTTTACATTCCCACACAGTCAATGTTTACATTCCCACACAGTCGATGTTTACATTCCCACATACCAATGTCAACATTCCCACACAGTCAATGTTTACATTCCTACACAGTCAATGTCTACATTCCCACACAGTCGATGTTTACATTCCCACACAGTCGATGTTTACATTCCCACATACCAATGTCTACATTCCCACACAGTCGATGTTAACATTCCCACACAGTCGATGTTTACATTCCCACACAGTCTATGTTTACATTTCCACACAGTCGATGTCTATATTCCCACACAGTCGATGTTTACATTCCCACACAGTCTATGTTTACATTCCTACACAGTCGATGTCTACATTCCCACATAGTCAATGTCTACATTCCCATACAGTCGATGTTTACATTCCCACACAGTCGATGTTTACATTCCCACACAGTCGATGTTTACATTCCCACACAGTCGATGTCTACATTCCCACATACCAATGTCTACATTCCCACACAGTCGATGTTTACATTCCCACACAGTCGATGTTTACATTCCCACATACCAATGTCTACATTCCCACACAGTCGATGTTAACATTCCCACACAGTCGATGTTTACATTCCCACACAGTCTATGTTTACATTCCCACACAGTCGATGTCTATATTCCCACACAGTCGATGTTTACATTCCCACACAGTCTATGTTTACATTCCTACACAGTCGATGTCTACATTCCCACATAGTCAATGTCTACATTCCCATACAGTCGATGTTTACATTCCCACACAGTCGACGTTTACATTCCCACACAGTCGATGTTTACATTCCCACACAGTCGATGTCTACATTCCCACACAGTCAATGTTAACATTCCCACACAGTCGATGTTTACATTCCCACACAGTCGATGTCTACATTCCCACACAGTCGATGTTTACATTCCCACACAGTCGATGTTAACATTCCCACACAGCCGATGTCTACATTCCCACACAGTCGATGTTTACATTCCTACACAGCCGATGTTAACATTCCCACACAGTCGATGTCTACATTCCCACACAGTCGATGTCTACATTCCCACACAGTCGATGTTTACATTCCCACAAAGTAGATGTCAACATTCCCACACAGTCGATGTTTACATTCCCACACAGTCGATGTTTACATTCCCACACAGTCGATGTTTACATTCCCACAAAGTAGATGTCAACATTCCCACACAGTCTATGTTTACATTCCCATACAGTCTATGTTTACATTCCCACACAGTCAATGTTAACATTCCCACACAGTCTATATTTATATTCCCATACAGTCCATGTTTACATTCCCATACAGTCTATGTTTACATTCCCACACAGTCGATGTTTACATTCCCACACAGTCGATGTTTACATTCCCACACAGTCAATGTCTACATTCCCACACAGTCGATCTTTACATTTCCACATACCAATGTTTACATTCCCACACAGTCGATGTTAACATTCCCACACAGTCGATGTTTACATTCCCACACAGTCTATGTTTACATTCCCACACAGTCTATGTTAACATTCCCACACAGTCGATGTTTACATTCCCACACAGTCGATGTTTACATTCCCACACAGTCGATGTTTACATTTCCACATACCAATGTCTACATTCCCACACAGTCGATGTTTACATTCCCACACAGTCGATGTCTACATTCCCACACAGTCGATGTTTACATTCCCACACAGTCGATGTTTACATTCCCACACAGTCGATGTCTACATTCCCACACAGTCGATGTTTACATTCCCACACAGTCGATGTTTACATTCCCACACAGTCGATGTCTACATTCCCACACAGTCGATGTTTACATTCCCACACAGTCGATGTTTACATTCCCACACAGTCGATGTTTACATTCCCACACAGTCGATGTTTACATTCCCACACAGTCGATGTTTACATTCCCACACAGTCGATGTTTACATTCCCACACAGTCGATGTTTACATTCCCACACAGTCGATGTTTACATTCCCACACAGTCGATGTTTACATTCCTACATACCAATGTTTACATTCCCACACAGTCGATGTCTACATTCCCACACAGTCTATGTTTACATTCCCACACAGTCCATGTTTGCATTCCCAAACAGTCGATGTCTACATTCCCACACAGTCGATGTTTACATTTCCACATACCAATGTTTACATTCCCACACAGTCGATGTTAACATTCCCACACAGTCGATGTTTACATTCCCACACAGTATATGTTTACATTCCCACACAGTCTATGTTTACATTCCCACACAGTCTATGTTAACATTCCCACACAGTCGATGTCTACATTCCCACACAGTCGATGTTTACATTCCCACACAGTCGATGTTTACATTCCCACATACCAATGTCTACATTCCCACACAGTCTATGTTTACATTCCCACACAGTCGATGTTTACATTCCCACACAGTCGATGTTTACATTCCCACACAGTCGATGTTTACATTCCCACACAGTCGATGTCTACATTCCCACACAGTCGATGTTTACATTCCCACACAGTCGATGTTTACATTCCCACACAGTCGATGTCTACATTCCCACACAGTCGATGTTTACATTCCCACACAGTCGATGTTTACATTCCCACACAGTCGATGTTTACATTCCCACACAGTCGATGTCTACATTCCCACACAGTCGATGTTTACATTCCCACACAGTCGATGTTTACATTCCCACACAGTCGATGTTTACATTCCCACACAGTCGATGTTTACATTCCCACACAGTCGATGTTTACATTCCTACATACCAATGTTTACATTCCCACACAGTCGATGTCTACATTCCCACACAGTCTATGTTTACATTCCCACACAGTCCATGTTTGCATTCCCAAACAGTCGATGTCTACATTCCCACACAGTCGATGTTTACATTTCCACATACCAATGTTTACATTCCCACACAGTCGATGTTTACATTCCCACACAGTCGATGTTTACATTCCCACACAGTCTATGTTTACATTCCCACACAGTCGATGTTTACATTCCCACACAGTCGATGTTTACATTCCCACACAGTCAATGTTAACATTCCCACACAGTCGATGTTTACATTCCCAAACAGTCGATGTTTACATTCCCCCATACCAATATCTATATTCCTACACGGTCGATGTTTACATTTCCCCATACCAATATCTATATTCCCACACAGTCTATGTTTACATTCCCCCATACCAATGTCTATATTCCCACACAGTCTATGTTTACATTCCCACACAGTCGATGTTTACATTCCCCCCATACCAATATCTATATTCCCACACAGTCTATGTTTACATTCCCCCATACCAATGTCTATATTCCCACACAGCCGATGTTTACATTCCCACACAGTCGATGTTTACATTCCCACACAGTCGATGTTAACATTCCCACACAGTCGATGTTAACATTCCCACACAGTCGATGTTTACATTCCCACACAGTCGATGTCTACATTCCCACACAGTCGATGTTTACATTCCCACACAGTCGATGTTTACATTCCCACACAGTCGTTGTTTACATTCCCACAAAGTAGATGTCAACATTCGCACACAGTCGATGTTTACATTCCCACACAGTCGATGTTTACATTCCCACACAGTCGATGTTTACATTCCCACAAAGTAGATGTCAACATTCCCACACAGTCTATGTTTACATTCCCATACAGTCGATGTCTATATTCCCACACAGTCGATGTTTACATTCCCACACAGTCTATGTTTACATTCCCACACAGTCAATGTTTACATTCCCACACAGTCGATGTTTACATTCCCACATACCAATGTCAACATTCCCACACAGTCAATGTTTACATTCCTACACAGTCAATGTCTACATTCCCACACAGTCGATGTTTACATTCCCACACAGTCGATGTTTACATTCCCACATACCAATGTCTACATTCCCACACAGTCGATGTTAACATTCCCACACAGTCGATGTTTACATTCCCACACAGTCTATGTTTACATTTCCACACAGTCGATGTCTATATTCCCACACAGTCGATGTTTACATTCCCACACAGTCTATGTTTACATTCCTACACAGTCGATGTCTACATTCCCACATAGTCAATGTCTACATTCCCATACAGTCGATGTTTACATTCCCACACAGTCGATGTTTACATTCCCACACAGTCGATGTTTACATTCCCACACAGTCGATGTCTACATTCCCACATACCAATGTCTACATTCCCACACAGTCGATGTTTACATTCCCACACAGTCGATGTTTACATTCCCACATACCAATGTCTACATTCCCACACAGTCGATGTTAACATTCCCACACAGTCGATGTTTACATTCCCACACAGTCTATGTTTACATTCCCACACAGTCGATGTCTATATTCCCACACAGTCGATGTTTACATTCCCACACAGTCTATGTTTACATTCCTACACAGTCGATGTCTACATTCCCACATAGTCAATGTCTACATTCCCATACAGTCGATGTTTACATTCCCACACAGTCGACGTTTACATTCCCACACAGTCGATGTTTACATTCCCACACAGTCGATGTCTACATTCCCACACAGTCAATGTTAACATTCCCACACAGTCGATGTTTACATTCCCACACAGTCGATGTCTACATTCCCACACAGTCGATGTTTACATTCCCACACAGTCGATGTTAACATTCCCACACAGCCGATGTCTACATTCCCACACAGTCGATGTTTACATTCCTACACAGCCGATGTTAACATTCCCACACAGTCGATGTCTACATTCCCACACAGTCGATGTCTACATTCCCACACAGTCGATGTTTACATTCCCACACAGTCGATGTTTACATTCCTACACAGCCGATGTTAACATTCCCACACAGTCAATGTCTACATTCCCACACAGTCGATGTTTACATTCCCACACAGTCGATGTCTACATTCCCACACAGTCGATGTTTACATTCCTACACAGCCGATGTTTACATTCCCAAACAGTCGATGTTTACATTCCCACACAGTCGATGTTTACATTCCCACACATCCCACACAGTCGATGTTTACATTCCCACACATCCCACACAGTCGATGTTTACATTCCCACACAGTCGATGTTTACATTCCCACACAGTCTATGTTTACATTCCCACACATCCCACACAGTCGATGTCTACATTCCCACACAGTCGATATTTACATCCCCACACAGTCTATGTTTACATTCCCACACAGTCGATGTTTACATTCCCACACAGTCGATGTTTACATTCCCACACAGTCGATGTTTACATTCCCCCATACCAATGTCTATATTCCAACACAGTCAATGTCTACATTCCCACACAGTCGATGTTTACATTCCCACACAGTCGATGTCTACATTCCGAAACAGTCGATGTTTACATTTGCACACAGTCGATGTTTACATTCCTACATACCAATGTCTATATTCCAACACAGTCAATGTCTACATTCCCAAACAGTCGATGTTTACATTCCCACACAGTCTATGTTTACATTCCCACACAGTCAATGTTTACATTCCTACACAGTCGATGTTTACATTCCCACACAGTCGGTGTTTACATTCCCAAACAGTCGATGTTTACATTCCTACACAGTCGATGTTTACATTCCTACACAGTCGATGTTTACATTCCCACACAGTCTATGTTTACATTCCCCCATACCAATGTCTATATTCCCACACAGCCGATGTTTACATTCCCACACAGTCGATGTTTACATTCCCACACAGTCGATGTCTATATTCCCACACAGTCGATGTTTACATTCCTACACAGTCGATGTTTACATTCCCACACAGTCGGTGTTTACATTCCCAAACAGTCGATGTTTACATTCCTACACAGTCGATGTTTACATTCCTACACAGTCGATGTTTACATTCCCACACAGTCTATGTTTACATTCCCCCATACCAATGTCTATATTCCCACACAGCCGATGTTTACATTCCTACACAGTCGATGTTAACATTCCCAAAAAGTCGATGTTTACATTCCCACACAGTCGATGTTTACATTCCCACACAGTCGATGTTAACATTCCCACACAGTCGATGTCTATATTCCCACACAGTCGATGTTTACATTCCCACACAGTCAATGTTTACATTCCCACACAGTCTATGTTAACATTCCCACACAGTCGATGTTAACATTCCCACGGCTATCGGCTACGTTCCCACAACTAACGGTTATATCCTTACAACATCATCCCCTCTTCCATCTACATATTTTCACAGCTATCGGCTGCTTTCCAACAACTTAAATTGATATCCATACAAAGCGGTGACTTTAAAAATTACAATTTATTTTCCAACAACCATAGCCTACATTCCAATGATATAACATCGTATCTGATGTTCTATTAAACATGTTCAAGATACCACGGGCTTGTACAGGCATTTTACTATCACCAATAAACACCAATAAAACGTAGAGGTAACGAGTGGGAAATTTAATATGCTGAAAAGTACTGATGGCATTTGAAAAATATTAGATAATGAGTATCCAGAACATATAAAATCCTATCTTTTTCATTATTTTAATTCGTCTGTATACCCGACCTACAATACATACCGAATATCTATAATTTTTACAGGGGCTTGGCACGATTTTCCAAATGATGGTCCATATATATATGTATTATAGTGTCTAATACATATATATATGGACCATCATTTGGAAAATCGTGCCAAGTCCCTGTGCTACACTACATACTGAATATCTATAATTTTAATTCATCTGTCTACCCGGCCTACACTACTTACCGAATATCTATAATTTAATTCGTCTATCTACCCGGCCTACACTACATACCGAATATCTACAATTTAATTCGTCTATCTACCCGGCCTACACTACTTACAGAATATCTATAATTTTAATTCGTCTATCTACACGGCCGTACATTATTTACTGAATATCTATAATTTTAATTCGTCTATCTACCCGGCCGTACACTACTTGCTGAAAATCTATAATTTTAATTCGTCTATCTACCAAGCCATACTTACCGAATATTTATGTCATCCAACACTTCCTCTACGTTTTCCATGACAATAAAATATCTGCTGCTATTTAGATTGATCCTTGTAGTAAATACGATTAATTGGAATTCGGAATGATAAAGACAATTCAGGTAGGCAGAATCCTTGAAATTGTACACAGGCAAAAGTGCCACACATGTGCCACATGCGTAGCATTTTTCATGCGATTTTCACACGATTTTCATGCGTATATCATATGATTTTCCACACGCATGATTTTCGCATGAAAAGTTCATGTCATCCACATGCGATTATCATGCGATTTACATGTCTACTTGACACGCATGAGAATCGCATGTTTTGTTGCTACATGCGAGATACATGTGAAATTTACATGCGTGTATCACATTAAAGATTTTAAGCATCAGAATCATGCATAAACAAATATTTTGTTGTTTTTCATTCATTTTTATTTTCTATTTTCATTTATTTTCATTCTTTCAGCACTTACAGTCTATTCCAATGCTTATGTGGGGTTTTTTTATCACTTTTCATATAAATGAGGACTGATTTTCAAGTGAGATCTTTTAATTGTTTTAAATTTCACATTAACCAGAAAAAAATGAACGATGTATACTATTTGAACAAATTCTTTTAAACTTGAAAACAAATTTCAAGACTTATACATAACTTAACTCAAATGGTATAGATTAAGAAACATGAATACATATATACAGTACTGTACATATGTATTTCTTTTTCTAAATAAATTCAAATAATCAAGATTACCAGGTCAATATAGTAGAACATATCTGGTATACACCAATGTTAATTTGACTAAGTTCGACTAAAGAAGCCATGAATGCATAATGATACCATTTTTTTAATTAACAGTAGCTATATAATTGCTCTTGTTGCTCATGCTTATTTCTATTGTTTGTCACAAATGTCCTCATGTTACACATGTGTCTGAGTGTATCTTTAAAAATCTTGAAATCTTGTTAAATGAAAATGTTTACATCTTTTATTATAAATTGACAATCGACACTTAATGATCATAAAGACATTGACAAAATATGCACATAAATCAGTCGGTCTCACTAGTTACCGACAAGAGCCGACAAGAAACTAGATTTACCGACAAGAGCCGACAAGAAGTTAGAATTACCGACAAGAAGCCGACAAGAAAGAAAATGAGAGATAAAATAGTTTTTATTTATTAAAACAATCTATGATTTGTTGATTTTTTTTATTTAGGAATATTTTGTGGTCTGATATAGATGGTTGTGACAGGTAATATTGAGCCGACAAGAAAAATAGATCTACCGACAAGAGGCTTGAATCACCGACAAGATAGAAAATAAAAGATAAAACACATTTTATTTATCAAAACTATGTTTGATTTGTTCATTTATTAGTTATTTATTATCTATTTGGATTGTTTTGTTGTCTAATGTAATGTTGGCGACAGTTAATATTGAGCCGACAAGAAAAATCACGTCCACGCACTGTATCACAACCATGTCTGGTGCAGGGCCAGAGCGCACCACTAGATATGAAAACAATTTGGTGTCGCTAAGAATTTGGTGCAAATACAATAAAATCGGGTGTGACATAATACCTAGCTTACATATATAGATAAATGAGATATTTATTTACCTCAGAACACATATTTAGTCCCATCTAGGTGTTTTAATTCGTCCGCATAGACCCTCGCTTACGCTAGTGAAAATTTCATACTTGACTCGACGCCATATTGCTACCGGCGGGGCGGCCTAATTAACCTAATCAGTACACGATGGAGCGAAAAGAAAAAAAAATACAATGTCAACATTTATTTTCATATATTTTACCGCTTATAATTAATAGATAATAATTTTTTGAATTGAATAACAGGTTTTGGGAAATAATATGCTCAGTTTCATTAATTTTAACTAAGTAAGAAGAAAACACAATAAATGATATGTGGTCTTTTCGGTCCATTGCGTTTGGATTCGGGTGGTTAGTCGTACTGTCACTTACAAACCGGAAAACCAGAATCAGAATTACAATCGCTAGCGCAGTCCGTGGCGGAGAACATATCTGTGATTCACGGCGAATCCTTTTCCCTTCACGTAACCAACGAGGCGGACAAAGATAACAGATAGGTAAGTGAAATGCGTGTGTGTGTTGTTTTTTTCAGTAGGGTCTACTCCGGATGTTACGTCACCAGTGACGTCACCAAGTTTGTTGCTGCGCCTGTCTCATTGAAGTTGTATTTCGGTGGGCTGTGTTGTATTTTACTGTCACTGCCAGTATTTCTTACAATATCTGAAAATCAGAGACGATGTTCCAAGATATGGATGTTTTGTCATGATTGTATGTTGCTTTGCACAAGCACGCGTGCAAAAAATAATCAACCCAGCGTTCAGAATGTCAAGCAAAGTCCCGTAGCCTCGAGCTCATCGGCAGTACCAGTACCGCTGACTGTAACTTGTAAGTAAACTTGTTTGTTGACATTGATGTAAACAGGCGACGCTAAATATGCACGAAGAACAGATCCCGTTTATTTTATATTTACTGTAGTAATACTTTTTTCTCCAAATTTAATTAATTTTAGATTTTGATAGGTCTAGCCGGTTTAGTTTTTTTTGTGGCTAGCTTTCTCAGTGATTGTTAACGTCTAAAAATATCAACGGGAATCGCCAGATTGAGGTCACAAATGTACAGAAAACCGCACGTGTGCTCACGGACATTTTCTCGTGAACGAGCAGAATATTGAAATACATTTTGATTTATAACCGCTCGCATAGATATACATATGTATACTACTCATAAAACATGTAACTTATCTTAAAGTATGCAGTATAGGCCTATCATCTTATTATTTTGTTGGTTCATTTTTAGTTGGATTATAGATACTAAAAATGCATCTAATGTAATTTTTTGTTTTCATGTTATTCCTGCCTCATTAAATCAAGGTCATACATGGAGTTCTTATGCCAGTTATATAAGAAATAATCCCCCCCCCCCCCCCCCCCCCCCCCCCCTCTACACACGCACACTTCCAGGTCACAAGGGTGTGACTTACACTGACCCCAATAATGACCCCTCCTTCCAAGTTTACCTTATAAGGTGTGAAGATCTGGACAGGTGTACATGGTCATATAAACTAGATAAAGATCCCCTTAATTGTTAGATGGAAACTGGTCATCACACCTTACCTTTACCAAGCTCATAAAGTAAACCGGTACAGACTTAAGCTTATGACTAGCTATCTTACACTTTTGAAATGATATGATTGTCCCAGGTATCCCAGCTAGGTTGCCATAGAATAAGAACTCCGAAGATGTGAAATTTATGCGACTCATAGTCATGCTCATTTCCAACAATTTAACTCTACCTAATAACTAATATATAAAACGTCCTTTATGCAGACTTTGAACCTGGCATTTTTAACTTAATATAAATAATCTATATTTCAATTTCATGCATTTCTTCAAATAGGGAAATAAATATTTATGATGTAGTATAAAAGCGTGTTACAACACTCAAAAATGTACAGTAAATGGTCAAAATAATATTCTTCAAACTAATTTTTATATTTGGAGTAGAAAACTTTTAGTCAACTTCACATTTAAAACCACTAATTGATACTCAAATATACATTTATGAGTTAACTATTCTTAATGATATCATGATTACTATTACTTTATATCTCTGATACTGTAATGGAAGTATATGTAAAGAGTATAATGAGAAGTCAAGTCAATATGTACATGTATATCACTGTAGCAGGCGGGTTTTAATTGTAAATACTGTACATAGTTAATATGGTCGCCTTCTAGCTTCCAGCTAGGGGGAATTTCCCTTTAGCTCAGTGGACCAGTAAGCCGGGGTCGATGGTTCGATCCCAGCTGGCTGCACACTGCTACTCCTTGAACTTTTACATCCATTGATTAATATAATTTTCATGTATGAGTTAAGCAAATTCTTATCAAGCTTTCATGTACACTAACTGCAGTTGGCCTTATGTCATTTTTTAAAAGTTTAAACATTTGAATTTATGATTTTAAAATTGGCTTGAACAACCATCCTACATTCATGAGAGTGACACGTCATAATCTGTTACATAAAATGTAAGAGTGACACGTCATACTATGATATATATTGAATGAGTGGGAAAGGAAAATTATGTAGTTCCAACAGGTCCGTTTTACAGGTAAATTGTACATAGTTTGCTGCCCAGAGGCAAATTGTACCTCAGACTGTAGATTTATAGGCCTATTTAATTTTCCTGGACGTGAACAATGTGTACTAATAACGGGTATACGGCTATAGGTTGGTTTTTGGAAGTGGTGAATTTACATTCTTTATACCTTTGGGAATTTCACTGAAGTTTTTTTTTACTTTAACATCTTTCTTTGGAATAAATTTTAAAGCATTGTCTTTATATTTTTGAATCAAACAAGAGAACTGCATCATTTCTTAATTTGTTTTGCATAATTTTTTTCTGAACTTATATCATTCAATTACATGTATTTGTAGAACTATTGAAATGACACTGCAAGCTGGAAAGTTCCTCATGCATCAGGTCCTGTCACTACAATACATGATATCAGGGATATGTCCCTGGTCATAATGATTGTTTAAATAAGAAAATTTAAAGATTTGAAATTGATTTCGAAATGAAATATTGAATAACTTCAGCCTGTGTTGTGTGATGGGAATAATTTTGAAAGATCAAATTTAACTATTCAAATGATTTGCTTCATGAATCTCACATTATCAACATGTTTTTTTTTCAAATAAGACTTTTTATTCAAATTTTTAATGAAACATGATTACATCATATGCAAATGCTAAAAATTTGAAATTATTTGTTTTGAAGTCTCTGACCTGACCTTGATTGAGACTATATCTTTGGACAGAGCCAAATTATATCTTTTGCCATGTATAAAAAGAAATCAATGTGGAGAAAGCTAAGTTGATACTAAAATATTTTCAATTAAGTCATATTCAGTTATTTTGGGTGAGGAACCATGTACATTTTTGTACACTTTTGAATTCAAGTTGATTTCATCTATTTACAAAGGTATTACAGAAAATTATTTGACAAATTCGAACAATGACCAGGAATAAATTATCACAATTCTTTGAAATGTCATCTGCACACAGGTAAAATATAGTTGGCTTAGTTGCACAGGGACTAATGTAAAAAGTTCACAATGTATGTGGCCATCACTGCAATGGACAAATATTTACATCAGAAAGGGCATTCAATTCCAGGCCTCAGAGCGCAGTTTATTTCCCTCTTGAGAAAAACTAAATTGAAATATTTTAAAAGTTTTCACAAAATATGGTTTTCATTTCATATTGCAGAACTATTCTCTCAATTTCAAGTGACCTACTGGTATTCTTATCGCCTTTTGCCTGTCGTTGTCCGTCATGCATCCGTAAACAATTTACATTTTTGACTTTTTCTCCAAAACCCCTGAACCAAATTCAATGAAATCTGGCTAAAGGTCAACGAAATTGTGAATTACATGGTCCCCACCCCCCAGGGGCCTGAGGTATGGGGCTAAAAAGGGTCAAAATGACTGCAACTTCAAAAATATTCTTCTCTATATAGTTATATACTCTCAGATATGTTGGAATCAAATACTCTTCATAGATGGAAGGGTCTTATGGTGCTTTACCAAAATTATGAATTTCATGACCCAGGGGTCTCACATTTTGCCCCTCGGGAGGGGGTAAATTTTACGTTAGTTTATATAGGGAAATCACATTTTTGACTATAATTTGTTTGATTTCTATTGGAATTCATTCTAACTTGGTTAACATTATTAGCTTGTGATGGCAGTTTGATGGTATACACATGTTGGCCCTGACTGACCCCCAGGGGCAGATAGGCGGGGCTAAAAAGGGTCAAATTGACTAAAAATTTCAAACATCCTCTTCTCAAGACCCAAATAACTAAATAAGGTAGAATCAAATACTCTTCATAGTTGGAAGGGGCTTATGGTGCTTAATTAAAATTATGAATTTCATGACACTGTGGTCACACATCTACCCCTTGGGAGGGGGTAAATTTTATTATAGTTTATATAGGGAAATCACATTTTTGACTATGATTTGTTTGATTTCTATTGGAATTAATTCATTCTGATTTCATTAACATTATCAGCTTGGGATAGCAGTTGATGGTATGCACATATTGGTACTGACTGACCCCTTGGGGCTGATGGATGGGGCCAAGAATGGTCAATTAAATTAACTGAAATATTTCAAATCTCAGGTGACCGTTAAGGCCCATGGGCCTCTTGTTCACTTATTTGATACAACTGCAATTGTTAGATATTTTATTAAAACTGGTATACACGTACTGCTACCATATAAGAGGTTAAAAACATTTATTTATTCATACAGTTTGCAAACAAATTGATATCAATGATTAAATGAAGCTGAATTTATGTTTTTATTTTCTGAAAACTATTTTGTTTTCTTTGTTTTAGATATCTTCAACATCCAGCTCCTAGAGGGACACCAGCTGTAAGAACTCCTGTCAGCTTCAAGTCTAGGTAATCACACATGTCTTGTAACTTCATAATAATCTTTAAAAAATACTTATTTATTTGGACACTTAACCAACTGCTGTTTGTTTAATCACTGTTACCTTCATGTCAAGCTCATAAAGAAATGTGATAATTTTTATAAATTTTCTATAATAAATATGAAACATCAATGTGTAAGCACTGTCTTTGACTTTTCCAACGTCCAGGTCAGTTTTGTTTCTTTTTACGCCCTGTTGAAAGCCAATATCATTTAAGGATGTACCAGGTTTGGAGGAGAAGGAACGCTGGAAAACCCAGTGTTTAATCCGAGGGATTCACTGATCTCTGGTCAGTGCCAAGTAGCTGCCCCACTTGGGTTTCAAACTCACAACAGAGAAGCCTGAGGGGCAGGTCAAAAAGGGTCAAATTGACTGAAATTTTGAAAATCTTTTTCTCCACTCCCAGATAAGCTGAAATCAAATACTCTTTGTATCAAAGATGTAGATGGAAAGGTCTTGAGGTCCTTTACCGAAATTGTAAATTTCATAACCCTGCGGTCAAGCGTCTTCATTGAGAAGGGGTAAAATTTACTTTATTTTATATAGGGAAGGCATTTAACCTCTGCTCATAAAGCTGTATATGATACTGCCATTGCAATGATTCAGTGATTAATTCTCTAAAATAATTATACCCCCGCAACGAAGTTAGGGGGGGGGGGGGGGGGGGGGGGTATACTGGAATCAGGTTGTCTGTCCGTCCGTCCGTCCGTAGACGCATTTTGTCAAAATTATGGTTGCTATGGCAACTGGTCACTATAAACAGGTTTTCCGATAAGAACCATAACTTTAAGTTTGTCCAGACAACTCCTCCTAAACCAAAGTGCCGCTTTCAATGAAACTTTTCACAAATATAGAGGACCATGTGTAGATGTGCATGCCACTTTTGTTTCTTTTTTTTCTTTTTTTTTAAATGTGGTTGCTATGGCAACTGGTCACTATGTTACTGGGTTATCTTATTAAGCCTTCCATTTCACCATTGCAGATTGTGGGGGTATAAGTCAGCCATCTTGGCGACAGTTCTAGTTAATTTTGAAAAGTAATGTAGTCATATTATTGAGATTTTGATTATCATCTCATAATTAAATATCGTTCATCATGTGTGAATGTACCATGAAAAACCAATTTTGATTACTTTTTTCTTTTAATTTTGTTTACAGAAACTTCAACAAAGGTGGACATCTGGAGAAGCTGAAAGACAGATCTGCAACATAGTGAAACTGTTTTCTGCTTTCGGCAAATGGACAGTCAGTCAGTCACAGCAGGCAAGGCTCGGCAGTTTTGAAACCCATGTGAACAGTGTTAAGCTTCAAGGAAAAAGATTCAATGAACTGTATATCATATGATTCTGTATAATATATCCATGCAACAAAAGTGATTTCTGGAACTAGAAGTAATGCTGTTGGAGAGGCAAACAATATGAATAAGACAACAGAATCTCCGTCTTGTTGAAAAAGTGATGTTTTTCTCTATACAAGTTATACCAGTAATGCAAAGGCCAAGGACATGGATAGTGGTTTTTAATATTTATATATATGTGTATTGATCTTTCTTACCATAAGATAAACTGACATTCTAAACTATAAATTATTTACAGTGCAACTTGGTTTTGTATGGATTTACTTTACATGAGCAAGTATTAAATGAATTATATTTTTGATTCTAAATAACAAATTTTCATCTTGTTATTATTGATTAGACTTTAAGATAATATGCCCATTGGGCATCTGACATTGTTCTGTTTGGTTTGCTTTATTTTGTTTACAGCCATTAAAGGGATGTCAGGTGTTGAATGTATAGAGGAAAGCCTGAGTACCTGAGATAAACCAAAGATCTATGATCAGTACCTGGCAATTGTCCAATGTGGTTTTCAAACTCACAATCCAGAAGTGAAGGTTATAATGGAACAATGTTGGGACACATTAACCACTCGGCCACTGTGGACCCTGACATGACAAATTCTGAGTGGTAATAGAATTGTTTGAGAATGATCTAGTACATTTCTGAAGAAATTCTAGAACAATTCAAGACTTTCTCAGAGGACATGTGATTTACGCATGTGCTCTTTTCATGCATATTACACACGTAATTTACATACGAGATACGCACGTAGCTCTTTTCGTCTCCTCCACATGCGTATTGATTCGCACGATTCTCGCACGACAGATTTTACATGCGTTTAACGCATATGATACGCATGATTTACGCATGTAGCTACGCATGATCCACGCATGTCGAAATTTACATACGAGACACATGCGTATTACGCATGATATTCATATGAACTCAACGCACGATTTACGCGCGTGCTCTTTTCTGCTTAACCACGCATGTAAATTTCATATGATTTTCATGCGTTTTACGCATGTGGCACATGTGTGGCACTTTTGCCTGTGTAAACACCATACTAGTGGCGTCATAGATAGTCATAACAAGTGTTCCTCGGAGTATTATTACAAGTCATATGAGGCACTTTCGAGCACATTTTATCAAAATATAATATGGAAACATTTTTTAGGAAACTTTCCATACATTTTCCGGGAGGCGTTTAAGGTTTATCTAGAACCACTTTTCACATCTTTCCATATTGTTACTTCTACCCCATGAAACACGGATTCCTAAATATCACGTCTCATAACCAGTTATGCTGTACACACGATTTGGTATCTGATACAGATTCTAGAGGATTTAATGCTTTTCGCCATAGCAAAGAACAAAATTAATCGATTACTGTCAGGTTTCCATGGTGATTAAATCCCTACAAAACGCATCTTTTCTTGGCGACGTTACTATAGCGGAAGTGAGGAAGTCGTTACATATGTTGATCCTTGTGTGTTGGACAGCCGTTTAGATATATATCAGGCAGGGAACGTTTATAGGTCCCTAATGAATACATGGTCATTGGTCAAAGGCAATCAGTATGTAGGTACATCGCAAACCTCGTGAACAAAGAACCATCATGACAGGTCATTTATTTAAAATGGACGCGACACATATTCAATTAATATTGATAAGTTTGTGTCGCAGAAGATGAACTATAAGCAATGGTTATAAGTGAGTGTTAGACATACGAAAAATTATCAAAAAATACAGTAATGTAAGCTTACGCCTTGTTTTCCAATCATGCTAATAGATGTTATTGTATTGTTATATAGTGTGTCAGTGTATTTAAATGAATGATATTGTTTAAGCTAAAATATATAATTTATAAGATAATAGGTACAGAAATACAATTTACCTTGTCTTGACGTTAAATATCACCACAAGTCCGCACACTTTGATAAACACTGATCAAATCACGTTTGTGCCAAGTTGGTTTACAGTTTCTCAAGTTTTCAATATTTGATTAATTAATTCTGATGCATTCTGAATGGCGTGCTAGCTTTTTACAGTGCCAGTGAATACACCCCTACTGTTGTCTCTGTCGCGAGGGACCTTGGATATCAAATACATCAGGATTAAATACTCCACGTCTTCATTACAATCAGACAACTTCAATTATGTATTTAAGATTTTAATGAAAGCCCGTCACGACGATTGAAGTATACTGACTGTATCATGGATGAGCTCGTCTGACGTTGAATAGCAATACTATAGTGTTAAACAGGGTATACTCAGTTTGAATACTGATATTAAACTTATAGTTTTTAAATATTTTTAATCTGAACGCGTCTTTTGAAACCAAACTCCTTTTCTATGCAAAGAACAATGTGTAATACATTTAACTGACCCCAGAGTTTGCCTGAATATCAAATAATACTACACGAGAATTGGGTGTTATTTAAGGACGCCGTAAAGCGTGAATCAGAATAAGCCGTCATTAGGTTCTCATATCAAAACTTAACTCAAAGGTATTGAGAAATAATACATCACATATATACACATTGTACAAGATTCTTTATAGGGGACAAACTATCCATAATAAACTCACCGAGAGCGTATTAATACGATAGAATATTCTACAATATGACGGATCTTATCGCCAATCTTGTCTGTACGATATAACGTACAATTTCTCCATCTTCAGTCCTCTACTGATAATCAATGGTCGTGTCATCCAAATTGTCAAAACACTTTAATATGAGGTATCTATCCGGTTACCAAAGTATATCATAGTGAAGTCATAGTGAACTGTAGGCCTACGAGAATCTCTTGTCATAGATATGGTCGCCTTAACCGTGCTCACTTTTAAAAGACATTTATTTCATTTACTAGAGAACTGATTATCTCTGGATCTGCCTACATTGCCGAGATAACAGACATTGCATTAATGCTTTCTCGTCATTTTACCCAATTTTGATACTAGCTCGATTACGTTGTCCCTTTGGCGCAAAATATCATGTGTCTAAATTCTATAGGGGGTGGGGGTTATGTATTGATTCTGTAGGGGGTGGGGGTTATGTATTGATTCTGTAGGGGGTGGGGTTATGTATTGATTCTGTAGGGGGTGGGGTTATGTATTTATTCTGTAGGGGGTGGGGGTTATGTATTTATTCTGTAGGGGGTGGGGTGTTGTATTGATTCTGTAGGGGGTGGGGTTATGTATTGATTCTGTAGGGGGTGGGGGTTATGTATTGATTCTGTAGGGGGTGGGGTTATGTATTGATTCTGTAGGGGGTGGGGGTTATGTATTGATTCTGTAGGGGTGGGGGTTATGTATTGATTCTGTAGGGGGTGGGGGTTATGTATTGATTCTATAGGGGTGGGGTTATCTATTGATTCTGTAGGGGGTGGGGTTATGTATTTATTCTGTAGGGGGTGGGGGTTATGTATTGATTCTGTAGGGGGTGGGGGTTATGTATTGATTCTGTAGGGGGTGGGGGTTATGTATTGATTCTGTAGGGGGTGGGGTTATGTATTGATTCTGTAGAGGGTGGGGGTTATGTATTGATTCTGTAGGTGTGGGGGTTATGTATTGATTCTGTAGGGGGTGGGGGTTATGTATTGATTCTATAGGGGTGGGGTTATCTATTGATTCTGTAGGGGGTGGGGTTATGTATTTATTCTGTAGGGGGTGGGGGTTATGTATTGATTCTGTAGGGGGTGGGGGTTATGTATTGATTCTGTAGGGGGTGGGGTTATGTATTGATTCTGTAGGGGGTGGGGTTATGTATTGATTCTGTAGGAGGTAGGGGTTTATGTATTGATTCTGTAGGGGGTGGGGTTATGTATTGATTCTGTAGGGGGTGGGGTGTTGTATTGATTCTGTAGGGGGTGGGGTTATGTATTGATTCTGTAGGGGGTGGGGGTTATGTATTGATTCTATAGGGGTGGGGTTATGTATTGATTCTGTAGGGGGTGGGGTTATGTATTGATTCTGTAGGGGGTGGGGGTTATGTATTGGTTCTGTAGGGGGTGGGGTTATGTATTGATTCTGTAGGGGGTGGGGTTATGTATTTATTCTGTAGGGGTGGGGGTTATGTATTGATTCTGTAGGGGGTGGGGTTATGTATTGATTCTGTAGGGGGTGGGATTATGTATTGATTCTGTAGGGGGTGGGGGTTATGTATTGATTCTGTAGGGGGTGGGGGTTATGTATTGATTCTGTAGGGGTGGGGGTTATGTATTGATTCTGTAGGGGGTGGGGTTATGTATTGATTCTGTAGGGGGTGGGGGTTATGTATTGATTCTGTAGGGGTGGGGGTTATGTATTGATTCTGTAGGAGGTGGGGGTTATCTATTGATTCTGTAGGGGGTGGGGGTTATGTATTGATTCTGTAGGGGGTGGGGGTTATGTATTGATTCTGTAGAGGGTGGGGTTATGTATTGATTCTGTAGGGGGTGGGGGTTATGTATTGATTCTGTAAGGGGTGGGGTTATGTATTGATTCTGTAGGGGTGGGGTTATGTATTGATTCTGTAGGGGGTGGGGTTATGTATTGATTCTGTAGGGGGTGGGGGTTATGTATTGATTCTGTAGGGGGTGGGGGTTATGTATTGATTCTGTAGGAGGTGGGGTGTATGTATTGATTCTGTAGGGGGTGGGGGTTATGTATTGATTCTGTAGGGGATGGGGTGTTGTATTGATTCTGTAGGGGTGGGGGTTATGTATTGATTCTGTAGGGGGTGGGGGTTATGTATTGATTCTGTAGGGGGTGGAGGTTATGTATTGATTCTGTAGGGGGTGGGGGTTATGTATTGATTCTGTAGGAGGTGGGGTGTTGTATTGATTCTGTAGGGGGTGGGGGTTATGTATTGATTCTGTAGGGGGTGGGGTTATGTATTGATTCTGTAGGGGTGGGGGTTATGTATTGATTCTGTAGGGGGTGGGGGTTATGTATTGATTCTGTAGGGGGTGGGGGTTATGTATTGATTCTGTAGGAGGTGGGGGTTATGTATTGATTTTGTAGGACGGACAACTTCTATTTTAATACCCAGGACAATACTTGACGGACGTATAGCAAGTATTGGAAATGAAATGCATAGGAAAGATCTCTATGGAGTAAAAAGATCCATGTACGGAAGAAATAATTATTCAAAGTCACTAAGATACTAAGCTAATACCTATAGAGTGTACATAGGCCTGGGTTTATCAAATAGGTCATTCACTGTTACAACGACCCCGCTGCTACATTTAACCTTACAAGTGCATCCCTATTCGATCATAATAGGTCATTAACCCTGATATCAGGAGAACGATTCTGATAACGATTGGAGTTCTTTAGCCATCTCTGAAAAAAATGGAGGCGGTGTCATGTTCTGACGAAAGGACGGCGTTATTAATACAGGAGTTGCCCGAAGGTATAACTGATGAACAAAACACCAATCAACTGTCACATATTCCGCATATTACCGAAAACGGAACAAACAAGTATACAGCGGGATGTTCGTATGCAGAACCTCAACAACTTCCGGTTGCCGCCAGACAGGCAAGTTTTCAGCATCATACAGAAAATAATATGACGGATAATGGCTCTATGAATTATGAAAACTTTCCACAGCAGTACTTAGAAAAAGAACCAGAAGCAGAACCGTTATTACTTCCGGTCACTAATGTGGAAACCGGTAAAAAATGTTTTGGAGGTACTTGCCTACAGCGTGTATATATATGTTTTGTAGTATACCTTTACTACTTTGCGATAATGATGGACGACGAGGCATGGCCCCAACTCGTCCGCAGTCGTGTGGTGAGGGACATGGGGGTTAACCTGTCACAAGCAAAAACTGTCGGATGTACAGTGAACTACACAGCTGCAAACAGCACTGATGTACTAGTGCAACAACGGAGTGCAACCATCAATACGTATTTTCTCATGGCTGCATATATCCCGGCAATTTTCTCAAACCTTGTGATTGGCAGATTGACGGATAAATTCGGTAGAAAATTAGGCCTGTTCACAGCCATTGCTGGCGCCATTTCGAAATACTTCTTCATTGCAGTTTGTATTCATTTCGATTTGGACATCGATATAAGCTTCGCTGGTTTCGTTTTGTATGGTTTATCGGGAACATATACCGTCATTTCACAGACGTCAAACGCTTATGCTGCTGACATAACTGTACCAGGAACAGATCGAACCTTCTTCTTCGCGATTGTTTCTTTCTTCAGAGGATCGTCATCTCTACTGGGTCAGCTCGCCGCTGGCTATATCATACAGTATGTAGGACAGTTTTTCATTTATATCATTGCAATCGGTACTATGGTGTGTACGTTCTTTATTGTTGCTTTCTGTTTTTCGAAATCTGGTTCTGGACAACAACGTAATGGAGGAGATCTCGCCATTCAGCATTGTGAGCAATCGGAGCACATCGCCGTGGAAGTCCACAGAGAGACCACCAGATCTACCCGCACGTTACAGGGCGTGCTTCTCGTCGCCTATATTCTGACATGTTTGCGCGATTTGGGGATAACTACAGTGGCTTCTCTGTTCCTTCTGGACTCTCCTTTCTGTTGGACATCGGTCAAGATCGGATGGCTGTTGTCCATGATTACGGGTTGTAAACTGGTTGGCCTGTTTTTGGTTGGATTGTTTCAGAAATGTGCTAGTGACGTCGCCATTGTCACCACTGGGACAATACTGACTGCTGCCTCGTATTTCATTTTTACATTTGCCAGCAATGATCTGATGGTGTTTAGTGGTATGTTTTTAAATTCAAACACCAAAACACTCCCACATTCAGTGTACACCAATCATTGTTGGGAGGAAAGTTAATAAGTTTCATATGCATTAAGTTTTCATATACAGTATTGGGCTAGTGGCACATGGGTTATTTCATTTATTAAATTGCCCTGCAGGTAGGGCGCAAGAATGATCATAAGATGCGACACTTAATTTGGGATCTTATCGTTTTTCTAGTCTCCTCTAATATTGCCTTCAATTTTAGTCTTTTATTGAGCGCCGGTCCCAGTGAGGAAGGCTTTGGGTTCTGTATCCTGACCATGGCATTTCGGAGACAAAAAAAAAATAAAAATCATTACTGCTTCTGTAATTTTCAACAAGAAAGTTTAATACCCTGTCCATTTGTAATTTCCGGTATAACAACATATTGCTTTTGGAATATGTTTCAGTACCAGTTGTGGACTTTTTAGGAGACGTGGGGTATCCACTGACCAGTTCCATGATGTCCGGAGTAATATCGCCGGACAAACAAGGTAACTAATTCACTACATTATTTATGTCACGACACTTAACGTCGTATGATGTTCATTTTAATTGTCTTTTCAAAGAATTCTGTCATTTAGCCTGGTAACTATCGTGTTCTTCAAATCAGTCTCAAAATTAAGCTACACAGAACAACGGACAAAGATGAATCTATATGATACTAGTACCAGAGAAATATTCCTTCTGTATATTCCTAGGAAAACGACAACACTATCAAAATCTATATTGTTATTCCTTTTTTCAGAAAATAACGAGAGCAAACATTAAATGACAAAGTCCAGAATTTTCGTCCGCATACCGTCCTTCTGACCGGTCTCAAAATCGCAATCATGCTCATGAAACTTTGGGCCATACAGACTTAAGGTGAATCTGTTAGACAACAAATTAAGATAGGTTACACGTGAAAAGCCACTTGGTATTGGATAAACAAACCCATGTTTTTGGCGCGCACAGGGTTTTTGATTCATGTTTTTTTTTTTAGATGTTTATTACATACATAAGCTGAGCAGGTTTGAAGTGAATTGCATGAAGACAATTACATAAGGGATGATGGAGTTCACCTTAATTAGGTTATATATCTATAAACAAAACCATAGAGAGGCTTTAATCGTCAAATCCAATACTCGTATTACGGCCTCGGGACCATCGCGATGATTCCGTAAATACGTTAAATACCTAACAATCATTTGGGTAAAACAATACCCAGAGCCAGATATTGGTCTACTCATTGCACGACATATTTCTACAACATGTATAACTATTTGTTTTAGGTTTTCTGTTTTCTCTGCTTGGTGTGGTGGAGAGTGTGGGAACCCTGTGTAGTGGACTCGGTCTCAACACTCTGTACTTCGCCACGGTGGGGTGGATGAATGGGTTTGTTTTCCTTCTCGCGGCCGTCATATGCCTACTCTGTGTCCCACTCTACATGTGAGTAATTTGACATATAAGTGTTATAATTTCTCTTTAGTTTATTAACTATACATAAAAATAACATGTTTAATCGATTATATCCCTTGAATTCACGTAGATGTGTTTTAGTCCTTTGTGTTAGTCTTGGAACTAAAACACCTTTTGAACTAAAACACACCTGTATTCGGGTGTTTTCGCTTTCTAAACCCCTGTCATGGCAAAATTAAAGACACACAGCTAGCCATTTGATTGGTGTCGGGGAAATATTCCTGACCAATCGTAGAGTTGATGCATTTAATTTGCGACCAAAGAGGAGCAACAGCAAAGTTCAAAGCCAGCCGATTGCTTGATGTACATGATTTAGGATCAAACTGGTCATTTTATTTGATCTACAGGGTGGCCATGACTGATACAAATCTTCAGTTTTGCCATGCGTGATATTCCAGAGGTAGAGAGAATGAAATTAAACGTAACCCCTGAATTATCGAGGATGTGGTTCAGAGAGCGAAAGTGAACGTAACCCTTGAAGTATCGGTGATGTGCAGTGAAGTTTGAATAGCATTTATCCCTATTACATGTGTGTATGTGAGAAAGGAACATGGTAGCCCTCTTTCAAAACAAATGTGAAACCATATGGAAGACTCTATTTTGGAGATTTACCACACGAGTAACAATACGATATCTCCGTTATACCGTTGATTAAGGAATATATTAAGAGTAGACTATGGATCAGCCACACTCCTTTATATTACAGGTATTACATGGCTGTCTCCAGGGTGACTAGGGTCGACGGTACTAAAACTACGACGTCTTAGTCTTGGCGGCATGGACGTAAACAGTGGTAAATACGTCGCATGAAGTATGGATATATAAGCCACCTCCAGCATTGTGTCCAATCCTAAAACAACATCAATACGGATTGCAGCCACATATGTATGGCTTTGGTCTGGTCCACTACGGCGATCTTGTGTCTTGTGTTCTACTTCTTGTGATTTGTGTTGAGAAATATATGTGATTTGTATTCGATGTCTTGAGATTGCAAAGCTTTTTTATACTCTAAATCCTGTGAAACATGTTCACTATAAATTATGTCTGAAAGAAGAAATAAAGGTACTTGAGCGAGCAAAATGCAAGTTGTGCAGAAAATTGACATCCGAGGATTTTGAACAGGGTCATGTCAGACTTCGACAGTGGATAAACAATGTTTGTTTCGCTGATGATTAGAATAATCTGAGACTTTAAACAGACTGTTTAGAAAGATTCGACCGGATAGTATCAGCTCAGGAAAAATAAGTTTAATACCTTGCAATGGTATGGGATCATTATTCCACCCGTGCTCAATCCGTGGGAGATGGTTGTCTCGGCATTGGTGTCTCGGCCAACTCGGACTCGGGACTGCCGGGGAAACGGTCCAAGGTAATTTCTGACTTCTGGTATTTTGTCAAAAGGAAAATGAGCTGAAGTGTAACACCTGTCCGACAATGGTTCACGTCACATTTCTGAGACTCCAC
The DNA here is from genome assembly GCF_902652985.1 of Pecten maximus. NCBI lineage: Eukaryota > Metazoa > Mollusca > Bivalvia > Pectinida > Pectinidae > Pecten > Pecten maximus. The sequence continues at coordinate 37,983,424 of NC_047017.1, forward strand.
ATCATTGGTCACTGTAAACCTATAGCACTATCCCGTATTCCTGTATCTGTGCGAGTCATTAGTAGACATCTGGTGGTGGATCCTGGGTAGTTGCCACATCCATTCTAGTTATACCATGTACTCGGCTGACACTCCTAAGCACAGACGTTTGCGTATAGAATGTTAATTCTAAAAAATAATGATATGACAGGGACTGGGTACAGTGGAAACTAGTGCTTGCCTATCAAATGTTAATTTTCAAAATTGATGATATGGCAGAGGTCTGGTTACTGTGAAAACTATAAGGCTGGCAACTTCGTCACATGCAAAATAGCATTCCACCTCACTTCAATTGACTAAAAAACACATTTATTCACAGTACTCGGACCCCTGCCATATCGTGAATTTTTAAAATTTATATTGCATATGCCAGCGCATGTGGTTCATGTTGGTCAACGATAGCCTTAGTGTTGAAGACACGCATCCACCAGATCAACTTTGCTTTTGCCGACTTAATTCAAGTTGGGTTATTTTTCGAAAAATGATATTTGTCTTGTCCCCCTTAGAAAAGTTTTCCCCATCTAAATTGTGTGGACAAAGACAGTACCAGTCAAATGAAAAAGATTATTATTGGCCTTCCAATATTGTAACGTGCACCGATGGTACAACAAAGCGGTCTCAAATTCAAGAGCTGATCACGCTCGACGTTGCTTAACTTCGGCACACATACACGGCACTTAACCGCACAGTTAATAGGACGTTAAACAAAATAAACCAAACCAACACAACCGCACAACAACTAAAGCTAGCTATTGGACTATGCAGCTAAATATCCATATCCAGGAACCATCACATTACCACCTTCGCCAATAAGCTTCGTCCCGAAGCTTCCATGGGTTCAACCTGGCATCCTCAGCAAACACAACTGTCCCTCTTGCTGTTATAGCTGTTCCATCTCATAACAGACCCCCTAGTCAACAAGTCTCTAGGAACACTGTGATTCACCTGCTGTGCGAGGGCACCCTACAGGATACCAGGCCCGTTCGTTGCCACCAGATGTAACGTGCACCGGGGAACAACAACGTGGTATCCAAGAGCTGATCAAGGCCGACGTTGCTCAACTCCTTTGTACAGATACGACACTCAACCGCACAGTTACAAAAGCTAGCTTTGGACTATGCAACTGAAATGTCCATATCCATGAGCCATCCCTTGATCACCTTTGCCAATAAGCTTCGTCCCGAAGCTTCCGTGGGCTCAACCTGGCATCCTCAGCAATCACAGTTCCTCTTGCTGTTATAGCTGTTCCATCTCATAACCAGACCCCCTAGTCAACAAGTCTCTAGGAACACTGTGATTCACCTGCTGTGCGAGGGCACCCTACAGGATACCAGGCCCGTTCGTTACCACCAGATGTAACGTGCACCGGGGAACAACAGCGTGGTATCCAAGAGCTGACCACGCTCGACGTTGCTCAAATCATGTGTACAAACACGACACTCAACCGCACAGCCACCAATGCTAGCTAATGGACTATGCGACTGAAATGTCCATATCTACGAACCATCACAGTACCACATCAGTAACACAAATTCCAGAGAGGAAGTACTGTCGGTACAACTTCGATAAACCACTGGTAAAATTACATCGTCGGAAAGTTTAAGAATTTAAGATTTAAGAATGTTTGGTTAATAATCTGTACAATTTGCACAAAGTTCAACGTCCACGTGAAGAATGGGAATGCCTCGAGCCGCCAATGGATTGAGTGTTGGATGAAGCAAACAATTTTGAGTCTGGGAATGTCTCCATCGTCTCCAATGGGGCCGCGATGACCGAGTGGTTAAGGTGTCCCGACACGTTATCGCTAGCCCTCCACCTCTGGGTTGCGAGTTAGAAACCTACGTGGGGCAGTTGCCGTAGGTCGGTGATTTTTCTCCGGGTACTCTGGCTTTCCTCCACCTCCAAAACCTGGCACGTCCTTAAATGACCCTGGCTGTTAATAGGACGTTAAACAAAAACAAACAAATCTCCAATGGTTCTACTCTTGGATGCATCAGACAGTTTTGGTTCTGAGGATGTCACCAGTGGTTCGAGTCTTAGATGAAGCAGACAGTTTTGGGTCCGAGGATGTCACCAGTGGTTCGACTCTTGGATGTATCAGACAGTTTTGGGTCTGAGGATGTCACCAGTGGTTCGAGTCTTGGATGTATCAGACAGTTTTGGGTCCGAGGATGTCACCAGTGGTTCGAGTCTTGGATGTAGCAGACAGTTTTGGGTCCGAGGATGTCACCAGTGGTTCGAGTCTTGGATGTATCAGACAGTTTTGGGTCTGAGGATGTCACCAGTGGTTCGAGTCTTGGATGTAGCAGACAGTTTTGGGTCCGAGGATGTCACCAGTGGTTCGAGTCTTGGATGAAGCAGACAGTTTTGGGTCTGAGGATGTCACCAGTGGTTCGAGTCTTGGATGTATCAGACAGTTTTGGGTCTGAGGATGTCACCAGTGGTTCGAGTCTTGGATGTATCAGACAGTTTTGGGTCTGAGGATGTCACCAGTGGTTCGAGTCTTGGATGCATCAGACAGTTTTGGTTCTGAGGATGTCACCAGTGGTTCGAGTCTTGGATGTATCAGACAGTTTTGGGTCCGAGGATGTCACCAGTGGTTCGAGTCTTGGATGTATCAGACAGTTTTGGGTCCGAGGATGTCACCAGTGGTTCGAGTCTTGGATGTATCAGACAGTTTTGGGTCTGAGGATGTCACCAGTGGTTCGAGTCTTGGATGTAGCAGACAGTTTTGGGTCTGAGGATGTCACCAGTGGTTCGAGTCTTGGATGTAGCAGACAGTTTTCGGTCCGAGGATGTCACCAGTGGTTCGAGTCTTGGATGTAGCAGACAGTTTTGAGCCCGGGAATGTCTCAATAGTCCATTATGTTTCGTGTCTTGGATGTATCAGACAGTTTTGGGTCTGAGGATGTCACCAGTGGTTCGAGTCTTGGATGTAGCAGACAGTTTTGGGTCTGATGATGTCACCAGTGGTTCGAGTCTTGGATGTAGCAGACAGTTTTGGGTCTGAGGTGTCACCAGTAGTTCGACTCTTGGATGTAGCAGGCAGTTTTGGGTCCGAGGATGTCACCAGTGGTTCGAGTCTTGGATGAAGCAGACAGTTTTGGGTCTTGGAATGTCTCCAGTCAGCAATGGTTTAAGTCTTTGATGAAGTAGACACTTTTTGTATCTGGGAATGTCTCCATAGTCTCCGATGGTTCGAGTCACGTATATACTGTTTTTAGTAGTAGAGTTTTGTGTCTGGGAATGTAGCAGAACGGTGTAGATCTAAAAAAGTGTTTCCATAGTCTCCAATTGTTTGAGCCTTAGATGGAGCAGTTAGTCGAGTCTAGAGGTGTCTCCCTATTTGTATATATGTATATTTTCAGACTTTTAGGTTTTGTTGTTAATAACATTCTGAAATGTTTCCAGAGTTCGCACTTTAGAGATTTGACAACATATTTGAATCCAAGTGATTATATTCTGAGGTATGTCTGTAAAAAATATTACTACTCTATTAATGTTTGAATGCGATACTCTCTTAGCATTAGAGTGTGGGAATGTTTCCACAATTTTGAGTCTTCGTTTTTTAGTCTCACAATGCTTATACTCATACAAGTAGGTTTTAAAGCGGCATCACAGTAAAACAGTTTCTTTCGTACCGTTCTTCTTCTTATTATTATTCCATATATATATTATAGAAGTGTACCACCTTTTGAACAAGAGGCCCAGAGGGCCTGTATCGCTCACCTGGTTTCATGAGATATGAAACAAGAATGATGCTTAAGTATATTTGTTGCTGGTATTGCTATGTCAATATATATCATAAGCATTTTATATGGGTACATGTACATTGGTTTTATTTTAATACTAAAAATGCCAAAAGGTACATTAATCCATGAAATGAAATTGACTTTTGGCGCGACCCCATAGGGATGCTACCACACAAATGTGAGTGATATCCATTGCTTAGTTTCAGAGAAGATTTTGTTTAGACCAATTGGCCCCTTTTGGCCCTGCCCTCTGCCCCCTGGGAGTCAGCTCCTTCCTTTATACAATTTTGAATCCCTACCCCAATAGGATGCTAATATTCAAATATGAGCTGTTTCAGAGAAGTTGTTCATATCAATTTAGCCAAATTGACCCCTTTTGGCCCAGCCCCTCAGCCTCCAGGGGGTCGGCCTCATCATTTGTACAATTTTGAATCCTTAACCAAAGTGAATGCTACCAGTCAAATATTAAAGATATCCATTGCTTATTTTCAGAGAAAAAGTTGTTTATATCAATTTTGCCAAAATAACCCCTTTTGGCCCCGCCTCTTAGGTCCCCTGGGGTCAGCCCTGTCATTTGTACAATTTTGAATCCCTACCCTAGGGGGTTGCTACCTGGCAAATATGAGTGATATCCATTGCTTAGTTTCAGAGAAGAAGTCGTTAATATCAATATAGCTTTATTGACCCATTTTTGCCCCGCCTCTCAGGCCCCTAGGGAGTCAGCACCACCATTTGTACAATTTTGAATCCCCACCCCATAGTGATTGCTTCCAGGCAAAAAGGAGCAATATCCTTTGCTCGGTTTCAGAGAAGAAGTCGTTTATATCAATACAGCCAAATTGACCCCTCTTGGCCCCGCCCCTCAGTCCCCCGGGGGTCAGCCACACCATTTGTACAATTTTGAATCCCCACCCCATAGTGTTGCTACCAGGCAAATATGAGCAATATCGTTTGTTCGGTTTCAGAGAAGAAGTTGTTTATATCAATATAGCCCAAATGACCACATTTGGCCCCGCCCTTCCGGCCCCTGGAGGTTAGCCCCATCATTTGTACAATTTTGAATCCCCACCCCAAAGTGATGCTACTGACAAATATGAGTGATATCCTTTGCTCGGTTCCAGAGAAGAAGTCGTTTATATCAATATGGTAGCTATATTGACCCATTTTTGCCTCGCCCCTCAGGCCCCTAGGGGGTCAGCACCACCATTTGTACAATTTTGAATCCCCACCCCAAAGTTATGCTACCAGGCAAATATGAGTGATATCCTTTGCTCGGTTCCAGAGAAGAAGTCCTTTATATCAATATGGTAGCTATATTGACCCATTTTTGCCTCGCCCCTCAGGCCCCTAGGGGGTCAGCACCACCATTTGTACAATTTTGAATCCTCACCCCATAGTGATGCTTCCAAACAAATAGGAGCAATATCCTTTGCTCGGTTTCAGAGAAGAAGTCGTTTATATCAATATGGCCAAATTGACCCCTTTTGGCCCCGCCCCTCAGGCCCCTGGGGGTCAGCACCACCATTTGTACAATTTTGAATCCCCACCCCATAGTGATACTTCCAGACAAATAGGAGCAATATCCTTTGCTCGGTTTCAAAGAAGTCGTTTATATCAATATAGCCAAATTGACCCCTTTTGGCCCCGCCCCTCAGGCCCCTGGGGGGTCAGCCCCATCATTTGTACAATTTTGAGTCCCCTACCCATAGGGATGCTTCTGACCAAATTTGGTCAAATTCTGATCAGTGGTTATGAAGAAGAAGTCAATTGTTGACGGACGGACGGACGACGGACGACGGACGACAGACGACGGACGGACGGACGACGGACGACGGACGCCACGGTATGGCATAAGCTCACCTTGGTCCTTCGGACCAGGTGAGCTAACAATGCCGATGTTTTTCACTGAAATATGTATATGAAAATGTGAGTTAATATTTATTAAAGGGAAATCTCTCGCAATTTGTCAAAAGTCTGAATAATTTTTTTCTGCATAATATATAACGACACATGCACACAACACACAACACACCTGTAAACAAAAATGGCCGCCTAAGTGAATCGTACTCAGAAATCAATGAGAAAACAATAGAAATCAACAGTTTATTAATGAACCAATAATTTATCAGGATTTATCATCATTATCTGTCACATTGGCATCAACTTTAAATTTTTCAATGTCCTTTGTCAGCTCACTCAGTCTGTCAAGATCCTTAAATGAAAAGTCCTGACTGCCTCTCTCTGCAGCTTTAGGCTGAAAATATACAGGAAATGGATTATACTATTACCTGTGAGGGCTATTAAACATAATTAGCAGTGTTACATGTAAGGGATGTAAAGCATAATAAGGGCTATTGTATGTGGTGAATATTACACTAAAATATATACCCAGCGGGAGGACTCCAGGTATGTTGAACAGGGGCCATCACCCATAAAAGTGAACTCCAAACCAGTCAGTGTTTTGGGCGAGCCCAATTAGCAGTATTACCTATGATGGAGGTTAACCATAATTAGCAGTATTACCTATGATGGAATTTAACCATAATTAGCAGTATTACCTATGATGGAATTTAACCATAATTAGCAGTATTACCTTTGAGGGAGGTTAACCATAATTAGCAGTATTACATGTGAGGGAGGTTAACCATAATTAGTAGTATTACATGTGAGGGAGGTTAACCATAATTAGCAGTATTACCTTTGAGTGTTGTTAACCATAATTAGCAGTATTACCTATGAGGGAGGTTAACCATAATTAGCAGTATTACCTATGAGGGAGGTTAACCATAATTAGCAGTATTACCTATGAGGGAAGGTTAACCATAATTAGCAGTATTACCTGTGAGGGAGGTTAACCATAATTAGCAGTATTACATGTGAGGGAGGTTAACCATAATTAGCAGTATTACCTATGAGGGAGGTTAACCATAATTAGCAGTATTACCTATGAGGGAGGTTAACCATAATTAGCAGTATTACCTGTGATGAAGGTTAGCCATAACTAGCAGTATTACCTATGAGGGAGGTTAACCATAATTAGCAGTATTACCTTTGAGGGAGGTTAACCATAATTAGCAGTATTACATGTGAGGGAGGTTAACCATAATTAGCAGTATTACATGTGAGGGAGGTTAACCATAATTAGCAGTATTACCTGTGATGAAGGTTAACCATAATTAGCAGTATTACCTATGAGGGAGGTTAAACATAATTAGCAGTATTACCTGTGATGAAGGTTAACCATAATTAGCAGTATTACCTATGAGGGAGGTTAACCATAATTAGCAGTATTACCTATGAGGGAGGTTAACCATAATTAGCAGTATTACATGTGAGGGAGGTTAACCATAATTAGCAGTATTACCTATGAGGGAGGTTAACCATAATTAGCAGTATTTACTGTGAGGGAGGTTAACCATAATTAGCAGTATTACCTATGAGGGATGTTAACCATAATTAGCAGTATTTACTGTGAGGGAGGTTAACCATAATTAGCAGTATTACCTCTGAGGGAGGTTGACCATAATTTGCAGTATTACCTGTGATGAAGGTTAACCATAATTAGCAGTATTACCTGTGAGGGTTGTTAACCATAATTAGCAGTATTATCTCTGAGGGAGGTTAACCATAATTAGCAGTATTTACTGTGAAGGAGGTTAACCATAATTAGCAGTATTACCTGTGATGAAGGTTAACCATAATTAGCAATATTACCTGTGATGAAAGTTAACCATAACTAGTTAACCATAATTAGCAGTAATACCTATGAGGGATGTTAACCATAATTAGCAGTATTATCTGTGAGGGAGGTTAACCATAATTAGCAGTATTACCTGTGATGAAGGTTAACCATAATTAGCAGTATTACCTATGATGGAATTTAACCATAATTAGCAGTATTATCTGTGAGGAAGGTTAACCATAATTAGCAGTATTACCTGTGAGGGAGGTTAACCATAATTAGCAGTATTACATGTGAGGGAGGTTAACCATAATTAGCAGTATTTCCTGTGATGAAGGTTAACCATAATTAGCAGTATTACCTGTGAGGGTTGTTAACCATAATTAGCAGTATTACCTATGAGGGAGGTTAACCATAATTAGCAGTATTACCTGTGAGGGTTGTTAACCATAATTAGCAGTATTACCTATGAGGGAGGTTAACCATAATTAGCAGTATTACCTATGAGGGAGGTTAACCATAATTAGTAGTATTGCCTATGAGGGAGGTTAACCATAATTAGCAGTATTACCAATGAGGGATGTTAACCATAATTAGCAGTATTACCTGTGAGGGATCTGGTTTCCATCCTATGAAATTGAGAACCTGAAATGTAGCTGGTACACCTTCTTCATCTCCATACATATCTGAAACACATCGCATAATGAATAGTAGTTGGGATTAATAGAATTGTTCACCCTCTTGGGAGTGAGACAGGGCACCTACACCCAAGGGGAAGATTCTTTAGCTGCCAAATATGAGATATGCCGGGTGTTTGGCAGCTGAAGAATTTTGAAATTCCCGTCTCACTCCCAAGGGGGTGAATGATTATATTTTTCTCTTATCCTGTTTACCCTTGTATCTAAAATTGACCTTACATCAATGGAAGACAAAGTCAACATGATGTGATCGAATTGTAAACGTGACATCATTGTATTGTTGCCGTGATGTCGTTGCATTATTGACGCTACATCATACAAGAATTGTCCAGGGTAAGAGAAATTTGTGTCTCATTCAGGAAGTAATCAAAATTACTTGGTCAGAGTATTCAGTAGTGACCAGTAACATTATAAGTATGTGAATTCCTACCTTGGTAAATGGCTGCTGCAGCCTTCATTGTGTCTCTGTGTAGAGACGGCCTGCGAGACCATGAACAGTTGTTTTCTCCCATACCTGAAAATGTATATAAAATCTCAATGTCTACAAAATCAAGGAAAGTTCCAACTTACTTTAAACATGTACAACCTTTCAGTTTAAGTTTGCTCCTTATTCTATTACAAAATATACACCCAACAAGTCACAAAACAAACATACCCGTACGAGACATGCTAATTAGAATTAACAGCCCAGAAAAAGATATGACCTTTGACTGCTCGCCACAACCTTGACCTTGACACACCTGAGACTTTAACAGGGCATACAACATCTGATCACCACACACAAATCCGGAGGTGTTGGACTAGATCTGTCATGAAAATGGTTGCCCACACCTGCCCATACTTCGTTAACGGAGTTGTCTTTCTTTAATGGGACTCGTGTGAGGTTATTCATATTTTGCACTAATGAACAAAACACAGACACTGCTATATATCATCTCATATTCGGACGGATATATAATATATTTAATATAGAAAGGTCATGTGGAAATAAAATAGAAACAATTAACTAATGAACACAAGATTTCTATGGCTCTGACCTAAAGAAATGACATGCATTATGGTGTTGACATTTAAACTGTTAAAACAAAGATTTAGTTTATGTTTTTTCTCTTAACAGTAATTAACTTATCAATACTGTAGACTACAAGGAATTGTAACTGACAGTCAAGAGAAATGGATCCAAACCTAACTGGTCATAACGTATGTTAGTGTGTATAAAGACAGGTAGTGTAACATAACAGGTGTAAGGTATTCACCTTTCAGGTCCATCATCAGCTCAAACATAGACGGGTACTTGATTGTGAACTCATCAGTATCCTGTAAAATAAATGCCACTGTAATAATAACAGATACATGGGGATGTATCATACACTGTACACAAATAATGGTACAAATTAAAACTTGCAAAGTATGAATAACAATTCAAAAAACTTTATATCATTTAATCTGAAACTATTGCAAAGTCACAAGAACCATGACTTAAGGATACCAATACCTAAGGATACCAATATGAAAGTATTTACCTTGAAACTGTCTTAAATGACTTATTCTTAAATGATACTTCTCTATGGCAGGGACCAAACTGGACAAGCTAGTGTATTACATGGGTAGTGACACCAGAGAGATGTACATTGAGTGAAATTAAACAGAAATCTCCCCAATGTAGACTAACCAGTGTCAGCATGGTGAAGCCAGCCCTGTTCAGCAGATTACCAAGGTCCTGTGCACTCGTAAACGGTGAAATGTGAGGAGAAAACCCCTGTAAATCAGACATACAATTTGTTAGATCTAGAAGAATTTCATCTACTTGGAGTACAACAATGACGGGTTATCTAATTTTAATACATTATTGCACAGGAAATCATTACTCAATTTTTAGAATAAATCTTGATTTTATCAAAAAGAAGTATTCATCTGACTGACAACTGTTCATCAACACCATACCTTGAAATTCAACTGTTGTAACCTGGTGAGCTAGGTCACAACTCGCATTCAACATAACAATGATTTTACTGTGAAGCCCATAATATGTATACACACCCCTTCTCTCTCAGTCTCGGCCAGTTGTAGTGCAACACGGAGCTCAAACACTGTGTCTCCTCCATACATACAGCCAAGGAAAACACCATCATTCTTCAATGTTCTGTGGACCTTTTACAACAAAAAAAGTTTATAAGTGAAGTGACGACAAGACATTTCTTTGAATTGCAGTACCCCAACAAATGTGAAATTATAGGCCCTTGCCAAGAATGTTTGACAGATCCACCACCTTGGTGGAATTTATGTGAATTAAGGCAGATCACTAAATTTTGTAAACAATATCATAAGTTTGATGCAACTGAACCCACGCCCATATAAGAAGTTCCAGTGACAAGAAGTGCAAAGAGATCAGGCCCAACAAATTATTTTTTTTTCTTGTAGGTAAAATGTCAAAATGTAGGTCACAGTGACCTAGTGAATGGTGCCAGGAGAGAAGAGTCTGGACAAACTTATTTTCCTTGATATAGCTCACACGGTCAAATTGTAGGCGAAGAGTAACCTAATTTTGATACATGACACACAGCCTAACCTAGGTAATATACCAGTATGCCCCAATTATGAAGTGTACAGGAGCGCAGGAGATAAAATACAGACAAACTTAAGTGAGATTTGATGTAAAAAAGTCCAAAACATGGTAAAATATGAGAAAAAAATACAAAATACCTTGACAAAATACTTTCTTTTAACATCACTCCTAGACCTGTAATGAATGTATACACCAAATGGAAGATTGTGACATGTATACTTATGGACTTATAAGCTTTTCAAAAACGTAACCCAAATTTTTTAGGGTGGGACAGTGAAGTGACACCAGGGCAACATAATTAACTCACGGTAATCGGTGAGTTAATGAGTCGGGGTATCACTTCATCAATATGTTCTAGACAATATTATCAAAACAGCAGCTGTACAGTTAATTAAGCATTGAACTGCTTTCAGTTGGAAGTTATGGGCTGATGAATGCCAACTGGACAAAGGCAAATTTAATAAAGCGCGCTAGCGCTTCATGTTGAATTTGCCTTTGTCCAGCTGGCATTCATCAGCCCATAACTTCCAACTAAAAGCAGTTCAATGCTTATATTTACATTTGACAACGATTTTTAAAGACTATATCCAGGAATTTTGCTCGGACGATGAATGAACAAATTATTGTCGTCAAAGACGGAGCAGCCTCTTCAACAGCCATCTTTCGTTATCGCCGTTGTGACAATTATGACGTCACTATATTAATGACGTCATAATAAAGATTTGGAAGTTATGGACTCATAACTTCCAAGTGAGCTTGGTTAAGTTATATAGTGGGGCTGCAGTGTAAATGTAAATAATTACTAATGAAAAAAAAAAAAAAAAATAACTTACCTGTTTAAAGCAACCAGGAAGATCATTGACCCAATGTAAACTGAAAGATAATAAAAGCAGTTCAGGTACCAGTTCTCCATACAGTGTCTTAATATCAACTACATGTTATGTGTAAAGGACTAGAAGACAAATGACATGGCATTCGCCTTTGACATTCCCAGTAAAGACACAACTAAGACTTCTTATTTCTATCAAGTTTCACAACTGACTTTATAACAGGCAAATACATCACCTGAAATCTTATGACAAGTCTGCCAATGTGTCACTTCCAACCTAATTATAAACCAACAACAGGCAAATATATTACCTGAAAACTTATGACAACTCTGGCCAGGTGTCACTTTTAACCTCCTTACAAGCCAACAAATTGATATCATATTAATGAGCCAGAATGTTATCTTCATCACAATGACAGGCCCTAAGAAAGTTCACCACAATATCATGTTACAGATTATCATTTGTTATTGCAAGCAGTCTAAACCAGAGTAGTAACTATGGTTGTACTACTACATGACCTTACATGACCTTACCTTAGCGAACTAAATACGACCTGGCAATGTTAGAGTCAGACTCCTATGGTCTTGCATTAGTGAGCTAATACTTGCTGGGTATGTCAGCTGAGTCGGACTCCAACTGTTTTACCTTAGTGAGCTAAATATTACCTGGGTATGTCAGCTGAGTCGGACTCCAACTGTTTTACCTTAGTGAGCTAATACTACCTGGGTATGTCAGCTGAGTCGGACTCCAACTGTTTTACCTTAGTGAGCTAAATATTATCTGGGTATGTCAGCTGAGTCGGACTCCAACTGTCTTACCTTAGTGAGCTTAATATTATCTGGGTATGTCAGCTGAGTCGGACTCCAACTGTCTTACCTTAGTGAGCTAATATTACCTGGGTATGTCAGCTGAGTCAGACTCCAACTGTCTTACCTTAGTGAGCTAATACTACCTGGGTATGTCAGCTGAGTCGGACTCCAATTGTCTTACCTTAGTGAGCTAAATACAATGTCAGCTAAGTCGGGCTCAAATGGGAGAGCCTCTTCATCCACTACCATCTTTGTTGTCGGAACTTCTGGAGATACTTGTGCTTGTGCCTAATTATAGAATAAAACTAATTGACAATCTGCAACATGTATCATGTAACTGATGACATTAGAAAATGTATATCAGTAAACAGTATAGTGGAATCGAACAAGGTTGGGCATCTATTGAACAATTAAAAGAGAAAGTTATCCAGTCTTGTATCACAATGGTATAATATTTATACATCCATTTGGTAACTCACAATATTGCCATCAACACCATTTTTTGTGTGTTAATTAAAATATATGAACAATCATAGAAGACATTCTTCATACCTATCATGTCTTTATTGTTACCTAAGTTGGGCAAGATTCCTGCCAACAACACACTTGAGCCTTACTGTTTAGAAATATTGATTTCTAGAAGCATTGTGTTGACTAGGAGCGAGTTAAACTGGTGTTGGCTATTCCACTTACCCATTAATTACTTATCTGGAATATTACTCGACTTATTTCCAGTGAGTTGTAAAAAAGTAACTTCCTTCCGTAAATAAATTAAGTGAGTTATTCAGTTTATCACTAGTTATGTCACAAAGAAATGTAAAACACCTGAACTCATTATGCCATCAATTTTTCTTTGGAAAGTTCCTCAATAAAGTCAGAATTATTTGGTTAGTTTGTCTCTCCCAACGTAATCTTGACGAACTCTGTACTTAAATACTATGGTAAACAGTTCAGGCAAATTATATATATATATAATTAGCCAACCTTACAATGTCATTCCATCACTATCACGTTCTTGCTCCCTTGCGATCGTGATCCTGCTCCCTCACATTGTCAGGTCAAGAGGGCAAGATATTAAGGTTGGGAGATGAGCCTAGCCAGCCTGAGCTGCTTCCATAAAACACCAGGTATCTGATATCATAATGGCAGTATCTATCTATGGTTACCTACCAATAACTTCTCTGATGAGTCGCACATGTAAAGCTTTTCCGCCATGTCTGCCAACAGGTGTCTGGATACATAGCCCCTCCCACAGCCAAGGTCTATAGCCAGCTTAAACTTTCTGTAAACACAAAAATGGTTATTAATACATTTTACTACAAATGGTCCTTTCAACTGGTCCTATTTGAAGTTTCATTCAACCTCCAGGCCCTTGGTGACTATACAGTAATGACACATGCAATACATAATGTTTTTGTGTTAATTAAACAAGTTAAAAAGAACTATTTGACAGTGTTCGAAAGTAAAGGTGGTCTGTGGTCATTTGAACGAGTATGAACTGAACAATACAAGCGTTTGCGTGAAACAGTTATGCTACTTTCAACAATATGTGTTTACAAAATGGGTCTAAGGAAAAATGACTTGAGCCATGGGATTTCAATTTTCTGTAGACCAATTGTCCAAGGGATTTTCATACACTGTATAATTTGTTGGTAAACACTTGGTCCTGTTCATTGTATAAATGTAGATGCCAACATAATTACAATACTGTTGTTTAAGGATATAATGGAAATCTTTACCTTTTTACATCACACATTCTGTCAAAGAGCCTATAACCTACCTGAAACAGAATAAAAGAAAAAATTGGAGATTGGTTATCCATTTGGTTATTTAAATTATAAAGTATTTCACAAATTGTCAGCAAATTTATTGATCTACTAGTACTGTTGATCATGACACACACATAAAATGCTACAAGTACCGTATGAAGAATGCTTAAAGGTATTTCAAGAGAAAAAAACTTCAAACCACAAAATAACAGTAATTTCAAATCCCTATTTTAATTAGGTGAAATGTATTTGATTTACAACAATTGTGAAACAAGTTATAGCAACTTACATTAAACACACTTGTTGGCCGAGATGGAACTACGTGAATTAAGGGTCTAAATACTGTGGGAGGAAACTGGAGTACCAGGGGAACCCCTAATGGTCAGGCAGGTGACACCCCATACCTTTTTACGTTGTAGGTAATGCTGAATAGGGTGTTAAAATGAACTTAAAAAGCCAAAATAATTTAAAGACAAAAAAGAAGCCAAAAGGGTTGCATCACACACCTTGATATTTCAGTTATCATTGGAAAACACTAGTATAGCCACTTAAAGAACTTTCCTCAATTCCTACGATTCGACCCCAATCATCCCCTGTCGCATGGAGTCCAGTCAACATTTATGCAAAAAATCCCCCCCCCCCCCCCCCCCCCCCCCCCAGGTTACTTCTGACCAAATTTCGACTAAATCAATTCAGTTGTTCATGACTTGTATCAATTTAAACAAAAGTTGATGAAAGATGGATGTCGAATCATGGCATAAGCTCCCCAGTCCTTCTAACCAGGTAAGCTGAAAATGTAGACATTATTTCTTTCCTGTGCACGGGTGCATAAAATTAATGACGATTTACCTCTTCTTTCATATAATCGTAAACTTCATAATCGGGTAAAAGCGTTGTCCGATCCTTTTGAATTCGTTTTGCTTTTCTGTCAAATACGGTCATGATATTTTCCTGTCGCTCAACACTCAAACTGCGCGATGTATTAACTAAATGCGACCTTAGAGTGGAGGGCACCTTGCACCGTAGAGACGCATATATGCTCCATGACCGCCTTAGCACAGGTGCACAAGCCATGTTCATGTGTATTTAGCTTTTGGATGGTTCCAACACGATGCTAATTCTTCCTAGTGTCGAGCGTCAATAAATTATGGTGGATATTTTAGATTTTAGACGCCGACGACTTATGTTTTAAACACGGCGGCATCCATGTTCGAGGCTCGCACTTGTAGCCCAGGCGTTTTGTGATTGGCTGAAAATTATTGTCTATTTTTAACCCAAACACGTGTTCAATGTAAACAAAAATATATATTTTTTACCCGATTTTTGGATTGCTAATCGGAATGTTGACAATGGGACTATATACGTAATAACTGGAATGTTGACAATGGGACTGTAGGCATAATAACCGGAATGTTGACAATGGAAATGTATAACGTAATAACCGGAATGACAATAGGAGTGTTGACGTAATAACCGGAATGTTGACAATGCGGGTGTAGACGTAAAAACCAGAATGTTGACAATGAGACTGTAGGCATAATATCCGGAATGCTGACAATGGGACTGTATAGACGAAATAACCGAAATGTTGACAATCGGACTGTAGACGTAATAACCGGAATGTTGACAATGAGACTGTAGACGTAAAAACCAGAATGTTGACAATTGGACTGCTGACATATTAACAGGAACATTGACAATGGGACTGCTGACATATATACATATTAACAGGAACATTGAAAATGGAACTACATGTAGACGTAATAACCGGAATGTTGACAATGGGACTGTAGGCATAATAACCGGAATGCTGACAATGGGATTGTAGGCATAATATCCGGAATGTTTACAATGGGATTATAGGCCTAATAACCAGAATGTTGACAATTGGACTATAGGCATAATAACCGAATGTTACCAACGGAACTGTAGACGTAATAACCGGAATGTTGACAATGGAACTACATGTAGACGTAATAACCGGAATGTTGACAATGGGACTGTAGGCATAATAACCGGAATGCTGACAATGGGATTGTAGACATAATACCCGGAATGTTTACAATGGGATTATAGGCCTAATAACCGGAATGTTGACAATTGGACTATAGGCATAATAACCGAATGTTGACAATGGGACTGTAGGCACAATATCTGGAATGTTGGCAATGGGACTATAGGCCTAATAACCGGAATGTTGACAATTGGACTATAGGCATAATAACCGGAATGTTGACAATGGGACTGTAGACATAATAACCGGAATGTTGACAATGGGACTGTAGACATAATATCCGGGATGTTGACAATGGGACTGTAGGCTTAATAACGGGAATGTTGACAATGGGACTGTAGACATAATATCCGGGATGTTGACAATGGGACTGTAGGCCTAATAACCAGAATGTTGACAATGGGACTATAGGCATAATAACCGGAATGTTGACAACGGAACTGTAGCCGTAATAACCGCAATGTTGACAATGCGGGTGTAGGCATAATAACCGCAATGTTGACAATGTAGGCATAGTAATTAATAAAAATGGCAGGGTGTCTTAGTGTTTTTCCAATCTGGTAACCAGATGTTATTTTTTTCTGCTAACGTAATAAAAATGAACATTGTCCAGTTTGTCTGTGCCATCGACAACCTTGAGAATATCCGGAGAAGATATCCGTAACGGCATATATCGAGAAACTTTTCAATAACTATATCCGGAGCGACAAGCACTAGAAAACTAGTCATTATGTTATATACATGTATGTATATCAGGGACACGACACCAAGCAGAATATGTTAAAGGTTGATGTTATGTCTCATTTGTATTGAATTGGCGCAGAGCTTGTGGATTATTTTTGAACTGAAACATTATATCAAAGAATACATGTATATGTTTGATTATTATATCACTGCCATATGGGGCTCAATAATTTGTCTTAGTCAAAGTGTATTTGGACATATGTTTTGTATTGTTTTCATTTGGCGCACAGGCTTCTGCTTCTGGTTAGTATTAAAAGAAAAAAAATACATTAGCCCTATTCCTACTATATTCATATAGTATGAGTAGGGTATAATATCTTTTTTTAATTAGTACTAACCAGAAGATGTCTGTGGTTGGCGCGTGAATAGAGAAATCTCTATGAGCATCGTGTAGTCCTTCTTGTGTTCTACATTAAACGTGATGTTTCTCGATTTTCCGGTTTTTAATTTTAAATCGTTCCTCGGCAGTTGAATCCCTGCTCATATGTGGAATGTACGTATCACATTTTGATTTGATAGTCATTACGGCTTGTTCCTGGCATCACGATTTCCGGATATACATTGTAAGTAGAGTGTTGAGGGGAAGCTGTGAGGTAAACGTAAACGGAGTGAGTGTTTATGTGTTTATGACCACCTTCATATCCATATATATCGATCATTGGTAGTAACTCGCTTTCCTTGGTTCTCGCTTTGAGGGTATACCATTACCTGGATTTGACGGAAACATGCGCGTGTAGTCTTATAGATATTGCAACCGTCGTCAATGGCCTTTTGTTGAGTTTTCGTCCCTGTGAGGAAAGCTGTTATAAAAAGAGAGAAACCGTCCTTAAATGACCTTAGCTGTTGATGGGACACAACTAAACCAATCGATGAGAGGGGCGTGGCTAAACCAATGGGAATGTGTTAGCCCAATCGATGGGTTTGTGACCGCCTAGGACCCCAGCGGGTCCAGGGTGGAGCCTTGGTAGGGGGTTCAGGGCAAACCTCTTCAAAGGAAAATTGCTTGAAAGATTTAATAAATATCTGCAATTGTTTTCCGAGACAGTAACTTACATGTTTTTAATTCTCATGAAAACTGCTCTTGACTTTAGACAATTGTCTTTGTTTTTTTGACAATTTGATGTCAATGTGGTTAATGCCCATTTGCGTGCAATCGTGGTGTTGAGACTCGGAGCTGATGTGGCGTTCAACAATCTGTCCGAGGCGACTTCAGAGTAAAAACTTTCAATTTTGGGGCGCTGTGACCAAAGCTTTAATAATGCACACAGTATATGTTTTCGGTCTGAACATGTGTGTTTGGCTGTGTAACGTTACCCGAGCCAGGGGTTGGGCTTCTAGAGCTAACATTAGACTGGACTTCTAGATCTAACATTAGACTGGGCTTCTAGAGCTATTAAAATTAGACTGGACTTCTAGAGCTAAAATTAGACTGGACTTCTAGAGCTAACATTAGACTGGACTTCTACAGCTAACATTAGACTGGACTTCTACAGCTAACATTAGACTGGACCTCTACAGCTAACATTAGGCTGGACTTCTACAGCTAACATAAGGCTGGACTTCTACAGCTAACATTAGACTGGACTTCTAGAGCTAACATTAGACTGGACGTCTAGAGCTAACATTAGACTGGACTCCTACAGCTAACATTAGACTGGACTTCTACAGCTAACATTAGACTGGACTTTCTACAGCTAACATTAGACTGGACTTCTACAGCTAACATTAGACTGGACTTCTACAGCTGACATTAGGCTGGACTTCTACAGCTAACATTAGTACTGGACTTCTACAGCTAACATTAGACTGGACTTCTACAGCTAACATTAGGCTGGACTTCTACAGCTAACATTAGGCTGGACTTCTACAGCTAACATTAGACTGGACTTCTACAGCTAACATTAGACTGGACTTCTACAGCTAACATTAGACTGGACTTCTACAGCTAACATTAGACTGGACTTCTACAGCTAACATTAGACTGGACTTCTACAGCTAACATTAGACTGGACTTCTACAGCTAACATTAGACTGGACTTCTACAGCTAACATTAGACTGGACTTCTACAGCTAACATTAGACTGGACTTCTACAGCTAACATTAGACTGGACTTCTACAGCTAACATTAGACTGGACTTCTAGAGCTAACATTAGACTGGACTTCTACAGCTAACATTAGACTGGACTTCTACAGCTAACATTAGACTGGACTTCTACAGCTAACATTAGACTGGACTTCTACAGCTAACATTAGACTGGACTTCTACAGCTAACATTAGACTGGACGTCTAGAGCTAACATTAGACTGGACGTCTACAGCTAACATTAGACTGGACCTGTACAGCTAACTTTAGACTGGACTTCTACAGCTAACATTAGACTGGACTTCTACAGCTAACATTAGACTGGACTTCTACAGCTGACATTAGACTGGACTTCTACAGCTAACATTAGACTGGACTTCTAGAGCTAACATTAGACTGGACTTCTACAGCTAAAATTAGACTGGACTTCTACAGCTAACATTAGACTGGACTTCTACAGCTAACATTAGACTGGACTTCTACAGCTAACATTAGACTGGATTTCTACAGCTAACATTAGACTGGACTTCTACAGCTAACATTAGACTGGACTTCTAGAGCTAACATTAGACTGGACTTCTACAGCTAACATTAGACTGGACCTGTACAGCTAACATTAGACTGGACTTCTACAGCTAACATTAGACTGGACTTCTACAGCTAACATTAGACTGGACTTCTACAGCTAACATTAGACTGGACTTCTACAGCTAACATTATACTGGACTTCTAGAGCTAACATTAGACTGGACTTCTACAGCTAACATTAGACTGGACTTCTACAGCTAACATTAGACTGGACTTCTACAGCTAACATTAGACTGGACTTCTACAGCTAACATTAGACTGGACTTCTACAGCTAACATTAGACTGGACTTCTACAGCTAACATTAGACTGGACTTCTACAGCTAACATTAGACTGGACTTCTACAGCTAACATTAGACTGGACTTATACAGCTAACATTAGACTGGACTTCTAGAGCTAACATTAGACTGGACTTCTACAGCTAACATTAGACTGGACTTCTACAGCTAACATTAGACTGGACTTCTACAGCTAACATTAGGCTGGACTTCTACAGCTAACATTAGGCTGGACTTCTACAGCTAACATTAGACTGGACTTCTACAGCTAACATTAGGCTGGACTTCTACAGCTAACATTAGACTGGACTTCTACAGCTAACATTAGACTGGACGTCTACAGCTAACATTAGACTGGACCTGTACAGCTAACTTTAGACTGGACTTCTACAGCTAACATTAGACTGGACTTCTACAGCTGACATTATACTGGACTTCTACAGCTGACATTATACTGGACTTCTACAGCTAACATTAGACTGGACTTCTACAGCTAACATTAGACTGGACTTCTACAGCTAACATTAGACTGGATTTCTACAGCTAACATTAGACTGGACTTCTACAGCTAACATTAGACTGGATTTCTACAGCTAACATTAGACTGGACTTCTACAGCTAACATTAGACTGGACTTCTACAGCTAACATTAGACTGGACTTCTACAGCTAACATTAGACTGGACTTCTACAGCTAACATTAGACTGGACTTCTACAGCTAACATTAGGCTGGACTTCTACAGCTAACATTAGACTGGGCTTCTACAGCTAACATTAGACTGGACTTCTACAGCTAACATTAGACTGGACTTCTACAGCTAACATTAGACTGGACTTCTACAGCTAACATTAGACTGGACTTCTACAGCTGACATTATACTGGACTTCTACAGCTGACATTATACTGGACTTCTACAGCTGACATTATACTGGACTTCTACAGCTAACATTAGACTGGACTTCTACAGCTAACATTAGACTGGACTTCTACAGCTAACATTAGACTGGATTTCTACAGCTAACATTAGACTGGACTTCTACAGCTAACATTAGACTGGATTTCTACAGCTAACATTAGACTGGACTTCTACAGCTAAAATTAGACTGGACTTCTACAGCTAACATTAGACTGGACTTCTACAGCTAACATTAGACTGGACTTCTACAGCTAACATTAGACTGGACTTCTACAGCTAACATTAGGCTGGACTTCTACAGCTAACATTAGACTGGGCTTCTACAGCTAACATTAGACTGGACTTCTACAGCTAACATTAGACTGGACTTCTACAGCTAACATTAGACTGGACTTCTACAGCTAACATTAGACTGGACTTCTACAGCTAACATTAGGCTGGACTTCTACAGCTAACATTAGGCTGGACTTCTACAGCTAACATTAGACTGGGCTTCTACAGCTAACATTAGACTGGACTTCTACAGCTAACATTAGACTGGACTTCTACAGCTAACATTAGACTGGACTTCTACAGCTAACATTAGACTGGACTTCTACAGCTAACATTAGACTGGACTTCTACAGCTAACATTGGGCTGGACTTCTACAGCTAACATTAGGCTGGACTTCTACAGCTAACATTAGACTGGACTTCTACAGCTAACATTAGGCTGGACTTCTACAGCTAACATTAGACTGGACTTCTACAGCTAACATTAGACTGGACGTCTAGAGCTAACATTAGACTGGACTTCTACAGCTAACATTAGACTGGACTTCTACAGCTAACATTAGACTGGACTTCTACAGCTAACATTAGACTGGATTTCTACAGCTAACATTAGACTGGACTTCTACAGCTAACATTAGACTGGACTTCTACAGCTAACATTAGGCTGGACTTCTACAGCTAACATTAGACTGGACTTCTACAGCTAACATTAGACTGGACTTCTACAGCTAACATTAGACTGGACTTCTACAGCTAACATTAGGCTGGACTTCTACAGCTAACATTAGACTAGACTTCTACATCTAACATTAGGCTGGACTTCTACAGCTAACATTAGGCTGGACTTCTACAGCTAACATTAGACTGGACTTCTAGAGCTAACATTAGACTGGACGTCTAGAGCTAACATTAGACTGGACTTCTACAGCTAACATTAGACTGGACTTCTACAGCTAACATTAGACTGGATTTCTAGCGCTAACATTAGACTGGACTTCTACAGCTAACATTAGACTGGACTTCTACAGCTAACATTAGGCTGGACTTCTACAGCTAACATTAGGCTGGACTTCTACAGCTAACATTAGACTGGACTTCTACAGCTAACATTAGGCTGGACTTCTACAGCTAACATTAGACTAGACTTCTACATCTAACATTAGGCTGGACTTCTACAGCTAACATTAGGCTGGACTTCTAGAGCTAACATTAGACTGGACTTCTATAGCTAACATTAGACTGGACTTCTACAGCTAACATTAGACTGGACTTCTACAGCTAACATTAGGCTGGACTTCTACAGCTAACATTAGACTGGACTTCTACAGCTAAAATTAGACTGGACTTCTACAGCTAACATTAGACTGGACTTCTACAGCTAAAATTAGACTGGACTTCTAGAGCTAACATTAGACTGGATTTCTAGAGCTAACATTAGACTGGACTTCTACAGCTAACATTAGACTGGACTTCTACAGCTAACATTAGACTGGTCTTCTAGAGGTAACATTAGACTGGATTTCTAGCGCTAACATTAGACTGGACTTCTATAGCTAACATTAGACTGGACTTCTACAGCTAACATTAGACTGGACTTCTACAGCTAACATTAGACTGGACTTCTACAGCTAAAATTAGACTGGACTTCTACAGCTAACATTAGACTGGACTTCTACAGCTAACATTAGAATGGACTTCTACAGCTAAAATTAGACTGGACTTCTACAGCTAAAATTAGACTGGACTTCTACAGCTAACATTAGACTGGACTTCTACAGCTAACATTAGACTGGACTTCTACAGCTAACATTAGACTGGACTTCCAGAGCTAACATTAGACTGGACTTCTACAGCTAACATTAGACTAGACTTCTACATCTAACATTAGACTGGACTTCCAGAGCTAACATTAGACTGGACTTCTACAGCTAACATTAGACTGGACTTCTAGAGCTAACATTAGACTGGACTTCTACAGCTAACATTAGACTGGACTTCTACAGCTAACATTAGACTGGACTTGTACAGCTAACATTAGACTGGACTTGTACAGCTAACATTAGACTGGACTTCTAAAGCTAACATTAGACTGGACTTGTACAGCTAACATTAGACTGGACTTGTACAGCTAACATTAGACTGGACTTGTACAGCTAACATTAGACTGGACTTGTACAGCTAACATTAGACTGGACTTCTACAGCTAACATTCGACTGGACTTCTACAGCTAACATTAAACTGGACTTGTACAGCTAACATTAGTCTGGACTTGTACAGCTAACATTAGACTGGACTTGTACAGCTAAAATTAGACTGGGCTTCTAGAGCTAACATTAGACTGGACTTCTACAGCTAACATTAGACTGGACTTGTACAGCTAACATTAGACTGGACTTCTACAGCTAACATTAGACTGGACTTGTACAGCTAACATTAGACTGGACTTCGACAGCTAACATTAGACTGGACTTCTACAGCTAACATTAGACTGGACTTCTACAGCTAACATTAGACTGGACTTCTATAGCTAACATTAGACTGGACTTCTACAGCTAACATTAGACTGGACTTCTAGAGCTAACATTAGACTGGACTTGTACAGCTAACATTAGTCTGGACTTGTACAGCTAACATTAGACTGGACTTGTACAGCTAAAATTAGACTGGGCTTCTAGAGCTAACATTAGACTGGACTTGTACAGCTAACATTAGACTGGACTTGTACAGCTAACATTAGACTGGACTTGTACAGCTAACATTAGACTGGACTTCGACAGCTAACATTAGACTGGACTTCTACAGCTAACATTAGACTGGACTTCTACAGCTAACATTAGACTTGACTTCTACAGCCGCTGAACATACGACATACGACATTCAAAACTTCATATCTTGTGTTTTTACCAGCCAACGAGGTCACTTTTGAATGTTCAGCGGCTCAACATACGACATACGACATTAAGATTTTGAATGTTCAGCCGCTGAACATACGACATACGACATTCAGATTTTGAATTTGA
Organism: Pecten maximus; assembly: GCF_902652985.1. NCBI lineage: Eukaryota > Metazoa > Mollusca > Bivalvia > Pectinida > Pectinidae > Pecten > Pecten maximus. The sequence goes on from NC_047017.1 coordinate 38,007,490, forward strand.
ATGTTCAGCGGCTCGACATACGACATACGACCTTCAGATTTTGAATGTTCAGCCGCTGAACATACGACATACGACATTCATATTTTGAATGTTCAGCCGCTGAACATACGACATACGACATTCAAAACTTCATATCTTGTGTTTTTACCAGCCAACGAGGTAACTTTTCAATGTTCAGCGGCTGAACATACGACATACGACATTCAGATTTTGAATGTTCAGCCGCTGAACATACGACATACGACATTCAGATTTTGATTTTGAATGTTCAGCCGCTGAACATACGACATACGACATTCAGATTTTGAATGTTCAGCCGCTGAACATACGACATACGATATTCAGATTTTGATTTTGAATGTTCAGCGACTCGACATACGACATACGACATTCAAATTTTGAATGTTCAGCCGCTGAACATACGACATTCAGATTTTGATTTTGAATGTTCAGCGACTCGACATACGACATTCAAATTTTGAATGTTCAGCCGCTGAACATACGACATACGACATTCAAATTTTGAATGTTCAGCGGGTTTTAGCTGCGGGAGTTTTGCTGTAAATGCTCAGCCAGCCAACGAGATCCGGCAAACCGTTTAAAACGTTCATATCTTGTGTTTTTACCAGCCAACGAGGTATATTTTGAATGTTCAGCCGCTAAACATACGACATTCAAAACTTCATATCTTGTGTTTTTACCATCCAACGAGGTCACTTTTGAATGTTCAGCGGCTGAACATACGACATACGACATTCAGATTTTGAATGTTCAGCCGCTGAACACACGACATACGACATTCAGATTTTGATTTTGAATGTTCAGCGGCTTGACATACGACATACGACATTCAAATTTTGAATGTTCGGCGGCTGAACATTCAAAATCTGAATGTCGTATGTCGTATGTTCAGCGGCTGAACATTCAATATTTGAATGTCGTATGACGTATGTCGAGCCGCTGAACATTCAAAATCAAAATCTGAATGTCGTATGTCGTATGTTCAGCGGCTGAACATTCAAAATTTGAATGTCGTATGACGTATGTTCAGCGGCTGAACATTCAAAATTTGAATGTCGTATGTCGTATGTCGAGCCGCTGAACATTCAAAATCAAAATCTGAATGTCGTATGTCGTATGTTCAGCGGCTGAACATTCAAAATCTGAATGTCGGATGTCGTATGTTCAGCGGCTGAACATTCAAAAGTTACCTCGATGGCTGGTAAAAACACAAGATATGAAGTTTTGAATGTCGTATGTCGTATGTTCAGCGGCTGAACATTCAAAATCTGAATGTCGTATGAAGTATGTTCAGCGGCTGAACATTCAAAAGTAACCTCGATGGCTGGTAAAAACACAAGATATGAAGTTTTGAATGTCGTATGTCGTATGTTCAGCGGCTGAACATTCAAAATCTGAATGTCGTATGTCGTATGTTCAGCGGCTGAACATTCAAAAGTTACCTCGATGGCTGGTAAAAACACAAGATATGAAGTTTTGAATGTCGTATGTTCAGCGGCTGAACATTCAAAATCTGAATGTCGTATGTTCAGCGGCTGAACATTCAAAAGTTACCTCGATGGCTAGTAAAAACACAAGATATGAAGTTTTGAATGTCGTATGTTCAGCGGCTGAACATTCAAAATCTGATTGTCGTATGTCGTAATTTCAGCGGCTGAACATTCAAAAGTTACCTCGTTGGCTGGTAAAAACACAAGATATGAAGTTTTGAATGTCGTATGTCATATGTTCAGCGGCTGAACATTCAAAAACTGAATGTCGTATGTCGTATGTTCAGCGGCTGAACATTCAAAAGTTACCTCGTTGGCTGGTAAAAACACAAGATATGATGTTTGGAATGTCGTATGTCGTATGTTCAGCGGCTGAACATTCAAAATCTGAATGTCGTATGTCGTATGTTCAGCGGCTGAACATTCAAAATTTGAATGTCGTATGTCGTATGTCGAGCCGCTGAACATTCAAAATCAAAATCTGAATGTCGTATGTCGTATGTTCAGCGGCTGAACATTCAAAATTTGAATGTCGTATGTCGTATGTTCAGCGGCTGAACATTCAAAATCTGAATGTCGTATGTCGTATGTTCAGCGGCTGAACATTCAAAAGTTACCTCGTTGGCTGGTAAAAACACAAGATATGAAGTTTTGAATGTCGTATGTCGTATGTTCAGCGGCTGAACATTCAAAATCTGAATGTCGTATGTCGTATGTTCAGCGGCTGAACATTCAAAAGTAACCTCGATGGCTGGTAAAAACACAAGATATGAAGTTTTGAATGTCGTATGTCGTATGTTCAGCGGCTGAACATTCAAATCTGAATGTCGTATGTCGTATGTTCAGCGGCTGAACATTCAAAAGTTACCTCGTTGGCTGGTAAAAACACAAGATATGAAGTTTTGAATGTCGTATGTTCAGCGGCTGAACATTCAAAATCTGAATGTCGTATGTTCAGCGGCTGAACATTCAAAAGTTACCTCGATGGCTAGTAAAAACACAAGATATGAAGTTTTGAATGTCGTATGTTCAGCGGCTGAACATTCAAAATCTGATTGTCGTATGTCGTAATTTCAGCGGCTGAACATTCAAAAGTTACCTCGTTGGCTGGTAAAAACACAAGATATGAAGTTTTGAATGTCGTATGTCATATGTTCAGCGGCTGAACATTCAAAAACTGAATGTCGTATGTCGTATGTTCAGCGGCTGAACATTCAAAAGTTACCTCGTTGGCTGGTAAAAACACAAGATATGATGTTTGGAATGTCGTATGTCGTATGTTCAGCGGCTGAACATTCAAAATCTGAATGTCGTATGTCGTATGTTCAGCGGCTGAACATTCAAAATTTGAATGTCGTATGTCGTATGTCGAGCCGCTGAACATTCAAAATCAAAATCTGAATGTCGTATGTCGTATGTTCAGCGGCTGAACATTCAAAATTTGAATGTCGTATGTCGTATGTTCAGCGGCTGAACATTCAAAATCTGAATGTCGTATGTCGTATGTTCAGCGGCTGAACATTCAAAAGTTACCTCGTTGGCTGGTAAAAACACAAGATATGAAGTTTTGAATGTCGTATGTCGTATGTTCAGCGGCTGAACATTCAAAATCTGAATGTCGTATGTCGTATGTTCAGCGGCTGAACATTCAAAAGTAACCTCGATGGCTGGTAAAAACACAAGATATGAAGTTTTGAATGTCGTATGTCGTATGTTCAGCGGCTGAACATTCAAAATCTGAATGTCGTATGTCGTATGTTCAGCGGCTGAACATTCAAAAGTTACCTCGATGGCTGGTAAAAACACAAGATATGAAGTTTTGAATGTCGTATGTTCAGCGGCTGAACATTCAAAATCTGAATGTCGTATGTTCAGCGGCTGAACATTCAAAAGTTACCTCGATGGCTAGTAAAAACACAAGATATGAAGTTTTGAATGTCGTATGTTCAGCGGCTGAACATTCAAAATCTGATTGTCGTATGTCGTAATTTCAGCGGCTGAACATTCAAAAGTTACCTCGTTGGCTGGTAAAAACACAAGATATGAAGTTTTGAATGTCGTATGTCATATGTTCAGCGGCTGAACATTCAAAAACTGAATGTCGTATGTCGTATGTTCAGCGGCTGAACATTCAAAAGTTACCTCGTTGGCTGGTAAAAACACAAGATATGATGTTTGGAATGTCGTATGTCGTATGTTCAGCGGCTGAACATTCAAAATCTGAATGTCGTATGTCGTATGTTCAGCGGCTGAACATTCAAAATTTGAATGTCGTATGTCGTATGTCGAGCCGCTGAACATTCAAAATCAAAATCTGAATGTCGTATGTCGTATGTTCAGCGGCTGAACATTCAAAATTTGAATGTCGTATGTCGTATGTTCAGCGGCTGAACATTCAAAATCTGAATGTCGTATGTCGTATGTTCAGCGGCTGAACATTCAAAAGTTACCTCGATGGCTGGTAAAAACACAAGATATGAAGTTTTGAATGTCGTATGTCGTATGTTCAGCGGCTGAACATTCAAAATCTGAATGTCGTATGTCGTATGTTCAGCGGCTGAACATTCAAAAGTTACCTCGATGGCTGGTAAAAACACAAGATATGAAGTTTTGAATGTCGTATGTTCAGCGGCTGAACATTCAAAATCTGAATGTCGTATGTCGTATGTTCAGCGGCTGAACATTCAAAAGTTACCTCGATGGCTGGTAAAAACACAAGATATGAAGTTTTGAATGTCGTATGTCGTATGTTCAGCGGCTGAACATTCAAAATCTGAATGTCGTATGTCGTATGTTCAGCGGCTGAACATTCAAAAGTTACCTCGATGGCTGGTAAAAACACAAGATATGAAGTTTTGAATGTCGTATGTTCAGCGGCTGAACATTCAAAATCTGAATGTCGTATGTTCAGCGGCTGAACATTCAAAAGTTACCTCGATGGCTAGTAGAAACACAAGATATGAAGTTTTGAATGTCGTATGTTCAGCGGCTGAACATTCAAAATCTGATTGTCGTATGTCGTAATTTCAGCGGCTGAACATTCAAAAGTTACCTCGTTGGCTGGTAAAAACACAAGATATGAAGTTTTGAATGTCGTATGTCGTATGTTCAGCGGCTGAACATTCAAAAACTGAATGTCGTATGTCGTATTTTCAGCGGCTGAACATTCAAAAGTTACCTCGTTGGCTGGTAAAAACACAAGATATGATGTTTGGAATGTCGTATGTCGTATGTTCAGCGGCTGAACATTCAAAATCTGAATGTCGTATGTCGTATGTTCAGCGGCTGAACATTCAAAAGTTACCTCGATGGCTGGTAAAAACACAAGATATGAAGTTTTGAATGTCGTATGTTCAGCGGCTGAACATTCAAAAGTTACCTCGATGGCTGGTAAAAACACAAGATATGAAGTTTTGAATGTCGTATGTCGTATGTTCAGCGGCTGAACATTCAATATTTGAATGTCGTATGTTGAGCTAACTTCACACAGCCGCCAACTTTATACATTAGACAAGGGATCGATATAGGTTTGTCTTAGACAATGTACTAGGCTTATATCTTTTAAAAGTAAATTGTGCATGGTAGACTAGTTACTAAGTTGGTTACTTAGTATAATGATTTGATGTTATGATTATTTCTTATATCTTATAAAATGTTTACTTGAAATATTGGCCCGTGATACACACGGTCGGAATATTTATTCGTAACCATTTTTTTTTTATTCCGGACGCTACGCCCCTTGGTGATGTAGAAGACGCTTGCCTACCTGACTGTACATTGATATTTCCTCCATGCCACACCGTTTTACTTTTCATTCCATTTAGTGGTATCACCTAGTCGTGAAACATCACTCATTTACTGTAAGTGATATATATCCTATTATTGAGTTAGTAGTATCACTGTAAGTGATATATATCCTATTCAAATATTGAGTTAGTAATATCACTGTAAGTGATATCACTCTTCAAAACATCTTAAAGAAGTGATTTGGAAAAGTAAGAGGGACAGTCTATTGCGTTAATTCATTCATAAGTAATTAACATCGCATATAAACGACTATATTTTAAGTAATTTCACTTTCAAAGTGATAGCCTATCACCTATTTAAAATGGAATGTACAAAGTTTTGAATGAAACGTCCAAGTGATCACTTATTCAAACTTATATCACTTAAACGACTATACAGGGATGTCACTAAGTGGTAATGAAAAGTGAAAAATCACCCAAAGATTACGCCATTTTCAAGCTTCTCAAATAGCTTTTCAATGTGGAATATGTCACACTTTCGTACTCCGTTGGTGTTTGCTGCGAGAAAACGATGTTCGGAAAACCTCAGAATCGAGAAAACGATGTTCGGAATACCTCAGAATCTTTTTTTATTCGATAAAACGGAATAGCGGTACATTGTGCGTGCAAAACATGGCGGTGTGTGGAGCTTCGTTAAAATATGTTATAGGCCTACCCCGGTATCGAATGCGCCTTTTTCATAAATTGTATATAGGCCGAAAGGTACAGGCCTCGCTTTCGCTTCAGTCTGTACACACACGAAAGATATCACAGCCGGCAGCTCACTGGACAAACAAACCGAAAATGGCTCTCACGGAGGATGACACTCGTAAAGCTTGTTTCGAACCTGATGAGGCGACAAAGGTATTATTGTCTGAACGAAATCGGAAGTATCTAGTGATTATTTGTTTTCACTGCCCTTCCCAGAGAGGTGTTGATTTTGGTCAACTCGGCCATTGTAACATGTTAAACATACACATAATACATGTACATACAAGGTAAGGTAATGTATACAAATACCCGTACACACAACAATTTGTAGGAACAACAAAGTTTGGTTAATTACCTTTGAGTATCATTAGAGACTATAATTTCATTTAAGTTCACCGGATAGTTAATAGTAAAACTGATTATCAGGATGGGCCATTATCATAGGCTAAGTATTAATTTTAGTAAACTGCAACGCAATAATGCAAATCATCTCCGGGTTAGGAGATCCGGAAGAGGATCCGTCTGGGGTGACTCATGAATTGTATTCTTTGAATTATAGGGATATAATACACTTAAACCTTATTTTGTCAATGACAAAGTCATTCATGAACACAATAATAAATTTGGAATATAAAATCAAACTAGATCTAAAACCTATTTACACTGTTAACACCAGAACTTCTGACACGCCTAGATGACCGGTGAAAATAAATAGTTTGGTGCCAGCCTGCCAGGGCCAGGGAAACTTTGAATGTGTATGTACTATGTACTAGGTAGATCTTGCACATCATCGTTTAGCTCACTTGCCTAAAAGGTGGTGTTAAGTTCATCATCCATCTGTTTATCATGCGTTGTCAACAACTTTTCAAAATGACTTCCCAACAACCAGTATTTAGGCTTTAACAAATTGATGACCTTGACCCTAATTCTTTAAGACCATATGTGTCTTGTGAAAGTCTTGAAGTTTTCTCTTTAATAAGCAAGAGGTCAAGGGTCTGACTAGTGGGATTAGCTGTCTCTAGTTGCCTGATGTAATCATGACATCGATCACCTTTCAAGGTCACAGGAGCCATGCAGTTATGTATTCTTAAAACATCTGAAGAAATATTTGTATGTAATTTTTAAAAAAATCGGATCACATTAGCTACATGTTAGGCCAGAAGCATACTCTACTGGAGGGTTATAATGTGATGTTCAAATTGACCCCTCTTCAAGAACATAGTGATAGGGGTCAATTGCATTAAAATTCTTAAGCACATTTGAATAACCAAGACAGTTAGACTGAAGAGACCCAGGGTGAATCAGCCATTAGTTTGCTGGGATGATGGGCTGGTCATTTTCAAAAATTCTCTCCAACTGACCTTAATGTAACAGTTTGAATATGTCATAATCTTTTTTAAAAAAAAACACCTTCGCAATAACCCAAAGGCCCTTAGTGATGTTATTTGTCAAATAGAATGCTGTGATGAATGATAACCAATATTTTTAAATGGTCTTTGAATAATTTCTTTATTCAAAAATGGTCTTTAAATGATTTCTTCTTAATAACAAACAAGTGCAGGTTTATGTGTTAGATTAAAGGAAAGAAGAGTTATTTATTTTTAATCTAAGGCAATGACTGGTGTCAATGTTTAAAGTCATATAAATGCAGTCTTCCAACAAAACTTTCTCTGCTTAAGGTCAATTGGGCCAATTACAATGTATTTCACCATGTTGACAAGATTTTGAGTGTTGACTACTGACCTGAATAAACAATGGATAGAAATGCTGTATTGTTATGATTATGTTTTCTTCATGTTTTCAGGGATTTTATTTTCAACAAACAATGATGAGAATTAAAGACCCCAAAGAATCCCTGGAATTTTACACAAAAGTAATGGGAATGAGGTAATATTTCTATTCCCTAAATAAAACTAACTGTTAATTTATTTTGGGATATGTAAGTTTACTCAACGGAATTCATTACCATAGAAGATCTGATGTCTCGGCTTGATGTTGCCTTGTCGTACAGCCTCAAACTCATGTGTCAGAAAAAAATACTAAAGTAAACAAAGTGTTAGCTAACAAAAAAGGTATTTCTCCAGACAATATGTGTTGTATTAGGATTGGAAATGTGTACAAGTTCAGTTAAAATCAATTGATATTTATCAGAACGCCACTCCTAATTCAACAATTTACACAAACTTAAAAATAATTACTTTGAAAATCCACAAATTATAAACTGAGTAAATTGCTTTCTGGAAATTGATTTTATACAATCTGTGTGTCTAATTTGGGCAGTTGTCTGGATTGAAAATTTGCTACATAATGATGAAGATATATATATAATTAGGAGGAGGGGGCTTTTGTGAGTATACTACTTATAGAGAGAATGTTTTAGTGTTTTCAGCTAAATTGCTTATGATCCTCTTTGTACAGTATTTTTATAAGTATGTGTAAAGAATGCTGGAGCTAGTCTACAACGACAGATCAAAGAAAGGTGGCTTCGGGTGTTGCAACTCTTCATTTTGGTTTCAGCTTAAGTTAGTTAAACATAAATGCAGATAAAATGTTGATCTATGAAACAAGGGACATTTATGAGTTTACTCCTGGTAAGGTTAACTCAAATCAGGAAATTCACCTAAGATTTTGCCTTATCAGGTGATACTGTACCTAAAATGGTAATATTTTCACTTCCTACGTATACCCCTTTCTTGGTTGATTTAACAATGCGAGTAGCTGGTTTTATGACAATTGCAACAAAAGGAACCTACAGCCAGTCATAGTTCCAGTGTTATTACATGCTAATGAGTTTTATTGCTTATCAGAAGGAAACTGTTCCATTAACCTGATATCATTGATATCTGTGATAATACTGTGGGTTTTGTACCAGGTTGCTGAAGAAAATGGATTTTGAGGCAATGAAGTTCTCTCTATATTTCCTGGCCTATGACGATGGTAAAGACATTCCTGATGATGAACAGAAGAAGACAAAATATTGTTTTAGCCAGAAAGCAACATTAGAACTGACACAGTAAGTGAGGTGTTATAGATCAGACTAAGAACTCTTTATGAGTGACCTTTATTGTTTAAAATTGTAGCTAACCATTATTACCGTCTCATTACTGTGTATAAGGAGATGAAAGTTGTATATATGTTACATAGATATGATGTATCATGTCCTTGTGCACTGATTAAGTAAAACACAGATGGAATTTACAGAAATGTTTTACATCCCACAACCACAGGTTATAGAACTCAAAATGTTTATGTTGCATTTAACATATTTTAATTCTAAAAATACTTTTGCTTATTATGTCCTTATGTACTGTATTAACTTGTTCTTTTTAACAGTAATTGGGGAACAGAGACTGATCCAGAATTTTCAAATTACCACAATGGCAATTCTGAGCCCAGAGGATTTGGTAAGAAATACTTCTTAAGAACATATGTCAATTCTCCTTAGATGAACGCACATTGCATTTTATAAATGAATAAGTGATAGACATTTTCCTCCAAGAACATGCTGGCCATGTACTGTTTAGAGAGTGATGGCCCTTCTGCTGCCTTGTACTTTGATGTGTGATCATTGTATCAATCTGTATGTAAAGAGTTATGGTCATTATTTAATTTTGCTACATATAAGTAACAGTTTCCTTAATTATATTTATTTATATTATATTTAATTACATATAGTTTGATCTTAAGCAGTTATATTTGCAAATATAATCAAGACATATACAAAAATGTATAGTTATTAGGCTGCCACCCCTATGTAACATTAGTCCTAGTTATTAGCTATAGTCTACCACCCCTATGTAACATTAAGTCCTAATTATAAGGCTACCACCCCTATGTAACATCAAGTCCTAATTATATGGCTGCCACCCAAGGGTAACATCCAGTCCCCTAGTTATTAGGCTGCCACCCAAGGGTAACATCCAGTCCCCTAGTTATTAGGCTGCCAACCCCCTGGGGTAACATCCAGTCCCCTAGTTATTAGGCTGCCACCCAAGGGTAACATCCAGTCCCCTAGTTATTAGGTTGCCAACCCCGGGGGTAACATCAAGTCTAAGTTATTGGATTGCCACCCGGGTAACATCATGTCCTAGCTAGGCAGCACCAACTGACATTGCATTAACATAAGATATCACATTGCAAGAGGCTGTAGGACTAGTGCTACAGACAAGACTCCATATATACTAAATTTGTCCCGAATTGAGTGCTTATGTCATGAACTAGACAGAGGAATTTTACTGCCATAATCCTTCCCAATCTTTGCCATGTAAGGTAATGAACTCAAGAATGGATGGCATTTCAATATGGCAAGTTAATGCTGTATGAACTCAATACAACAATTGAAAATTCACTAGCTCATCAAAGAGGACATACACAATATTAGATAATGATTTCAAAAATGTTGTCATTTCATCTTTGACTCAAGAACTACCAATCCTGATCTTCTAAGCATAGTGCAAAAATGGAACTTTTTATGCCCGTCATGAAATGTTTTGGACATATAGTTCTACATATGTCCCGCCCCGCCTCGCCCCGCTCCGATCCAATCTGATGCAATGTAACTAACTAATCTCAGGAACTGTTAAGGTTTTGGGATGTCAAGTGGCAGCAGCGGCATTTATGTCTTGCAGACATTTTCTAATTGTTGAAAAAGAAACATATCTTTATTTTCTGCAAAAGAATGCTTTCAGAAACGCACATAGTATTGAAATTATTTTCCATTGTTGCAAACATTACTTGCTATACATTCTTAAGGGTATAGTAAAACATGGGGGATAACTCTTAGCTTCTTGATAGTCATCTTTGTATACCCAAAGCTGATTGGGCTACACTTAGTGTAGAGCAGTACAATCATCTTTGGGAATCCGACAATGCCGGATAGCACATAGAGTTTGATAAAGTGAATGCTAAGAAGATATTTAGACAATTAAATTATCAGTCAATAATTAATGTTATTGAACTTGCAGGTCATCTTGGAATGGTGGTACCGAATGTAGAGGATGCATGCAAGCGGTTTGAAGAACTGGGGGTGAAGTTTATAAAAAGACCCAATGATGGTAAATAGGCAGACACAAAACTTTTATTACTGGTTTAATACAATAATTCTACAGTGCCTGAAATCACCTTTATGATAACTATTAATATAATTACTGGCACAAGTCTAACATTGACATATCACCAGCAGGGTCTAACACTGCTAATACATTTGTATCTAATATTGAATACTTTATATCTATTTCAGGGAAGATGAAAGGATTGGCATTTATTCAGGACCCAGATGGTTACTGGATTGAGATCCTCAACCCTTTAAACATGGCAGGCTCTCTCTAAAGATGTCTCCCTGCAATATCACATCCTTTTTCATTCCTTGCAGTACAAATGGTTGCATCAGATTTGTTTGTTTATGAAATTGTGACAGACCTTGTGCTTTTGTGTTGCTTTGAAACAAGACTTTCAAGGCCAGTTTTAATATATGCAGGTCCATCAAGATTTATGCCTTAAATGTTACATTTAAGTTTGTCTGTATAAATGAACAAGCCCCAGTTATCTGTCCACTCTTATCCAGAGAGATGTTCCCTTACGCCAATACCACTAAATGTACAAGTTCATCTGGACAATATTACTACAGCAATTATACTTTTCGTACAAATTATATTTTAACAAGAAGTACTCTCTTCTTTTTATCATGAATGTTTGTTATGAGGACTGTTGTTGATCTATTTCAATATTTTTTCACATGTTAGAAAAATCACAATTATTTATTAAAATCACAGCTTTATATAATTTGTAACATTTCTTAAAAGAAACTAATAATATTTATGAATTAGATAATACTGTAATTTCCCTACTTAGGTGCTACACATATTCTATATATACATTATGTAATAAGAGATGAGCTTGCAAATATAAAATATTTCTGGTATTTGTTTCCAGTGGTTAATATCAATGCATTGTTTTCCATTGATGACATACCTACAAATAGAAGATATTCATCTATGTGTATTATTGTAAATACAAATTCACATTTAAATAAAAGATGAAAGAAGAATATATGGCGATTTATGCAATTTCTTGATTATCTCCCTTGGCTGTTGCCCAAGAACCTGTGTAAATTTGTTGAATTTGTACATGTGATAATGATGAAGTTGTTAAATGATTACTGTGTTGCGAGGGATACTATTTACCAACATCACATTAAACTATGACTGTTAAATATAAGCTGTGGAATGTGTTGTAGGTCACGATATTGTGATGACACTGTGTTACCATGATGTGTAACTAGACTGGTGTCTCCTATATATTATCTCGTCCTAGTCTATCCTCTACCAGGTCATTTTTGTAGCCATTTAAGTTCTACTACTGAAGAGCTTAACAATACTTCCCTCACAGTTGTTATTATTTTTTTGTTTGTTATTTTGATTTTAGCTCACTGTATTTACTATTTAATAGTTTTATTGAAAAGTTTCTATTATTTTCTCCATAGGAGATACTTATCAGAATTCCTAATCAGGAAATATAATCATGCACAAATAATCTTATGAAATATTACACATTTTAACAAGTCACATACATTTCTTTTCCTTTGTATGCCATTCTAGTTGTTAAATATGTCCATAAGTACTTGTTTACATTCACGTAGAAATGTTGAAATACTGAACATATTGAATGTAATTGTGGAGAGGATTCAACAGATTTGTGATTATGGATAAAAGCTATTTTTACACATTATTTACATTTTACCTAGTTTATACATGTGTCAAATGTCATTTTTGCCAAAGTAACCATAGTTTAGCCAGTGCTACATATACTACATTCATATTATTTAGAAAACTATTGGAAATGAAAAAAAAAGTAAAAAATAAAAAAATACACATCTTACAGTTTGTCATTATTGTGTTTTTCTCTCCGGTGTTACAGACATGCACGATTTCAGCTTCTGTTAAGTTTGTCAACATTTTCTTCAATACAGGTACCTTCTCCAGTCTAAATCTAAAAAGAATTTGCCTGAGACACTCCATGTATAAAGTATTATACTTGTGCTTCATGAAAGTTTATCTATCATTGTATTAACTATGACTCCATGTAAGTAAGAGTTCAAAGGCTCTGCTTCCAGGCCTATACACGTGTAGTACGTACTCATCTTGAGTTAACTCCCCTGAAATGGAATTGTTGTTTCCACTAGAAACTCTTTGTAGCTCATAAAAAATCATGAATTATTCCCACATTATGAGATATATTTTTTTGTAATAAATGCTTATTTCGCTTGTCAAAATATGTACCAAATCTCAACTGGGCACAATGACTTAAATCACAAATACCCATCCTATGTCCATATGTAATGCAATACATAATATATATAATTATATGGATCATTTGTTGGGAATATGTGATAAGTCCCTGTGATTTTGTGAGCCAGTGGTAACAGTCTTGACCTGTATTCGAAAATCAAATGATCTGATCAAGCACAAACATAGACTTCTCCGTACATGTACAATTGAACCTTTTTCTTGACATTCATAACAGTTTAAAAAAAAAATCTTCAGAAATCTGAAGAAAAAGTGGGGAAAACTTTATGTATCAAATTTAGAAATGGCAGAATATGTTCCTATTACGGGTAGATGTTTTTTTTATTCTTAAGATAAAAACCCTGCACATGCACAAAATACACATAAAACTTTTTAAAAAGTTATACACATTTGGATTAAGAAATGTATGGCTGGTCGGAGAGAAATAAACTTTAAATCTTCTGACTTAATATGCAAGTCTAAAACAGACTGCTTGACTTCGGAAAAGTCCAAAAGGTGGATTGAAAATCCCATCATCTGATGGTGGGTTAGGTCACCTGAATAGTTATGTCCATCATCTGATGGTGGATTAGGTCACCTGAATAGTTATGTCCATCATCTGATGGTGGATTAGGTCACCTGAATAGTTATGTCCATCATCTGATGGTGGATTAGGTCACCTGAACAGTTAAGTCCATCATCTGATGGTGGATTAGGTCACCAGGACAGTAAAGTCCATCATCTGATGGTGAATGAGGTCACCAGAACAGTTAAGTCCATTATCTGATGGTGGGTTAGGTCACCTGAACAGTTAAGTCCATTATCTGATGGTGGGTTAGGTCACCAGAACAGTTAAGTCCATTATCTGATTGTGGGTTAGGTCACCAGAACAGTTAAGTCCATCATCTGATGGTGGATTAGGTCACCAGAACAGTTAAGTCCATCATCTGATGGTGAATGAGGTCACCAGAACAGTTGAGTCCATCATATGATGGTGAATGAGGTCACCAGAACAGTTAAGTCCATTATCTGATGGTGGGTTAGGTCACCTGAACAGTTAATTCCATTATCTGATGGTGGGTTAGGTCACCAGAACACTTGAGTCCATCATCTGGTGGTGGATTAGGTCACCAGAACAGTAAAGTCCATCATATGATGGTGAATGAGGTCACCAGAACAGTTAAGTCCATTATCTGATGGTGGGTTAGGTCACCTGAACAGTTAAGTCCATCATCTGGTGGTGGATTAGGTCACCAGAACAGTTGAGTCCATCATATGATGGTGGATTAGGATACCAGAACAGTTAAGTCCATCATATGATGGTGAATGAGGTCACCAGAACAGTTAAGTCCATCATCTGGTGGTGGATTAGGTCACCAGAACAGTTGAGTCCATCATCTGGTGGTGGATTAGGTCACAAGAACAGTTGAGTCCATCATCTGGTGGTGGATAAGGTCACCAGAACAGTTGAGTCCATCATCTGATGGTGGATTAGGTCACCAGAACAGTTGTCCATCATCTGATGGTGGATTAGGTCACCAGAACAGTTAAGTCCATCATCTGATGGTGAATGAGGTCACCAGAACAGTTGAGTCCATCATATGATGGTGAATGAGGTCACCAGAACAGTTAAGTCCATTATCTGATGGTGGGTTAGGTCACCTGAACAGTTAAGTCCATTATCTGATGGTGGGTTAGGTCACCAGAACAGTTGAGTCCATCATCTGGTGGTGGATTAGGTCACCAGAACAGTAAAGTCCATCATATGATGGTGAATGAGGTCACCAGAACAGTTAAGTCCATTATCTGATGGTGGGTTAGGTCACCTGAACAGTTAAGTCCATCATCTGGTGGTGGATTAGGTCACCAGAACAGTTGAGTCCATCATATGATGGTGGATTAGGATACCAGAACAGTTAAGTCCATCATATGATGGTGAATGAGGTCACCAGAACAGTTAAGTCCATCATCTGGTGGTGGATTAGGTCACCAGAACAGTTGAGTCCATCATCTGGTGGTGGATTAGGTCACAAGAACAGTTGAGTCCATCATCTGGTGGTGGATAAGGTCACCAGAACAGTTGAGTCCATCATCTGATGGTGGATTAGGTCACCAGAACAGTTGTCCATCATCTGATGGTGGATTAGGTCACCAGAACAGTTGTCCATCATCTGGTGGTGGTTTAGGTCACCAGAACAGTTGAGTACATCATCTGGTGGTGGATTAGGTCACCAGAACAGTTGTCCATCATCTGATGGTGGATTAGGTCACCAGAACAGTTGTCCATCATCTGGTGGTGGATTAGGTCACCAGAACAGTTAAGGTGAAGTATGGCCAATTCACGTTTTAACAGAAGTAGAATAAAAAGTGAAACGTGTACGATACTAGTTTCTACATTTCCTAATTGGTGATAGGGAAACAAGTGTCATATCCCAAGGAACTTAATGATATGGAATTCCTTCAAAAGTATTAAATGGTTTTCCATTGTCAAAGTGATTTTCGCTAGTGCAACTCAAGCCTAACTTTATTTCTTCAAAGCATTCAATAATAGAAACAAAATTATATAAGAATAAGTATATAATAGTTATTTTCAGGAATCTGTCTAGATTTGTGTCTAAAGCATTTTCATCTACCATGTGAAATTATTTTTGTGATGTTTTTACCTAGCTCTCAAGAATAAATACTAGGACCGATAATTTTCAGTATTTTCATAAACAACATTTCCTTCGCAATATGACACTGCATATATGGCGCAATGTCTTCATAAACGACATTTTCTTCGCATAATTATGTAGACAATAACCCGTCTCAAAACCTGCACTGAAACAAAATACTAAACATCTCATACATTGGTTCAACATCAACAGATTGTGTGGGCATGGTAAAAAAAAATCTTTAGTCTCTTTCGACCTCACAATAAAAATATTGAGGAAAAGACTCACGATAATTAATGTACTATATAGAATCAAAAACTTTCTTAGCATACTTCCAAATAAAAAGAAACTTTCGTTAAACTCTCTTTCGACCTCAACATCAAAATATCGAGGAAAAGACTCACGATAATTTAATGTACAGTGTACTATATAGAAACAATAATTAGCATACTACCAAATAAAATTCATTATACACGCTTCAACAATCTGCCCTCTCTCTCGGCACTTTTAGAAACTGTATCAAAATAAAGATAAGCTACTGAAAGTTCAATACAGAGTGCTCATATTTCTCATGCAAGCTGTTACCGTGACATGTTTTCATGAGCACATATATTTCAAAATTTTGTGCAAAATAACGTCCCATTTTTAGGCCTAATATTCTGGTGCTGACCTGACAGATCTACAAGACCTTCGTTTCCGAAGGGACTATAGTTGGTAGGAAAACCATGCGGGCATAAACTGCACGGTCATCAGAGATCTCCACTGACTTGGAGCTATACATCATGAGTTCATTATTGGTCCTCTATTTTCAACATTTAGTATTTTTAATTATTGATGATGATATCTGACAGATGTAATTCGTGTAATTATGACATCCTCTCTTAAACGACAGTCACCCTTTCGAACAAAAATATTTAGGTTTATAGTTGAAACGGGGTACCGAAAAACCGGGAAAGGCGGGGGGGGGGGGGGGGGGGGGGGGCAGCAACAAAACAGGACAACCAAAACAAAACAGGATATATCTGTTTGGATCGGGACGTATGATAACATTCCAAGAATTAAAACTTATCAAAGCACTACATGTTCATTTTACCATTAACAACTCGCAACTTAACTGTAAAATTCTGTTAAACTACTGGGCGGCAACATGATGTTGTCCTATGACTTGAATTGATCCACACGTATAAATCAAATTTAAAAAAAACGCTGCATAACATTTTTAATTAAACCGCATTTTAAAAAGAAACATCTCCTCGACACTTCAGGAGTTACGATGCCCTCGCCGGTAGAATCGAAGGATGAAAAAGCAGGTGCTGTTCTTTATAACCTAGTGTAAAACGACTATTTTTTATTTTTAATCTGTTACGCTTTTAAATGTTAACTTATACTATCGCTTTATAGCACGGGACTTTTGTCAAATGATAAACTCGTCATTTACACATGATTTTCTTTCCTTCAGGTCTATTCGAATAGGTGATATCACCAATTCATTTTTCAAATAAGTGATATCACCTATTCAAATACCAATAGGTGATATCTATCACTCATTCGAATAGGTGATATCACTTAATGAAACGAATAGGTGATATCACCAATTCGAATAGGTGATATCACTTATTTGAAAAAGGAATGAGTGATATCACCTATTCGAATAGGTGATATCACCAAATGGGAATAAATAGTAAAATGGCGCCCCATAGTGATATCACTCATTCGAATAAGTGATATCACATATAAAATTTCATAAGTGATATCACCTATTCGTATAGGTGATATCACTAATTCGAATAGGTGATATCACTTAAGAATTTTATAAATGATATCACCTATTCGAATTGGTGATATCACCTATTCGAATGAGTGATATCACCTATTCGAATAAGTGATATCACCTATTCGTTTCATTAAGTGATATCACATATTCGAATTGGTGATATCACCTATTCGAATAGGTGATATCACTTATTTGAAAAATGAATTGGTGATATCACCTATTCGAATAGGTGATATCACTGATTGAATAGGTGATATCACCTATTCGAATAGGTGATATCACCAAATGGGAATAAATAGTAAAACGGCGCCCCATAGATATCACCCATTCGAATACGTGATATCACTCAATGAAACGAATAGATGATATCACTCTTTCGAATAGGTGATATCACCAATTGGAATAGGTGATATCACTTAAAAATATTCTTAAGTGATATCACCTATTCGAATGAGTGATATCACTATGGGGCCCCGTTTTACTATTTATTCCCATTTGGTGATATCACCTATTCGAATAGGTGATATCACTTATTCAATCAGTGATATCACCAATTCATTTTTCAAATAAGTGATATCACCTATTCGAATTGGTGATATCACCTATTCGTTTCATTAAGTGATATCACCTATTTGAATGAGTGATATCACCTATTCGAATTGGTGATATCAACTATTCGTTTCAATAAGTGATATCACCTATTCGAATGAGTGATATCACTCATTCGAATAGGTGATATCACTTAAAAAAGTTCTTAAGTGATATCACCTATTCGAATAGGTGATATCACCTATTCGAATATGTGATATCACTCACTTGAATAGGTGATATCACCAAATGGAAATAAATAATAAGACAGCGCCCCATACAGGTCAGACCATTTAGTAGATTATATTTTAAGTCCATGCGTTCCTGCTATCGTACATGCACAATGTATACCGCAGGTCAGCATTAATCATTCTGGATGAGGAACGGTCTGCAGCCCATTGTTATTAGTTCTCCAACCAAATGAAATAACTTCGTTAAGGTCGAATCTTAAATTCGAGTGTGCAGTTATTGTACTATACACATTGTACAATACAGCTTGTAAATATTCTTTATTAGAATGCGTGTCGGTATCTTATTGTACAGAAACAGCTAGATACCTATGGCGCGGGAAGGATGTCATAATTAAATATTTTTGCCTAGGCAAAAATCGAATAGGCAATATCTATTGCATTTTTGCCAATAAAATATAGAAATTTATCAAACTAATAAAACTTATATTTTCACTGCAGCGATGAGCAGTGAAAATATAAGTTTTGCAGTGAAAATATAAGTTTTCTGTTTTTGACCAGTCAGAGTGAACCTTTGTATTCACCTCGTTGAAACTTGCTGATTTTTCCGGTCGAGGCGGAGATAGATAAATTGGTTATTTTGCTGTATTTCTGAAATTTTCAGGCTAGTTTTTGACAAAATACTCACTTGACGTTAGCTATTGATGCACAGATTCTCCTATAACAGCAGAAAACCCTTAAATCGCGTTGATCAGTCCTTTCAAAATGGCGCCGTCAAGTTGACGTGAAGTAACGTCACAAAGAGATGACGTCATTACTGATTCCCGCACTTTTTGACACTATAAATTTTTCGATGTTTTTAAATTTGTTTTTAGGTTTTCGATGTCTTTAATTTTGTTTTTAAGTTTATGAAATGCAATAAAAAGAAAATTGAACGGTTTAATGTTCCCGTTAAATCAGAGACGTATATACCTGATATACAAGTCTCTGGTTAAATATAACATATATTTCACTCGTATGACAGAATATCGATATTTTCACCAGTGCGAAGCACGAGTGAAAAATATCGAAATATTCTGTCATACGAGTGAAATATATTTAAGCATTTAACGGCTGAAAGCCGTTCAATGCTTATATTTACCATCTGCGATTTTTTATTTGTCGTGCGATTTTTTTTTTGAAATTTTCAAATTCAAATTTCAGTTGGCAGTTCATAAGCTGGTGAACTCGCAACTGTATTGGTAGGGTTATATAGTGACAGTGCCATACAATGGTAAATATGTTACATTAAACGGGAAACCATTAAATATCCTCTATATATTGCTTAGGCAAACATATTTCTGCCTAGGCAATATTCGATTTTTGCAATTCAAAAATTATTTTATTATTCCAAATATATACAAATACATGTTCAATATACATACAATCAATAAACCTAATTATATTAGAAATTTAAATATTATTTATGTATATTATTATCATTTGTTAAGTTTTATTTTAAATATTTATATATATGAAATAATAGGATCAGACAACAGGATTACCCTATATAAGTCTTTTCCATAGACCGGTTGCAGATAGGTATAATAATTATACATAGTCTAAACAGCACACCTTTCACACTCACTTACACACAATTTCATAAAGGAAAGACATGAAAAATAATGATGAGCAACATAATCATAATAGTTGAAATCTTTTAGTGCTCATTATATATAAGTAAACATGATTTAAGATCTATAGATTAATATCTTGAGATAAATCTATATCGCCACATAAAAGTATATGTAAATTAATAAATCCCACACGATTGTATATAGAAGTGATATGATGCCTAAAGGTAGAATATAGCGGGCACTGGAAGAAAAAATGAACCAAATTTTCAAAGTCTGCTCCACAAATGCATGAGCCATCAAGAACTAGATGATCTATTAACTTATCAAAATTTAGGTTACTGGCATTATTACGCAACTGACACAATAGAATATATTTAATGCCCTATGCTTACAGTAAAAAAAAAACATCAGAAATAAAGACAGGGAATACAGATTTAAGCTTATTTTTTAGGCTCGAGATAGATACAGAATCTCTAATAGAAGGATCTAAAGAGTTCTATAAGTTCATAGAAGAGGGGAAGAGACTGTTTTGATAGGAGCTAGTTCTAGAAGCAGGTATATTAAAGTATCTTTCATTTCTAAAATTGTAGTTAGTATTATACTACAGGGCCTTTCATTTATTGTTATTCCTAAAATACTGTCTCAAAAGTCTTTTTTTTTAAACAAGATTCTATGTAATAACTGTCTGTGTTACTAGTATAAGCAGAGACATATATACAGAGAGCTCTGTATAAAGCTATTCTGAAAACAGTAACTAGACTTCTATATGTAGATCATTTTCTATCTCGATCTATGCATGTTTTATGATTTCACTGTAAATGACGTGTTATGTTTTAATTGATCTAATTAAACCGTATGTCAAACAATTAGAGCTTAAAGAATACGACATACTACTTTTTAATTGTGCTTATAATATAACGGGCTTTAGGTCCAGTGTAGTAAATAGGGTATGCGTTCCGTTTTATTATTTCAAATTTAGATCATCATAGTCACAGTCAATGAAACGCTTTATTGATTTGTCAGTAAAGTAAGCGTTGGTGTGATTTCAAAACAGAAAGGCGGGCATTGCGAAAAGAAAAGATGAAGATCTTATTTGGGTTTTGATAAAACTTTCCGAGGTAGGCCTATAGTATGGAAAGCCTTTTATAAAAAATGATACACACTTGTTTTAAGAATGTAAACAGTATCATGATAACGTTACATCCTGTACTGTACAGGGGTTTGCTGCCAAGCAGTACGTAAACAGTACCGTTACGCTTATGTACTGTAACAGTCACTAGGTACTGTACATGTAGGGTATATCCGTATGGCCTATTATGAACATCTCGCCCATTTTGACTACGTAACCTTAATCATAACCTTGCGTTGGATGTTTCAGTTGTACACTGCACAATATGCAAACGCTAACAGTTAGCGTGCTTTATTATGAAGTTGCCATCTTCGATTCACGGAACACGATTCAATATATTGCGGAAATTGCACAGTAGACTACAGTACTGTACCCATACTGTATATAAACTATGGCTATAATCTCACGTCAAGTTGATTTTTGAAAGCACACGTTACATCTCTCTGGTAGTTTGCAAAAGCTAATTAACAGTGAAAATTCAAAACCGTTAAGAAACATACAGTACACAAATCTCTTTTGTACAAGATACAATGATCTTTATTTTGTGTCGTGTGTTTTAAAAACAAACACCTTGTAACAAGGAAGAGAATAGTGTGTCTCGAGCGGGAATCGAACCCCCTTGCGCAAAGCTAGAAGGCGACCATATTACCATGTTCACTATTTACAATTAAAACCAGCTGCCACTAGCTCAGAGCTATTTCAATGACGGACACAATTTAAATGTATCAATACAAGATAATGTAGTACACAGAAAAACTATAATAGGCATGCAAATATTCATCACAGTTGGAACAAAATAATTTCATTTTCTTATCTGATGGAATTCTCTTAATTTGTTTTTCTCATTCCAGATGAATCATAATCGGCAACACTTTGGGTGCTCCTCCGTGAAAAGTGATGAATCATCACAACAGCTGATTATCAAAAATGCATTTGACCGATTATATGAGAGAAGTCCACTCCCTGAAGTAAGGAGAACATTGGGAGGGAAAAAAAGTTTAATTGATTTGAATTTAGGTTTATTTACTTTTACTAACAGTGTGTCTAGCTCCCCAGTGGCCAAATAGGGTCAATATTGCAAAATCTTTAGAGATCCTTCCTCTGTAACATGTTAACATCTTCTGAATGAATTGATGGATATTTATCAAATTTGATCTCAAGGATTATCAGGTTAAGGGGATCAAATGTTTAATAAAAAAGGGACTGGTTCCTAAGGAGTGGTAGAGATATGGGCCCCATCTGACAGATAAAAGAGGAATTTCTTGAGGATTTTACTTTATGTATGTATTAACATGAAGGGATTTTGATTGAATTTGATCTGCAGCATTCTTGTACAACATGAATATGGGTTGTTTATATTGAAAGCCTGTTCCTTCTAGGTTTCACCTTAATTTTCTTTAATCCTCTTATTGGAAAATTTCATTTTGAGCATGATTGATGGAATTGCCATTGGAAATAATTCAAATTGATAAGAATTATTGGATGGCAGTTTGATGATATGCTCATATTGACCCTGACTGACCCCCAGGGTTGATGGATGGGGCCACAATGGATCAAATTGACTGAACTAATATACCAGACCTTATGTGACCATTAAAACCCATAAGCCTCTTGTTTGTTAAAAGCTGGTTCATTTCCCCACTTTTTTGGAACACTTTACACAAAGAAAAGAAAAAGATTGACACACTTTTTACCATGGAATTTGAGGAGGATATTGTCAGTTTCAAATTCTAAAGTCAACCTGTTATTAACAGTAAAGTTGTGAATGGAAAAAAATAGCAGTGTTGAAACAGACATGATAAAAATTGTAAAGAAAAAAGCATATTGGGTATTGCACATGCTAAAGCAAATACATGTCCCCTACTGGCTCCTACCAAAATCCCTGAAACTCCAACTTGTCTGAGATATTATGGTCCTTTATCATTGTGTAAAGTTCAACCAAAATCCCTCAAGGAATGAAGCGGTTAGCGTGCTGACAAACCTTGGCGTTGCGTACAAGACAGAGAGGAAACCTATATTTTCCTGCTAGGGAGGTGACTAACAAGTGGAAATCTATCTTGAACTGTTAAATTCCTGATATGGTGTACACCAGTTTAACAAGCTCTTTCTAATTCTTTTAGCTTCTCCAAAGTCACCTTGGGAACAGTCCGAAGAAAAGGTTCCATGGAACAGGCAACGTAAGATTTTATCACTTCAAAATGTAGTATACACTGACTGTACAAGTAATACATGTTTTATTTTTGTATCTTCAGACAAATTGATTTTTGTGGGTAAGAGTGTCATATTTTTGTGATCGATGAATAAGGAGAATTATGATTTTGGAAAATTTGGCTTTTTTTTTTTTTTGTTGTTGCAATGCAAGATCAACATTTGCAAATGTCTATCAAACTATTGCTTTATTAATGTGGAGGTTTGTAGTACTAGTTGTGGGGGGGGGGGGGGGGGGGGGGGGGGGGGGATATAGAAATTTTAGTGAAATTCAGAGCTATGCCAGACATATTATGATATATACATGTGTATATGTGTAATTCTGTTGTATGTAATACTTAGAAGTGTATAAATAGGATATATTTTAGGTGTTCAATAGGTTGTGATACATTATAATATTGCACCTGACCTCTGTATTTGATAATGTAATTAAAATATATGCCTGGTTAGTTATGATATGATTGAAATTCATGTACATGTTTTCAGTTTTGAAATTACTATGAATTTAATAAGGAACACAGAATAACTATTTTCTGATTTTTTATTGCAACACAGGCAACACCATCTGACAGATTTAACCAGATTTATGCATCTCTGAAGAAAACAAGAAAGACTGATACTTCACTTTCTCACTCAGACCATAGTGCTAGTTTTTCCCACAACAACAGTTTCTCCAAAGACTATGTCCATGATTCCCCACACTTGAACAGAAGTTCAGATTCTGTGTTCAGGAGTCCTGTTCGACACTGGGATGACAGAGACACAAGTTTTAGCAGAGGTGCAGAAAACAAAAAAAATCCTAATCAGAACCGAAATAACAACTACAACAGTGAGTTTTCATTGAGACTTGACAATGAAAAGAATGTAAGACACAATATTGAAGTGTATGGAGAATCAAGAGACAAGTTTGTCGGAGAATCCACTCAGGGAGTAAACTCACAAGTTTCTTTTAGGGATGATGATTTCAGAGAAGATTTTGAATGTGACAGTGAAAATCGTGAAATCGTAGAAAGAGGGGCAAATTTTAAGCATAGAAACCATCAGTATAGGAAGGAAAGGGACACTCAAATCTCTGGGAGATATCGCAAGGAGAATGTAAACCGTACAGGCATGTCTGGTTGTCAATGGGACAAATCAGACTCTCATAGGGACATTCAAAATTTTGACATGCTCACAGGTAACCAAGAAGACAACCAACTTGTTTCCCCTGTCATACCAATCCAAGGGCGTGGACGCAAACCTCTTTGCACCAAGGGACCTGTGATGTCTGATCAGACACACTCTCGTTATGAAATATTAAGATCAAAAGGTAATTACGAAATAAATGCTTACGGTTTAGAAACTGTAATGTCCTTATATGGTACATACATATATCAGGACATTTTTATGAATTTATTTTTGATAGATGTCTGGAGTTGATAACCTTTATTTTTTAAAATTTTTACTCAAAACAAAGAGAAAAAATAATTCATCAAGAAAGTTAAGAATTGGAATTGGATTGTGCTGCTAATTTGTGCATAGCACTAGCATTGTATGTGGTACAATGTTATCACATTTTATGAATGTACTGTGCACATAATTGTTTGATAATGTATGGTTTAATGATTTAAGTACTGTGTGAACATATTTCCGACAAAATCTGCTTTTATATTACATTTTAGGTAACTTACTGGTAATTCCAGTCAAATGAACTTTTTTGCTTTAATAACATATATACTTTAGAGTCTGAGACATGGTGTGTAGCAGGAGGTGATTAGATATGTTCCATTTGTTGGCTGTAGTGTTTAATTGTGATTTACCTGTCTGTTTTGTACAAGGTCTGTATGAAGAATGACTAATTGATTTGTACTAGGTCCTGTATGAAGAATGACTAATTGATTTGTACAAGGTCCGTATGAAGAATGACTAATTGATTTGTACTAGGTCCTGTATGAAGAATGACTAATTGATTTGTACTAGGTCCTGTATGAAGAATGACTAATTGATTTGTACTAGGTCCTGTATGAAGAATGACTAATTGATTTGTACAAGGTCCTGTATGAAGAATGACTAATTGATTTGTACAAGGTCCTGTATGAAGAATGACTAATTGATTTGTACTAGGTCCTGTATGAAGAATGACTAATTGATTTGTACAAGGTCTGTATGAAGAATGACTAATTGATTTGCAAGAAAGTGATCCAGTGATCCTCATGCTCTTAACCGTTATGTTGACTCTGATCTTCCGAAACTTAATGAATGACTAATGTAATTATGAAAAAATATTTTGAAATGCACTGATCATTTCGTATGAATTTCTACTTCATTATTTCTTGAATTTTGATAATCATAATTCATCTGTATTTGCAGAAAGATCTTGTAGAGAAGAAAGGAGTATTAATAAAGGCAGGGAAGCAACAGTTGATTACAATAGTGAATCCGATTTTGAGAGAGGTGGGCATGAGCCTGGAGACGTTTTGAAGACTATCTTAACTGTTTCACAATAATGTTATTAATTCATATTAGTCACTGTTGTTGGTCTAGCTGATAATAATAAAATAAAGGTTTTAATGTATGCACGACAGTGGTACTCAATATTTAACTCCTGCAGGATGCATTCAAATTTTTAGTACCCATTAATATATCTCTTAGTAATTGAAAATGGTGTTATGAACTTGCTTGATACAAATCCTACAAAAAATAAAGGCCTAGGGGCATTCTTTCATTCGGACATCGGAAACATGCACAATTTCTATTGATGATATCTATGTCCGAATGATGATTATATGATTGTACGTGCCTACATGTAATGAAATTAATGCCAAAATGTACAAGAAAAAGGCATATCATATACAAATACTGTATGCCTTTGCAGTAGTTAGTGTTACTAAGGGTCGAATTAAGAATTTTCAGGACTTAATACTCGAAGAACTTTCGTTTATCTTGAGTGTAAAACTGCTTTATTAATGTAAAGATTATAATTTTTACTATTAGGAAAAATACATATTTTCCAGTAAGACTACCTTAACTTTATTAAAACGAAGGAATGCCCCTTTAATGCAATTAATTTGAAGGAAAAGAGCATGATTTATTTCACACATCGTCAGTGTGAAGTGGGCTGACAATTGATTTTCATACACAAACCATGTGAATTTGTTTACAAACTGATGGAGATGGGATAAAAGATGATAATTTTCTTCCTTGAGAATATAACAAACAAATCTCAACCTTTGAATGAGATTGCTAAATGTCCAACAAAAGCCTCAGTATGTACATTCCAGAATTCAGATTGAGTTTAATTTGTCACAATCAGCCTGGCTTATTATTTAGCAATTGTAATTTGCAGAATATGGAAATCCTGGTTGTGATAGAGCTGAATCAGATGGAAGCATTAGTGATATTGACCTTATACAAAGTGATAATGAGGACATCCACCCCCATCCGACTGACCACAACAGTCAGGGCCATGAGGGAAATCATGAGCTCCAGTCTATCTCCCATCAAGGTCAGTGTTGGAATGATTGTACCATTGCTATTTAATGTCTACTTCATTCTTGTTGTAACTAACTGTTCTATAGTGAACATTGCTCAAATGAAAATTGTTACTAGTATCCTTATAGGACCCTAATCAGTTTCTCTTCTCTTGAAGATCTTGGAACAGATAATCAGTCTTAAAATTTAAATCAATTCAAATAACAGCTAGAAAATAACTGTTGAATCTATTTTTTTCTTGAACTATGATTTAGCTGATTAGTGATGCATGAATTAGCTTGACTTTGTAATCTTTTGATTTTAAAAACAGAAATGATATTGCACATTGTCTTGTAAGCAAGAGGAATCTTCCTATTAGATATTAAGAAATCATACAAAAGTTGATAAGAGTTGTATTGTATTAACAAAGGTACAGAGATTGACACAGAAGATACTCGAGTACATCATGGATCTGTATCCATGGCTGATCAGGATGCAGAAAAAGTCTTACTAGATCAACCTAGTGAGGCAGCCATTGGCAAGAGGAGTCTGGGCAAGAAAGGCAAATGTGATAGTGATAGAGATAATAGGTCTGACAATAGAGGAGAAAGTGAAAGGTGGCATCATCTACAGCAGAGGACACCACAGAATATAATAAAGTGGAGGATACATTAGAGGACATAACAGCAGAGGACACATTGGAGGATATATTAGAGGACATAACAGCAGAGGATACGATGGACGATATATTAGACGATGTGACAGAAGAGGACACAATAGAGAATGGTCCAGGTATTCGGTGATGTTATATTGATGTTACACCTGATTCTCGGAAATCTCATTCATTGTGCATTGGGCAGCTCAGGATATGCTCGATAATTTTTACCTATGATTGGTTTAATGTCTTGATTTTACATTTGAAAAAAAAGTGATTGCTGATTTAAAATATTAACAGGAAAATGCACATGTGATCATTTATTTTTACACAAGAATTATCAGATTTTTTAAAATCAATTTGTCAGATAAAAAAGGAAAGGAAAAGGCAGCTGGTAAAATGGCCAACAAAGAAGAGCGGATCCTGTATGAGTGGATTATCAAACCTGTGGAGTCAGTTAAAGGAGTTTGTGTGGAGGGAAAACAGAGGTAGATAGAGAACCTTGAGAAGGTTATAATGTTTTAATTTCTCAGCTGAAAATAAACAAATTGACAGCAGAAATTATCTAAACCTATCCTTCTCCAGACTTATCACCTCTTTATACCAGACGAGACATTAATGTGTGAATCACCTCTTTATACCAGACGAGACATTAATGTGTGAAATTGTTTCTTCTTTATTATAGCATAAATAAACTTCCTAATATCAATCCCTAAATTTTGATCCTATTGATGAAGAATGTTTAAAACAAATTCTTAAAAGTAATGGTGCTATATTGCAGGAGAGAGTTAATGCTTTCAAAGATTACAAAACAAAAAAATATTGATAATGAATGAAATAAAGTTTTATAATAGAAGTAATTATATAAAACACCTTCACATGAATAACGGAAATTCAATTTCATCGTTATCAAGTACAATTCAGTATTAAAAATTTCAGCATTATTTATTAGCTCACCTGGCCCGAAGGGCCGGTGAGCTTATGGCATAGGCGCAGCGTCCTGTCGTCCGTCCGTCAACTTTTCCTTTAAATCGCTACTAGTCCTAAACTACTCAGTGGATTTTGACCAAATTTGGTCTGAAGCATCCTTGGGTGAAGGGGAACCAATTTTGTATAAACGGTGGGTCTGGCCCCCCAGGGGCCTTAGGGGCGGGGCCCAATAGGGGAAATATAGCAAATTCTTTAAAATCCTTCTTCTTCTGTAGAAATGAAGGGATTTGATTCATATTTGGTCTGAAGCATCCTTGGGTGAAGGGGAACCAATTTTGTATAAACGGTGGGTCTGGCCCCCCAGGGGTCTTAGGGGCGGGGCCCAATAGGGGAAATATAGCAAATTCTTTAAAATCCTTCTTCTTCTGTAGAAATGAAGGGATTTGATTCATATTTGGTCTGAAGCATCCTTGGGTGAAGGGGAACCAATTTTGTATAAACGGTGGGTCTGGCCCCCCCAGGGGCCTTAGGGGCGGGGCCCAATAGGGGAAATATAGCAAATTCTTCAAAATCCTTCTTCTTCTGTAGAAATGAAGGGATTTGATTCATATTTGGTCTGAAGCCTCCTTGGGTGAAGGGGAACCAATTTTGTATAAACGGTGGGTCTGGCCCCCCAGGGGCCTGGGGGGTGGGGCCCAATAGGGGAATATTGCATATTCTTTAAAATCCTTCTTCTTCTGCAGGAATAAAGGGATTTGATCCATGTTGGGTCTGAAGCATTCTTGGGTGAAGGGGAACCAATTTTGTATAAACAGTGGGTCTGGCCTCCTAGGGGCCTGAGAGGCGGGGCCCAATAGGGGAAATATAGCAAATTCTTTGAAATCCTTCTTCTTCTGTAGGAATAAAGGGATTTGATCCATATTTGGTCTAAAACATCCTTGGGTGAAGGGGAACCAATTTTGTATAAACGGTGGGTCTGGCCCCCCAGGGGCCTGGGGGTTGGGCCCAATAGGGGAATATTGCATATTCTTTAAAATCCTTCTTCTTCTGCAGGAATAAAGGGATTTGATCCATGTTTGGTCTGAAGCATTCTTGGGTGAAGGGGAACCAATTTTGTATAAACGGTGGGTCTGGCCTCCTAGGGGCCTGAGGGGCGGGGCCCAATAGGGGAAATATAGCAAATTCTTTGAAATCCTTCTTCTTCTGTAGGAATAAAGGGATTTGATCCATATTTGGTCTGAAACATCCTTGGGTGAAGGGGAACCAATTTTGTATAAACGGTGGGTCTGGCCCCCCAGGGGCCGTAGGGGTGGGGCCCAATAGGGGAAATATAGCAAATTCTTTAAAATCCTTCTACTTCTGTAGAAATGAAGGGATTTGATTCATATTTGGTCTGAAGCATCCTTGGGTGAAGGGGAACCAATTTTGTATAAACGATGGGTCTGGCCCCCCAGGGGCCTGGGGGGTGGGGCCCAATAGGGGAATATTGCATATTCTTTAAAATCCTTCTTCTTTTGCAGGAATAAAAGGATTTGATCCATGTTTGGTCTGAAGCATCCTTGGGTGAAGGGAAACCAATTTTGTATAAATGGTTGGTCTGGCCCCCAGGGGCCTTAGGGGTGGGGCCCAATAGGGGAAGTAGGGTTAATCCTTTAAATCGCTACTAGTCATAAAGTTATAAATGAATTTGAACCAAATTTGGTCAGTAACATTCTTGGGAGAAGGGGAACAGAGTTTGTATACATTTTTACTCTGAACCCCCAGGGGCCTGAGGGGCGGAGTCAAAAAGGGGAAATAGATATTAGTCTTTAAATCGCTACTAGTCATAAAGTTTTTAATGGATTTTAACTAGATTTGGTCAGGAACATCCTTGGGGGAAGGTGAACAGAGTTTGTATTAATTTTTACTCTGAACTCCCAGGGGCCTGAGGGGCCGGGCCAAATAGGGGAAATAGGGTTAATCTTTTAAATCACTGCTAGTCATAAAGTTATGAATGAATTAGAACCAAATTTGGTCAGGAACATCCTTGGGAGAAGGGGAACAGAGTTTGTGTACATTTTTACTCTGAACCCCCAGGGGCCTGAGGGGCGGAGCCAAATATGGGAAATAAAGATTAGTCTTTAAATCGCTACTGGTCATAAAATTTTTCATGGATTTTAATTAGATTTGGTCAGGAACATCCTTGGGGGAAGGGGAACCGAGTTTGTATAAATTTTTACTCTGAACCCTCAGGGGCCTGAGGGGCGGGGCCAAATAGGGGAAATAGGGTTAATCCTTTAAATCGCTACTAGTCATAAAGTTATGAATGAATTTGAACCAAATTTGGTCAGGAACATCATTGGGAGAAGGGGAACAGAGTTTTGAATAAATTTTTACTCTGAATCCCTAGGTGCCTGAGGGGCGGGGCCAAATAGAGGAAATAGGGTTAATCATTTGAATCGCTACTAGTCATAAAGTTATGGATGAATTTGAACAGGAACATCCTTGGGAGAAGGGGGAACAGAGTTTGTATAAATTTTTACTCTGAACCCCCAGGGGCCTGAGGGGCGGGGCCAAATAGGGGAATAGAGATTAGTCTTTAAATTGCTACAAGTCATAAAGTTATGAATGAATTAGAACCATATTTTGTCAGGAACATCCTTGGGGGGAGGGGAACAGAGTTTGTATAAATTTTACTCTGAACACCCAGGGGCCTGAGGGGCAGAGTCTAAGAGGCCCAAGGGTCTTTCCCCAGCCTAAGGGACTTAGTTTCTTCAAACACAATTAGGTTGTAAAAATAATCCATAGGGTCTTTCAGTCTCTTAGAGAGTATGTGTATGAATAAATTGAACATGAACATTATTTTGACATTTGGTCAAATCCAACCAGGTGAGCGATACAGGCCCCATGGGCCTCTTGTTCTTGTTTAGTTCAAGATCCAACAATATTAGGTACCATGTCACATTAATTTGACATTGGGTAAAGAAAACTGCAATATCAAAAAGGCATAATCATTTTTTTAAACCAATGGTTTTAAGGAAAGTTTTCATTTGAATGTTTCTATTGATATACACCATGGTTTTGATTGATTTACCTTCCTGTTACAGTGAATCAGCAAATGAAGAATTCTGGAAAAGTTCTGTTATCAGAGACAGGATAAATAAAACAACAGTACAGACAGCATCTGGCACAGTGTATAAGCTGATCGGTGATATAGACCATGTTTATACTTTGAACGAAGGTAAGTATGTGGTAGCTATAGACTAAACACAGCATATATGTACAGTGACGTTATAGACTACAAAATGCATATACATGTCACAGATAATTTTGTGTTCAAGACAGTCTGGGTATTAATTTTATGAAGTTTGAAATTACAGAATTTTATACTATTCTTAATTTAAAACTTGTATACTTTGATTAATTTTTTTTTCAACCTACAGAAAATAAACTCTATTTTTTTTTGTTTCATTTTCAGGCTTTTCCAAGAAGCTTGTTAATGCCTTCAGCTATGGTTTTCCTAAGAACTGGAAACAGTTGATAGCTGACTACTTTGATAAAACTGAAATGTAAGTATACAGGTACAGTGCTTATAAAACATTTTCTTTAGTTGTTAAGCATGTATTTAAGAATATATTGTACAGTCAAACCTGCTCTAACGACCCCCTGTCTATAACGACCGGTTTTAAGATTCCCCATCCGGTGATTTTGGAACGGCAGTCGCTAATTTGTTTTCTATAGCGACCGATTTCTGTCAGCCATCTTCTGCTCTCAGCAGTCATCTCATAAAATCCCCGGAAAATTCAGACACATCGACCCTGGTCTGATTATACAAACAAAGGACCACCACAACCCTGGCCTGATTCATTATATAAGCAAAAGACCTTTACCACATGTTAGCCTATAATTACTGTAGCTGCCCTGGCCTGGGGCTCGGTGAGAGAGGAGTTGGGTCACCATGCGTGTCAGTGTTACAGTACAACTGTGCATAGGTGGCTTCATTTGACACGGTCAGTTAATTTTGTGATTACATCTAGGATACATCACTTCAATAACAAACACTGGTCATATCTGTCAACAAGATTTACTCACATGAAAGCCAATAATGCCTTTCTTAATCGTAGCTGTCAGTACTAGCGTTTATACTGCCACTTTAATTAGTCCATACCAATAAAAAGTCGTAAACTGCCTCAAGTATCCAGATTTCAATTTGGGTCAGAAAAAAACAATTTTAGGTTTTAAGAAGTTAGACTATATCACAAAATATTTAGTAGTAACACAAATAGAATTAATGCTTCGCACTCGTGAAAATATCAATATTCTGTCATACTCGTGAAATATATGTCATATTAATCGGGAAACCATTCAATATCCTATATTTATGATGCATTTGTATATAAAATATCCAGATTATGAAATTGCTGACTTTTTTTCTCTGTTGTCAACAATTAAATTGCTGAAGTCTACATATTCGAAGCCTTATTTTCAAATGCTGACAATTACCAATCTATATAAACTGGACACCTGTGTGAACTGGCCAAATATTCTGGTATCGGTATACGTAACATCCAGTTTAAACAGGTTAAACTGTACTGACCGTAAATCTAGATATATTTTTATTAATATAGATATATGTACATTTATTCTTACCAGATTAATATAAATGTATGTACATTTATTCTTACCAGAGCGATTGACTCTGATGAAGAACATCAACAGGAGAAAGCTGAACATAAGAAGCCTGAAGTGAAGAAAAATAAATCAAAGGTCAAGAATCTGACAACAAAGAATGATCATAAGTTTATGTCACCAAAGAATACCAGAGGGACACAGGGTGAAGCGAATTCTGATACACTTGGTATGTTTCGGTCAATTGCTGTATAGTTTCCTTGTGTGTTTGGTTAATTACAGTGTAGTTTCCTTGTATGTTTCGGTCAATTACAGTATGGTTTCCTTGTGTGGACTTTAATATACCTGTAACTATTCATTTTGGTTGATTGGTGATATATATTATGTAGTGTTTCTTCAAGTTTTAGATCTACTTTTTCCCCAACCAACTGATACTATCTATGGTCTGTCCAACATTCTGCCCATTTTGTCAGGTTTTATTACCACTACTTCTCACAAGCTAATATAGCTAATAGGGATCTTTTTGAAATTTTATGCACATGTTCATTATAATTGCTACTTTTGCCTGTAACATATTATGATATTTCAACCTTTGAAGTAAGTAACCACTCTTTCTGAAGGAAAAAAAACAACTAATAAAGGGATCATCTGGGAACACCATATAAGCATGATAAGTATTCGAGTCTTTAAGATCTTGTCCAATATTGAAACTTTTGGGACATGATTACTCTGGGGTAAGTACACTGTGTAGTGTATGGTCAAGATGTCATTACCAAAGGACAAAGTCTTTTTTGATAAAATTGAATTTATCATTTTGTTTGTGGCAAACTTAGTATAGCAAAATTACAAAGCATTGTTACAGGATATCTACTTCTGTTGATTCAGGTTTAAGGTAATTGTCCTTAAGTAAAATGTTCTTTCCAGTAAAACTTTATTGAGGACAACAAAGGCTGTTGGTTCTTCTGTGATTTATTTTGATGTAACCAGTTAGTCAGTGATTAGAATCAGATCTTTTGTGTTCACTTAAAATTAACTTAACTTTCCAGTCTCTGAATTAAGTGTCTAGATCTTTTATACTTTGTTTCTTTAAAGACAATGACAAGTGAACACGATTTAGATGGATGTATAAGTATAATGTTACTGTAGATAAAGATTTATTGGCCCCTACCAGTGAAACTGGGGAAGTACATGTTTCCTCTCCGTTCGTATTATACATGTATGTATGTGTCTACATATGTAATGTAATGCCAAAGTTTGTCTGTGCTCTAGCAGCTTTAATAAAACTTCACACAATGAATGTCAATGATAAAAGACCATAATATCTCAGACAAGTTTGAGTGTCAAGGTCACTTACTATTAAGTGTGGGGCGGTATGGGTCATGACCCAATATGCTTGTAGTAATATAAGGATCATCAGAATTTAAATGTCCTGAAAATATTTTATGATTATCTACATATACTATTTATTTACATGTAGCAGTGATATGTGTAATGCAGTTTTTATCCAGCAGCCAAATCGGAAAATTCACCATTTTTTCTTCTATCATGTATAGTATGTACACCAGTCGGCCAGTTTGTGGATTTGAAAAATCTGAAGAAGACAAGGAGTGGTCGTATGGTGAAGCCACCATTATTTTGGTGGATGGGTCAGCAAATTGTGACAGACAGTGACAAGGTGGAATTGTCAGCCGTTACATCACATGCCAAAGACCACATACAGGGTATAGCCCACATCTATAGTGGAACTAAGACTAAGGTAAATATATAGAGTATAGCCCACATCTATAGCGGAACTAAGACTAAGGTAAATATATAGAGTATAGCCCACATCTATATTGGAACTAAGACTAAGGTAAATATATAGAGTATAGCCCACATCTATATTGGAACTAAGACTAAGGTAAATATATAGAGTATAGCCCACATCTATAGTGGAACTAAGACTAAGGTAAATATATAGAGTATAGCCCACATCTATAGTGGAACTAAGACTAAGGTAAATATATAGAGTATAGCCCACATCTATAGTAGAACTAAGACTAAGGTAAATATATAGAGTATAGCCCACATCTATAGGGGAACTAAGACTAAGGTAAATACAGTATATAGAGTATAGCCCACATCTATAGTAGAACTAAGACTAAGGTAAAGATATAGAGTATAGCCCACATCTATAGGGGAACTAAGACTAAGGTAAATATATAGAGTATAGCCCACATCTATAGGGGAACTAAAACTAAGGTAAATATATAGAGTATAGCCCACATCTATATTGGAACTAAGACTAAGGTAAATATATATAGTATAGCCCACATCTATATTGGAACTAAGACTTAGGTAAATATATAGAGTATAGCCCACATCTATAGCGGAACTAAGACTAAGGTAAATATATAGAGTATAGCCCACATCTATATTGGAACTAAGACTAAGGTAAATATATAGAGTATAGCCCACATCTATATTGGAACTAAGACTAAGGTAAATATATAGAGTATAGCCCACATCTATATTGGAACTAAAACTAAGGTAAATATATAGAGTATAGCCCACATCTATATTGGATTGAGTACAGTGGTACTAAGATTCAGATGAATGTACTTCAGAAATCTCTTTAGATATTACTATACATATTTTTCACATTTTAGTGTTTTTTTCTGTTTAAAGGTAAAATATGATTGAGCTAACTAGTTTCTCAATATTGATTTCAATGTTTTTTGGATATGCCGCGGTGGCCGAGTGGTTAGGTGTACCGACACTTTAACACTAGCCTTCCACCACTGGGTTGCGAGTTCGAAACCTACGTGGGGCAGTTGCCAGGTACTGACCGTAGGCCGGTGGTTTTTCTCCGGGTACTCCGGCTTTCCTCCACCTCCAAAACCTGGCACGTCCTTAAATGACCCTGGCTGTTAATAGGACGTTAAAAAAAAATAAACCAAAAAAAAAGATATGTCAATAGATTTAATACACCATTATGCTTAAATCCAATATTACAAGTATTTTCATTGTAAATTAAAACTAACAAACCTTAGGTTTGATTTAAATTCTTAATTTTTAACTTCTATAATATTATTTTTTTCAGGGAAAACAGACACCTAACTTAAATAGGTCATACAACACCAAGAAAATAAAATTAAACAAGTCAATGAATAAGACTGTAGGGAATGTTCTGGAGATGGAAAGCTCATATAGGAAAGCTCCATCTAACAAATCCCTCAGGTCTGCAAGTAAGTCCAGTAATTCTGAGTTAGAGGCTTCTTGTCAAAATAAGAAATTAAACAGAAGAAAGGGAAAAAAAGATTCTAATAATTCAACAAGTTTAACAGATGGGGATAGTAACTCCCAATGTTCTGACAGTGAATACCTGGACCCTGTGAAAGACATTGAAAAAACACTACAGAAGTCTAGAAGTAGTCGTTTGAAACTTCAACAAAAGAAGGGTAAGTGTTATGATGACAGTGATTCAACATCAAGGAAAAAGGAATCAACTGTCAGTGATGTTTTTACCATCAGCAGTGACGAGGAAAAGACCACACGACGAGGGAAACAGACCTCATCCAAACGTCAAGGAAAAAATACAAGAAAAAACACATCAAGAGTAAAACATTCTTCAACTGGGGAACAGAGTCCATCAGACTTGAGTAGTGAAGAAAACAGAAAAAGTGAAAAATATGATAAAAAGAAACAAGCAGACAAAATGTTGAGAGAAATTCAAGATAGTGAAAAAAAAGATGGTCGAGTGACCAGATCAAGGGTTTTAGATTCTAGTGAAAAATCAGACGTCCGAGTGACCAGGTCAAGGGTTTCAGATTCTAGTAATTTACTGTCATCTCTTCCAAGTAAAAACAACAATAAGGTCACACGTTCAAGGTCACGATCACAAGATGCAGAACCAATAAGATTAAGATCACAGACAAAGCAAACTGAGGCATCTTGTAGGTCACCACAGGAGGACCATTCTGATAGTGACAATGAAGCTAATAAACATTCAATATTGTCAAGGAAATCAAGCAAGTCAAAAAGAAAAAGTATGTTCAACTATTTTGGACTATTCATCTTCGGAGGAATATGTTCCCCAAACTAGGAAAAACAGATTGAGGAAAAGGAAATCTTCAAAACCCAACAGTTCTCAGTGTGCAACAGAGGATTCAGACAGTGAGGATTTTAGTCAAAAGACAGGAACTATAGTTAAAAATAGAACAATGTCCCGCCTTCATAACAAGCAAGAGAAAGGTGATAGAGAAGCTAGTAACATCTGGTCATCCTCCGAGGTGAAACGCCTTCAACAGTAAGTTATTTACAAAAATATCGCATGTAGCTAAATAACATGATTTAACTTGACCTAATTCAGAGGAAACTAGGTTGACATTTGCAGTTAATAAAGACAAATATGAAGTTGAGTAAATTGTTTAATTTACATTTTATTGGCAAATGGAGACTGTATGCAAGTAAACAAAACAGAGAGGTGATAATTTTACATTGAAGATTATTTTTCAAGATGGTATGAGATAAAATGAAATAAAGTATATATTATCTTTCCCGTTCCACTACATCAAAGATTATTCAAAGTTATTAGTAGTTACCAGTTTGGTACATATAAAACACAGGGTAATTGAATGTTCACTATTTATGTGTTACAGGGCTGTAGCCAGTGTAAGGTCAGATCACCCTGACTTCTGGCACTTGGTACAACAAGAAGTAATGACAAAGACAGTAGAGGAATGTCAGCAACACCACTGGAAGGACAGTGAAGTGAGAAATCAGAAAAAAACTAGGAAGGATAAATCTACAAATCATGGTTAGTTGATTGATGTACCTGAAAAGCATGGTTCTGGGTTTGTGTTGTTAGGCATTTCATAAAAATATTATGAAAAAAAAGCAAACATTATTAATTCTTATATAAGTATTCAATCTCTGATTATAAGATATAGGGAAGATTTATAGTTAAATGAAAACCTCAGTGGTTAATTGATGAATTTCCAAATCTTTGTGAAGAAATCTGAGAAATAGGGATAGTGTTGTGATTTAAACGTGAGGACCTGACAGAACATAGCTAACTGGCTCATGTCAACTCGCCCCGAAGGTGATGTGCAGTGTTTCCTAATGGCACTCGCCAGTCTACACTGCCAATCTGCTACCATACAGACATGTTTCACACTGTATCAGTTGGACCATAGACTCCCTTTTCTCTTCACAGGAATTCATAGACAAAGTCCATACAATATTTGTTCTCACATTGTGAATGATCACAATAATATTACAGAAATATGAAAACTGTGGTTAGCTATGAGAAATCTAAAATCTAATTCAGAAACCTAGGTACACTAACAGTGATTTGTTGGTAAATCTGGAATTGATCAATGTGTATAAATTAGGATAAGTTTATGAATCTGGAAACTATGAAGACCTAAAACATTGATATCGGGAAGTTCTTTATTTTTTCCTGCTTAATTTTCACTGTATGGCATTTTTCTGTGAGTTTGTCAAATGATACTTGATGGATGTGCTTTGTATACATGTAAATTTAGTAGGTTTTAATTGATATGTTTCAACTGTTTTTTCAAAAGCATACTACAAATAAAGCAGGGTGTGGGGGTATAGTGTACCAACATATTTCTAGTTAAACATACTAGTATACATGTATCTCTGTGTGGAAGGCGAAATAGAGTTTGTTATACAGATGTTTTAACAAATTAATAGAGATTTGGTTTATTTTGTACCTACACTGAGATATTAAATGATGAAGGAGATACACTATCCTAATCCTGTTTACCTAGATCTCTTAACAAACACTGATATCTATTTACAGGAGCCGATGGTAAGGTTGTGTTAACAGCGCGGCACGGCACCATGAAAAGAAAACAGCAGCTAAGAAGTCTGATGGAGCAACATAATGAGGGCCATGAGGATGACTTATGTGATGGAACGCCATTCAGGAATCGTACTAAAAGCAAGGTGAGTGCCATTTGTATGGCGTGATATCACAAATACTTGATAGACATAATAAACCATCCTATTCTGTGTAAAAATGTAAGTGGTCAGGTCCAGATCCACATTAATGGTTTCCCCAATAGGACATACCATACCTGCCTTAAACTTACTGCCTGAATAATGTGTTAACCTTTATATCTGAAAATGTAAAATTGTAAAGCTCAAACTTTAGAGAACCTATTCGTAAGATGTAAAATGACAAAGCTCAAATATGTAAGGAACCTAATAGGAAGGTGTAAAATCATATATCTCAAACCTGTTAGAAGCTAGGAAGGTGTAAAATCATATATCTCAAACCTGTTAGAAGCTAGGAAGGTGTAAAATCATATATCTCAAACCTGTTAGACGCTAGGAAGGTGTAAAATCATATATCTCAAACCTGTTAGAAGCTAGGAAGGTGTAAAATCATATATCTCAAACCTGTTAGAAGCTAGGAAGGTGTAAAATCATATATCTCAAACCTGTTAG
Source organism: Pecten maximus (assembly GCF_902652985.1). Classification (NCBI taxonomy): domain Eukaryota; kingdom Metazoa; phylum Mollusca; class Bivalvia; order Pectinida; family Pectinidae; genus Pecten; species Pecten maximus. Next base: position 38,047,039 of record NC_047017.1, read on the forward strand.
AAGCTAGGAAGGTGTAAAATCATGAAGTTGAAACATGTGAAAAACTAACCTGAGATGAAAAACTTCAAAGCTGAAACCTTTGAGAACCAGATCTGAAATGTAAAATCATAAAGCTCAAACTGTGAAAATCTGATCTGCAGATGTGAAATAGTAAAACAGATTTTATTTGTATTAGCAACAATAGAGTGTGATTTTTATCAGGAATTGAATTATGTTTTTCCTACACAGGTGCCACGTATGGGGGAAGGAAGTGATGAAGAAAATGAAGAGGAGCTCTTCAATGAAGTGAAAAGGATGAATCCCATGCTCGCCAATCGGATCCATACACCTGTAGCACATTTTCACATTGAACCTGTGTCCCAGAAGAAAACACCATTTAATCCACTCATCAGCCCAAATGAGCCTGTAAACAGGTCAGTAGTTATGATAATAAAAAAATTCAGTATCACAATTAAACAGAATTGTAGAACTAATTACTGTATCTGTTAGTCTGTCTGTTTAACGTTTGTCATAACAGGGTGTGGACATATAACATGTACATTATCTAATAGTTTGATAGATAAGCATGTGTTGATTAGATAACATGTGTTACATTCTGGCTCTAATATCAATATTTTGTGTTAATTAGACATATTGTGTTACATTCTGGCCCAGATACCAATTTTAGTGTTAATTAGACATGTTGTGTTATATTCTGGTCCTGATACCAATTTTAGTGTTAATTAGACATGTTGTGTTACATTCTGGCCCTGATACCAATTTTAGTGTTAATTAGACATGTTGTGTTACATTCTGGTCCTGATACCAATTTTAGTGTTAATTAGACATGTTGTGTTACATTCTGGCCCAGATACCAATTTTAGTGTTAATTAGACAAGTTGTGTTACATTCTGGCCGTGATACCAATTTTAGTGTTAATTAGACATGTTGTGTTACATTCTGGCCCAGATACCAATTTTAGTGTTAATTAGACATGTTGTGTTACATTCTGGCCCTGATACCAATTTAGTGTTAATTAGACATGTTGTGTTACATTCTGGCCCTGATACCAATTTTAGTGTTAATTAGACATGTTGTGTTACATTCTGGCCCTGATACCAATTTTAGTGTTAATTAGACAATGTTGTGTTATATTCTGGCCCTGATACCAATTTTAGTGTTAATTAGACATGTTGTGTTACATTCTGGTCCTGATACCAATTTTAGTGTTAATTAGACATGTTGTGTTACATTCTGGACCTAATGCCAAGGCTGTATTAAGGTGTTGGATGACATGAAATGGAAATACTGTACAGACTAATTTCACTTCTGATTGCCATAAGAAAGAAATTATTTATAGATATACATGTGTATGTCATAACAAGCTGTAAAGAGAGTGCTATATACATATACATATATATATGTCTTGGCCAGAGATGGGTCTGTTATAGTAAGAGAGCTAGGAGTGATATGGTCTGTTATAGTAAGTGAGCAAGGGGTGATATGGTCTGTTATAGTAAGTGAGACAGGGGTGATATGATCTGTCATAGTAAGTGAGACAGGGGTGATATGATCTGTTATAGTAAGTGAGACAGGGGTGATATGATCTGTTATAGTAAGTGAGCAAGGGGTGATATGATCTGTTATAGTAAGTGAGCAAGGGGTGATATGATCTGTTATAGTAAGTGAGCTAGGGGTGATATGATCTGTTATAGTAAGTGAGCTAGGGGTGATATGGTATGTTATAGTTAGTGAGCTAGGGGTGATATGGTCTGTTATAGTTAGTGAGCTAGGGGTGAAGGGGTGATATGGTCTGTTATAGTTAGTGAGCTAGGGGTGATATGGTCTGTTATAGTAAGTGAGCTAGGGGTGATATGGTCTGTTATAGTAAGTGAGCTAGGGGTGATATGGTCTGTTATAGTAAGTGAGCTAGGGGTGATATGGTCTGTTATAGTAAGTGAGCAAAGGGTGATATGATCAGTTGTAGTAAGTGAGCTACGGGTGATATGATCTGTTATAGTTCGTGAGCTACGGGTGATATGGTCTGTTATAGTTAGTGAGCTAGGGGTGATATGGTCTGTTATAGTAAGTGAGCTAGGGGTGATATGGTCTGTTATAGTAAGTGAGCTAGGGGTGATATGGTCTGATATAGTATGTGAGCTAGGGGTGATATGGTCTGTTATAGTTAGTGAGCTAGGGGTGATATGGTCTGTTATAGTTAGTGAGCTAGGGGTGATATGGTCTGTTATAGTAAGTGAGCTAGGGGTGATATGGTCTGTTATAGTAAGTGAAACAGGGTTGATATGATCTGTTACAGTAAGTGAGACAGGGGTGATATGGTCTGTTATAGTAGGTGAGCTAGGGGTGATATGATCTGTTATAGTAAGTGAGCAAGGGGTGATATGGTCTGTTATAGTTAGTGAGCTAGGGGTGATATGGTCTGTTATAGTAAGTAAGCAAGGGGTGATATGGTCTGTTATAGTAAGTGAGCAAGGGGTGATATGATCTGTTATAGTAAGTGAGACAGGGGTGATATGGTCTGTCATAGTAAGTGAGCTAGGGGTGATATGATCTGTTATAGTAAGTAAGCAAAGGGTGATATGATCTGTTATAGTAAGTGAGCAAGGGGTGATATGATCTGTTATAGTACGTAAGCAAGGGGTGATATGGTCAGTCATAGTAAGTGAGCTAGGGGTGATATGGTCTGTCATAGTAAATGAGCTAGGGGTGATATTATCTGTTATAGTAAGTAAGCAAAGGGTGATATGATCTGTTATAGTAAGTGAGCTAGGGGTGATATGGTCTGTTATAGTTAGAGAGCTACGGGTGATATGATCTGTTATAGTAAGAGAGCTAGGGTTGATATGGTCTGTTATAGTAAGTAAGCAAAGGGTGATATGATCTGTTATAGTAAGTGAGACAGGGGTGATATGGTCTGTTATAGTAAGTGAGCAGGGGTGATATGGTCTGTTATAGTTAGTGAGCTAGGGTTGATATGATCTGTTATAGTAATTAAAGAGAGCTAGGGTTGATATGATCTGTTATAGTAATTAAAGAGAGCTAGGGTTGATATGATCTGTTATAGTAAGTGAGACAGGGTTGATATGATCTGTTATAGTTAGTGAGCTAGGGGTGATATGGTCTGTCAAGGTAAATGAGACAGGGGTGATATGGTCTGTTATAGTAGGTGAGCTAGGATTGATATGGTCTGTTATAGTAAGTGAGCTAGGGGTGATATGGTCTGTTATAGTTAGTGAGCTAGGGGTGATATGATCTGTTATAGTTAGAGAGCTACGGGTGATATGATCTGTTATAGTAAGTGAGCTAGGGGTGATATGGTCTGTTATAGTAAGTAAGCAAAGGGTTGATATGATCTGTTATAGTAAGTGAGCAAAGGGTGATATGATCTGTTATAGTAAGTGAGCAAAGGGTGATATGATCTGTTATAGTAAGTGAGCTAGGGGTGATATGGTCTGTTATAGTAAGTGAGCAAGGGGTGATATGGTCTGTTATAGTAAGTAAGCAAGGGGTGATATGGTCTGTTATAGTAAGTGAGCAAGGGGTGATATGATCTGTTATAGTAAGTGAGACAGGGGTGATATGGTCTGTCATAGTAAGTGAGCTAGGGGTGATATGATCTGTTATAGTAAGTAAGCAAAGGGTGATATGATCTGTTATAGTAAATGAGCAAGGGGTGATATGATCTGTTATAGTACGTAAGCAAGGGGTGATATGGTCTGTCATAGTAAGTGAGCTAGGGGTGATATGGTCTGTCATAGTAAATGAGCTAGGGGTGATATTATCTGTTATAGTAAGTAAGCAAAGGGTGATATGATCTGTTATAGTAGTGAGCTAGGGGTGATATGGTCTGTTATAGTAAGTGAGCTAGGGTTGATATGGTCTGTTATAGTAAGTAAGCAAAGGGTGATATGGTCTGTCATAGTAAGTGAGCTAGGGGTGATATGGTCTGTTATAGTAAGTGAGCTAGGGTTGATATGATCTGTTATAGTAAGTAAGCAAAGGGTGATATGGTCTGTTATAGTAAGTGAGCTAGGGTTGATATGGTCTGTTATAGTAAGTAAGCAAAGGGTGATATGGTCTGTTATAGTAAGTGAGCTAGGGGTGATATGATCTGTTATAGTAAGTGAGCTAGGGGTGATATGGTCTGTCATATTATGAGCTAGGGTTGATATGGTCTGTTATAGTTAGAGAGCTACGGGTGATATGATCTGTTATAGTAAGAGAGCTAGGGTTGATATGGTCTGTTATAGTAAGTAAGCAAAGGGTGATATGATCTGTTATAGTAAGTGAGACAGGGGTGATATGGTCTGTTATAGTAAGTGAGACAGGGGTGATATGATCTGTTATAGTAAGTGAGACAGGGGTGATATGATCTAATATAGTTAGTGAGCTAAGGTTGATATGATCTGTTATAGTAATTAAAGAGAGCTAGGGTTGATATGATCTGTTATAGTAAGTGAGACAGGGTTGATATGATCTGTTATAGTTAGTGAGCTAGGGGTGATATGGTCTGTCATAGTAAATGAGACAGGGGTGATATGGTCTGTTATAGTAGGTGAGCTAGGATTGATATGGTCTGTTATAGTAAGTGAGCTAGGGGTGATATGGTCTGTTATAGTAAGAGAGCTAGGGTTGATATGATCTGTTATAGTTAGAGAGCTACGGGTGATATGATCTGTTATAGTAAGTGAGCTAGGGGTGATATGGTCTGTTATAGTAAGTAAGCAAAGGGTTGATATGATTTGTTATAGTAAGTGAGCAAAGGGTGATATGATCTGTTATAGTAAGTGAGCAAAGGGTGATATGATCTGTTGTAGTAAGTGAGCTAGGGGTGATATGATCTGTTATAGTAAGTGAGCTAGGGGTGATATGGTCTGTTATAGTTAGTGAGCTAGGGGTGATATGATCTGTTATAGTTAGTGAGCTAGGGGTGATATGGTCTGTCATAGTAAGTGAGCTAGGGGTGATATGATCTGTTATAGTAAGAGAGCTAGGGTTGATATGGTGTGTTATAGTAAGTAAGCAAAGGGTGATATGATCTGTTATAGTAAGTGAGCTAGGGGTGATATGGTCTGTTATAGTAAGTGAGACAAGGGTGATATGGTCTGTTATAGTAAGTGAGACAGGGGTGATATGGTCTGTTATAGTTAGTGAGCTAGGGTTGATATGATCTGTTATAGTAATTAAAGAGAGCTAGGGTTGATATGATCTGTTATAGTAATTAAAGAGAGCTAGGGTTGATATGATCTGTTATAGTAAGTGAGACAGGGTTGATATGATCTGTTATAGTTAGTGAGCTAGGGGTGATATGGTCTGTCAAGGTAAATGAGACAGGGGTGATATGGTCTGTTATAGTAGGTGAGCTAGGATTGATATGGTCTGTTATAGTAAGTGAGCTAGGGGTGATATGGTCTGTTATAGTAAGTGAGACAGGGGTGATATGGTCTGTTATAGTAAGAGAGCTAGGGTTGATATGATCTGTTATAGTTAGAGAGCTACGGGTGATATGATCTGTTATAGTAAGTGAGCTAGGGGTGATATGGTCTGTTATAGTAAGTGAGCTAGGGGTGATATGATCTGTTATAGTTAGTGAGCTAGGGGTGATATGGTCTGTCATAGTAAGTGAGCAAAGGGTGATATGGTCTGTTATAGTAAGTGAGCTAGGGGTGATATGGTCTGTTATAGTAAGTAAGCAAAGGGTGATATGGTCTGTTATAGTAAGTAAGCAAAGGGTTGATATGATCTGTTATAGTAAGTGAGCAAAGGGTGATATGATCTGTTATAGTAAGTGAGCTAGGGGTGATATGATCTGTTATAGTAAGTGAGCAAAGGGTGATATGATCTGTTATAGTAAGTGAGCAAAGGGTGATATGATCTGTTGTAGTAAGTGAGCTAGGGGTGATATGGTCTGTTATAGTAAGTAAGCAAGGGGTGATATGGTCTGTTATAGTAAGTGAGCAAGGGGTGATATGGTCTGTTATAGTAAGTGAGCAAGGGATGATATGATCTGTTATAATAAGTGACCAAGGGGTGATATGATCTGTTATAGTAAGTGAGCAAAGGGTGATATGATCAGTTGTAGTAAGTGAGCTACGGGTGATATGATCTGTTATAGTTCGTGAGCTACGGGTGATATGATCTGTTATAGTTAGTGAGCTAGGGGTGATATGGTCTGTAATAGTAAGTGAGCTAGGGGTGATATGGTCTGTTATAGTTAGTGAGCTAGGGGTGATATGGTCTGTTATAGTTAGTGAGCAAGGGGTGATATGGTCTGTCATAGTAAGTGAGCTAGGGGTGATATGATCTGTTATAGTTAGTGAGCTAGGGGTGAAGGGGTGATATGGTCTGTTATAGTTAGTGAGCTAGGGGTGATATGGTCTGTTATAGTAAGTGAGCTAGGGGTGATATGGTCTGTTATAGTTAGTGAGCTAGGGGTGAAGGGGTGATATGGTCTGTTATAGTTAGTGAGCTAGGGGTGATATGGTCTGTTATAGTAAGTGAGCTAGGGGTGATATGGTCTGTTATAGTTAGTGAGCTAGGGGTGATATGGTCTGTTATAGTTAGTGAGCTAGGGGTGATATGGTCTGTTATAGTAATAGAGCAAGGGATGATATGATCTGTTATAGTAAGTGACCAAGGGGTGATATGATCTGTTGAAGTTAATAGTGAGCTAAGGGTGAGTTTTTCAGTAATCTGTTATAGTAAGAGAGCTAGGGGTGATATGATCTGTTAAAGTTAATAGTGAGCTAAGGGTGAGTTTTCAGTAATCTGTTATAGTTAGTGAGCTAGTTGTGAAATGATCTGTTACAGTTTAATTAACTTAATTTTGTAAGTGAGCTCTACATCTATATATATATATATGTCCCCTTGATTATTGACAGAAATGAAATGGATAGATACATACACAGAGTTATGAAGCGGAGACGATTGGGGAACAAACAAGCAGTGAAAGGAAACACAGATTCGCTTAAAACACCAGTCAATAAACCCAAGTCTAAATATGTAAGTATGTGAATTATAGGTGTTTGTGGTGGCCTGTCAGTGAATCATCACTGATGGTGGCATGTTGATTAATGTGGACACTTCCTGTCCATAGAGACAGTTATAGTCACCTTTCATAAACAATATCTCAACCAAATGCCTATACATTGTCATTTGTATTCATTCTGATGGGTCCCATGGTATATATTCTGGCTCTCATATTTCATTTTTTTGGGAGAGTCCATCTTCATCATGTGTCTACAAACAGACTATTTATTGCTTTGTTTGCAAAACCTACTGTAGTTATAGTGTCATAGATGGGTATATAGAGTTTCTGTGATAAACATTTATTAGTAAACATGTTGTATATTACTTACCATTGCCTATGTTTGATGTTACCTGTACGTATATGACATACCTGTACCAGTGATTAGTGTTACCTGTACATGACATACCTGTATCAGTCATTGATGTTACCTGTAAATGACATACCTGTACCAGTGATTGATGTTACCTGTACATGACATACGTATACCTGTACCAGTGATTAGTGTTACCTGTACATGACATACCTGTACCAGTGATTAGTGTTACCTGTACATGACATACCTGTACCAGTGATTTATGTTACTTGTACATGACATAACTGTACGAGTAATTGATGTTACCTGTACATGACATACCTGTACCAGTGATTGGTGTTACCTGTACATGACATACCTGTAGCAATGATTGGTGTTACCTGTACATGACATACCTGTACCAATGATTGGTGTTACCTGTACATGACATACCTGTATCAATGATTGGTGTTACCTGTACATGACATACCTGTACCAATGATTGGTGTTACCTGTACATGACATACCTGTATCAGTTATTGATGTTACCTGTAAATGACATACCTGTACCAGTGATTGATGTTACCTGTACATGACATTTCTGTACCAGTGATTAGTGTTACCTGTACATGACATACCTGTATCAGTTGATTGATGTTACATCATTGTTACCTGTACATGACATAACTGTAACAGTGATTGATGTTACCTGTAAAATAGACGAGGTTTGATTATGAGAATTTCCTCACAAATATTTAAATTATCCTAAACAAACTTATATTTCACTGTGGCTCACTAAGATCAGTTTAAGGCTAACACATATTAGCTATTTTCAATTAGAGATGGAATCATTTTTTATGACAAACCAATGATTAGGATGTCAAAAATGAGGTACTCATATGTTCACCAGAAATTTTGTAGCATTCAATCCGATTTTAGCTCACCTACTCAAAGGGACACCAGTGTGAAAGATACCTTGGTCCACTTTCAATGTCACAAGAGTCAAATGTGTGAAATCTTTAAACTACTTAACAAAAAACTATCACAGAATTTTGATATTTTGCACACTTAAACTTAGGCAAAGGGTTATCCAGATGAATGACCATGAACTACTTTTCAAGTACACAGGGGTCAAATATGTTTAAACACTTCTGAAGAATATGGACCGATAGCGTTCTGATATTAAGAGATATCTGGTTTGTTCATATTAATGACCTTGGTCCACTTTCGAGGTCACAGGGTTTAAATGTGTTAAATTCTCCAAAACATTGTTTTAAATAACTCGGATGCACAAGCTCATGCTTCTTGTTATGTAACACACTGGAACAATTTTATGACCTACGTGAATGACAAAGGTCAACTTTTAAAACTCGCAAGAATACAATCTTCCAACAATGTCTCCTCTTCCTATGCTGCTGAATAATAACCCCTGGATGTACCTTGAAGATCATAGCTTTTTTTATTGATTGAAGAGCAATTCAGACCCATTGGTTCTCTTCGCGCTTGTTAATTATTTTAACTGTATCATTATTAACAAGTCTATAAATGATAACATTATTATTTTCTTCATACAGGATGAAGATAAGGTTCCCACTCCTACCAAAAAACTGTTCGATGTCACGCCGGGTAATGTCAACAGTTTGTTGATGATGGAAGAAAAGTCCGACTCTGATAATCATGCCAACTCAGAGGAAGATAGTGATTACTACTGGACAGACATGGACCAGTGAAGATAGTGATTACTACTGGATGGATATGGACCATTGAAGAGAGTGATTACTACTGGACGGATATGGACCAGTGAAGATAGTGATTACTACTGGACGGACATGGACCAGTGAAGATAGTGATTACTACTGGACGGACATGGACCAGTGAAGATAGTGATTACTACTGGACGGACATGGACCAGTGAAGATAGTGATTACTACTGGACGGATATGGACCAGTGAAGATAGTGATTACTACTGGACGGATATGGACCATTGAAGATAGTGATTACTACTGGACGGATATGGACCAGTGAAGATAGTGATTAATACTGGACGGACATGGACCAGTGAAGATAGTGATTACTATAGATAGTGTTTGGACATGGACCATTGAAGATAGCGATTACTACCTACTGTATGCACATGCATCATGGCCAGAGGAAATAGTGATTATTTCATGGTCCATTGTAGGCGATATTGCAGAAGATTTGTAAATACATTGTAATTTGGTGCCCTAAGCACTGTTTCTGAATTTTTCTGTCGCAGAGCTAGGTTTGTTATTTTAGCCAAAATTTCAGTGTAGAATTTCATCAATAATAGGTAAAAGCATTTGGAGACAATATGAAGCTGCCTGATAAGTCGAAAATCAAATGCATTGTTTAATCAAATTTAGGGTATATTAAACTCTGTCATGATTTTCTTTTCCTGATTCAGTGAGATGACTTTTAATTAGCTTCCACGGCCTGCAGGTCACTTTGGTGTTATTTGAAATTTGGATATTTTCTGCTCTCAATGAGAATTAGTATTTTGTTGCTTTGTGAAAAATATATATTAACTATATATATATGCTGGTATACACAGAGATATGTATTGTTGTTGGAGCGGGATGGAGATAGTGTAAAGCCATGCCCATTAGAATCATTTGTGTAGTACATACATTTCACTATATTTTGTATCCTATACTACTGTAAATAATGCTATATATATATTATATATATATAGATGACTTCATCCATTTTGTATAAAAAGGGTGCCAATCTAAGTCTTATGAATACCTGAGGGTCAAATACCACTCAGTATCGCCCAAATTTGGTACAAAGGACATGTCAAACCCTGCTGAGACTTCTGTGGGCCTGATCACTGATTAGTTGAAACGGATTGTCCCATATTATTGGTATATGGATGTGTGATATAACAATGAAATAATTTTAGAGAGAGGTCACCATTGCAGTTGGTACTTATTTGTAGTATTCTACACTTGCATATTGTATAATTAGTGTTAATATTTTGTGTAGGTCCTTCTGGAAATATTGCTATACATTGACGTATCACTTCATACAAAAACACAACATTGTACAGGATGTGTTCAGTAGTTATTGAGTTAGTATTAGCCTGCATTTTATGATTTCCACCTTGTAAGGATCTTGGGTCAGAAATAGTCTGTATACCTACTATATGCATGCCTAATACTAGTCCTTTGAGTGGTTACTGTATGTGAACTGCACCTTATATACTGTTAGAAGCCGATGTTTAAACATCCTTTGAAGTGTTATGTATTAATATAACATACAGCTTATTATCACCTGCACAATTTTGTTGATCTGAGGGTGTACAAATGGGTTATGTCCATCCGAATTCGCTTTCTGCAAGATATCTTTTTTTTAAAGAATGATCAGATTTTGATGAAACTTGCTTGATAGACTTTTTACCTAAACCCGTCTCTCACGTTTGAATATTGTCATATATTCCCCCCGTATTTAATGAGTCTACTGTGATCTGATTGGTTGATTGCTTTCTGCACTATATTTTTTGACAGAATGATCAAATTCATATCTGCCTTACACTTAAAATAATTTTACAGTTTTATACAAAGGTTTTGATTCATGTGATTATATTAGAGGGTTTACTTTTGGACTTTGGTTTTATAGAACACACACGGGTGGTGCTAAGCCTGTGTTATTGTGTTACGGTGCCTTTCTCTATTGATATTTCCACATCTGATCAACTTAAATCATACATACATGTACATACTGTAAAATGATAATGTGTTAATAATCAAACAATATTAGAATCCATGAATGATTCAACTACTTCAGAGTTTTTGTTTTATTTTTTTATTCATTTTTTTTTTAGAAATCAATCAAGCCTTTGTATTTGTACAGTCTCAATGTGTCTCAACCTAAGGCTTTTTTTCTGCATCAGTTTATTTTTGTAAATACTCTACTGTATTTTCTTAATTATGTGAGTGTGAATCTTTTGAGACAATTGTTTTATGTTACCTCTGCCCCACATCAGTTTCAATTTACTATTTATATAAGTTGTATACATTTGTATGTACATTCAAAATTGTACCAACTTTGGAAGAGGGTGCAGATTTTATAGATGGTAAAAGTTCTCTTTTATTGTAAAAAAAGGCAATCTATTTATTTTTCTTTTGTTTTTCAGCTGTAAATTTTATTCCAGCTCATTTTTATGTAGTGTTGGTTATACATCACACTACTTGTAAGAATTGATGACAAATTTGATTCATTGCGGAAACAATAATGTAAACTGATATGATACACAGTAAACAATACATAATACAAAGATGTTCCTTGTTTGACATTTGGCATTATAAAGATTTTGGGTTTTGCCATTGGTGTTACATTACATTCTATGTATGCCTTATTTCAAGGCCTTTCAATATGCATGTGCATCAGGTAAAATGAAAATCTGTGAAAAATTCTAAACAATACATGTTACATCTTCATAGACTATATTGTGTGGTGAGGCAACTGGACTGTAATTACTGTAAAGGGAATTTATCAGTATTGTTCTTCTATTACAAAACAAAGTTAGGCTTTTGTAGTTGAACCATATACAGTTGTATTTATAATCAAAATTGATTTATTTAAAATGTGATGGCTACCTTGTTTAAAACTATAATAAATTTGATTAAAATCAATTGTATTTTAACTAAACTTTCACTGAATATAAACATTACATTTTGGAGTGTTTTAATCATCTTTATGGATTCCATCTTCCTTGGAGTCTTCAATGAAACAACAAAATTCTGTATTGAATTAACCTATTAAAATAAAATTTGATGTCTCATATTGAAGGGGTTACTTTTTACTATCATACATCAGTCTGTTTATATCATAATCTAGCTACCCCAAAACAAGGGTGGTTTGTACATGTGTTTCTCATGGAGATCAAGGACCTTCCATTGCTGCTGTGGTTGTGTCGTGAATGAGCAAAACACTTCAACCCAATTGTCCTATATAGCATATACCATGCTCTAAATTGTTTAATGAGGTCATTAGTGGCTACAAAAGGACAGAGCTACCGTCATCAGGGTGACAACATACCATTACAAGTGTTAGACAGAGCTACCACCATCAGGGTGATAACGTACCATTACAAGTGTTAGACAGAGCTACCGTCATCAGGGTGATAACGTACCATTACAAGTGTTAGACAGAGCTACCAGGTCCCTCAGGGTTGGATAACGTACCATTACAAGTGTTAGACAGAGCTACTTCCCATCAGGGTGACACACCATTATCAAGTGTTAGACAGAGCTACCCTCGTACCATTACAAGTGTTAGACAGAGCTACCACCATCAGGGTGATAACGTACCATTACAAGTGTTAGACAGAGCTACCGTCATCAGGGTGATAACGTACCATTACAAGTGTTAGACAGAGCTACCATCATCAGGGTGACAACATACCATTACAAGTGTTAGACAGAGCTACCATCATCAGGGTGATAACGTACCATTACAAGTGTTAGACAGAGCTACCATCATCAGGGTGACAACATACCATTACAAGTGTTAGACAGAGCTACCATCATCAGGGTGACAACATACCATTACAAGTGTTAGACAGAGCTACCATCATCAGGGTGATAACGTACCATTACAAGTGTTAGACAGAGCTACCGTCATCAGGGTGATAACGTACCATTACAAGTGTTAGACAGAGCTACCGTCATCAGGGTGATAACGTACCATTACAAGTGTTAGACAGAGCTACCACCATCAGGGTGATAACGTACCATTACAAGTGTTAGACAGAGCTACTGTCATCAGGGTGACAACACCATTACAAGTGTTAGACAGAGCTACCCTCATCAGGGTGATAACGTACCATTACAAGTGTTAGACAGAGCTACCGTCATCAGGGTGATAACGTACCATTACAAGTGTTAGACAGAGCTACCGTCATCAGGGTGACAACGTACCATTACAAGTGTTAGACAGAGCTACCGTCATCAGGGTGATAACGTACCATTACAAGTGTTAGACAGAGCTACCGTCATCAGGGTGACAACACCATTACAAGTGTTAGACAGAGCTACCCTCATCAGGGTGACAACATACCTTAGGATGGCCTTGTTTGCTAGAGTGATTGGTCAAATATCAAGGTCATTTTCGGTGAGTTTTTATATCTGGTCTAATTAAGGAAAATCTTCTTTTTTTTTGCTGATGCTTAAATCTTACACACTGACTATCACTTGGAGATTCCAAGTATGTTAACTTTCGATTATTATAACAAAGTCAAATGGCAGAAAGAGATGTTCCGCTATGTAATTGTTTATATTGATATCACATGCTGATTATATATACATGTATGTTCTCACCAAGGTAGGGAAGCTCAGGCAAATAACATTGTTATGTGGGAGCATGTCTGTAGTACATATCAATATTACACAGTTGTCTTTGATGATCAACGCGTGCCTGTGTCTTCATGAATCATCAAATAAACTGGATATATTAGCTCAGATTATTTTCATCATCGTGGAACAATAACAAGAACATAACCCTGGAACATAACAGCTAACTGTACGGAGATGATTGGTGATTTTATGTCACGTGGTATACATTGACCCCGATGACCCCGTCATCTGTCTTGCCTGTACTAATGCAGGCGTGTAAATCACAAGACAATTAAGGTAATTGGGTCCCAACACGTGCTATATTGGGCAGCGCTAATCAATACCCAGCATTATAGGTTTCGTGAAATATTCATCGTTTCCCGTTTTTTTTGTACGACGATGACAGCAGAGGTGACACACATTACGAGAACTATTGGTCACCTATCTGAACAGAGTTACTTGTCACATTGATGTGAATAGGGGAAATCCTCCCAATCTAAGTTACAAGCCATCCTGCTGTTTTGGTTTGAACTACCTTACCAGTCGATCACTTTAGGGGACTGGTAATGTAACTAAACAGGGTTATATGCTAAACAACAGTGGAGATTGGTTACGTTACGGATCAAGGTCATATCTATCTGCCAATCACCAATAGGGATTTGTGACCTGATTGGCCCGAGTTACCAGCCAATCAGCTGTGAGGATTGGTGACCTGACAGATTCAAGTTACCAGCCAATCACCAGTGGGGAATGGTGACCTGATTGACTAGCTTTATCTGCCAATCACCAGTGGTTTATTTTGTCTGTGTATTATTTTATTGTGTATTGTTTTTACTCTTTTGCTTTGATCGTTTATTGGTTTGACATTAATATGAAAGGTAAGTAAATGTGTTGAGATTGATTGGTTTTATGACTTTACATGTATGTGTCGTTACCCCCTTCCTATCACACGGTACCAGCATTTTAATTCATTACAGATTTCTTCGGCAAATCAAATTTGAAAAAAAAATTAAATTAAAAAAAAAAAAAAAAAAATCGGACCAAATCAATGACACCACACCGGAACACAAAATTTGGACCAGATCATGAAACCTCACCAGAACAAACATTTGAACCAGACTAATGAAACATCACCAGAACTAACATTAGACACAGACTTATGAAACATCACCAGAACTAACATTTGGATCAGATCATGAAACCTCATCAGAACTGACAAAAATTTGACCAGATCATGAAACCACGTCAGATCATGTTTAAAATCATAGTTGGGCCACCGTACGAAACGGCTGAATGATGACGTTTAATTAATATTTTGCTGTATCGTATCTATTTCTCTCAATTTCCATTGAAAGGTGCTATCCTAAGCGTCGTTTGTAAATCCTCCAATGGATGCCAATCGCCATGCTACGGCAGTTGGTGACCGAATAGTGTTACTAGCTACTCGGGAGCTTGAGCAATCCAAAAGTCACCGTTCGAACTTTCTGATCCTTTCAACCAGACGTTAATTGTTTTCGTGACTCCTACAAACCCCATCGCTTCCAGCCCATCAGTCTGAACTCTAATCTCTCGGGGTAACCAGAGAAACACTTGACACAGTCTTTGAGAGGATGTTGACCAGAATTCTCTAGTCTCAGTGACTCCTATGGGACTGTTTCTAGCTATTAAGAGTTCATGTTGGCTTTGGTGTCGATTGCAGAGTCGCTGATGGAGACACCAATATATTTCCGCTCACCTTAATTAATGTACCATGTACCGTGACATAGTTTATTCATGACGTAATTGCGACTGTACAACATGTTCTGAATTCAATGATAAAGAATACACCACGTTAATTGTGGTTTGGGTGTTGTTTGATTTTAATTTCCAGTCTCATTGACAAAACTATAAACACGACTTCATTAGCGATAGATTGCACTAGCGTTTGTGATCTTTTAGTTTTGATGTAAATTAAAATGACTTTTATTGTAATTGAACAAAGCCGTTTGTAGCAGCCTGAATTTTATTTTCTCCAAGATGTAAGCGAAATATTGACTGAGGAAGATCTAGATCAATTCTATTATCACTAAGGTGTCAACAATGAGGAGTTAAAGAACTGTCAAGGAGTCAACAATGAGGAGTTAAAGAACTGTCAAGGTGTCAACATACTTGAGAAATCGCTTAATCAATGTTGTCATCGTCAATGTGTCAACACACTGGAGAGATAACTAAAACACTGTTGTCGTCAATGTGTCAACACACTGGAGAGATAGCTAAAGCACTGTTGTCATCAATGTGTCAACGCACTGGAGAGATAGCTAAAGCACTGTTGTTGTCGTCAATGTGTCAACACACTGGAGAGATAGCTAAAGCACTGTTGTCATCAATGTGTCAACACACTGGAGAGATAGCTAAAGCACTGTT
The DNA here is from genome assembly GCF_902652985.1 of Pecten maximus. Lineage (NCBI taxonomy): Eukaryota > Metazoa > Mollusca > Bivalvia > Pectinida > Pectinidae > Pecten > Pecten maximus. The sequence goes on from NC_047017.1 coordinate 38,063,121, forward strand.
GTCATCAATGTGTCAACACAGTGGAAAGATAGCTAAAGCACTGTTGTTATCGTCAATGTGTCAACACACTGGAGAGATAGCTAAAGCACGGTTGTCATCAATGTGTCAACACACTGGAGAGATAGCTAAAGCACTGTTGTTATCGTCAATGTGTCAACACACTGGAGAGATAGCTAAAGCACGGTTGTCATCAATGTGTCAACACACTGGAGAGATAGCTAAAGCACTGTTGTCATCAATGTGTCAACACACTGGAGAGATAGCTAAAGCACTGTTGTCATCAATGTGTCAACACACTGGAGAGACAGCTTAAGCACCGTTGTTGTCGTCAATGTGTCAACACACTGGAGAGATAGCTAAAGCACTGTTGTCATCAATGTGTCAACACACTGGAAAGATAGCTAAAGCACTGTTATCATCAATGTGTCAACACACTGGAGAGACAGCTTAAGCACCGTTGTTGTCGTCAATGTGTCAACACACTGGAAAGATAGCTAAAGCACTGTTGTCATCAATGTGTCAACACACTGGAGAGACAGCTTAAGCACCGTTGTTGTCGTCAATGTGTCAACACACTGGAGAAATAGCTAAAGCACTGTTGTCATCAATGTGTCAACACACTGGAGAGATAGCTAAAGCACGGTTTTGTCATCAATGTGTCAACACACTGGAGAGATAGCTTAAGCACTGTTGTCATCAATGTGTCAACACACTAGAGAGATAGCTAAAGCACTGTTGTTATCGTCAATGTGTCAACACACTGGAGAGATAGCTAAAGCACGGTTGTCATCAATGTGTCAACACACTGGAGAGATAGCTAAAGCACGGTTGTTGTCATCAATGTGTCAACACACTGGAGAGATAGCTAAAGCACCGTTGTTGTCGTCAATGTGTCAACACACTGGAGAGATAGCTAAAGCACTGTTGTCATCAATGTGTCAACACACTGGAGAGATAGCTAAAGCACTGTTGTCATCAATGTGTCAACACACTGGAAAGATAAGTAAAGCAATGTTGTTATCGTCAATGTGTCAACACAGTGGAAAGATAGCTTAAGCCGAGTGTCAACGCGGAGGTTAGAGATGTCATGTTGTTGACATGACGACTTACACTACGAGGGGGATGAGCTACACACATGTAGCTGGGAAGGATAATCATAGCAACATCATGAAACCAGTATTTCTGATTATATGCCAACTTTATTGACAATGATGTACTCGAAAATGGTATATGTAGTCAAAATATGGCAATCCGACTGCTATATTCAAATATGGTATACACATGACACCTCACGTCAAATGAAATTGCGAAAACCTGGCATGAAGAGTAAGCTACTTTGAACGCAGATCAACATGCACACAGTACAAATGGAAGCCATATGGTGGGTGTTTGCCTGCCTGATGCTTCGGTAGTCATAGTTCTAATGTCAGTAGAATGCTGTCAGGATGAGTAAAGTCAAGCGTTCAGAACACTCTACCGTAGAACAAGCTTTCGGTGCACGCTACGACATTAGCCCTTAATTGCATTGTAGTGAAAGCGGTGTAGAACAGATGCTGCTTGATTCTAAACGATGTTAAATAATAGTTCATTTTCATTTTAACATCCGCACCCCACCACAGACATATCACGAAGGGAAGACAACTCCTATCACATACGTACGACCACGGACATATCACAAAGCCTATCACAAACGACCACGGATATATCACAAAGGGTAGACAACTCCTCTCACACGACCACGGACATATCACAAAGGGCAAACAAAGGGTAGACAACTCCTCTCACATACGACCACGGACATATCACAAAGGGTAGACAACTCCTATCACAAACGACCACGGACATATCACAAAGGGTAGACAACTCCTCTCACATACGACCACGGACATATCACAAAGGGTAGACAACTCCTCTCACATACGACCACGGACATATCACAAAGGGTAGACAACTCCTCTCACATACGACCACGGACATATCACAAAGGGTAGACAACTCCTCTCACATACGACCACGGACATATCACAAAGGGCAAACAAGAGGTAGACAACTCCTCTCACATACGACCACGGACATAGGGTAGACAACTAAGTACAACCTCACACCGCCACGGGTATATCATAAAGGGTAGAAAATTCTATTACATACCGCCAGGGGTATATCATGAAGGGTAGATACTCCTATTACATACCGCCACGGGTATATCATAAAGGGTAGAAAATTCTATTACATACCGCCACGGGTATATCATAAAGGGTAGATACTCCTATTACATACCGCCAGGGGTATATCATAAAGGGTAGATACTCCTATTACATACCGCCACGGGTATATCATAAAGGGTAGAAAATTCTATTACATACCGCCACGGGTACATCATAAAGGGTAGATAATTCTATTACATACCGCCACGGGTATATCATAAAGGGTAGATAATTCTATTACATACCGCCACGGGTATATCATAAAGGGTAGATACTCCTATTACATTGTACATACCGCCAGGGGTATATCATAAAGGGTAGATAATTCTATTACATACCGCCAGGGGTATATCATAAAGGGTAGATACTCCTTACTATTATACTGCCACGCATATTTCACAAAGGGCGGATAACTCGCATAACGATGGTACAGCACCAGCATACGAATATCGTAACCAGTAATAAGACATCGATATGTACATCGAAGGGCGAGGCGATTCCGAAGTCTCTATTCACTTCCACTGAAAATGTTAGTTTGAGTATCTCTAAGTATAAAAACAGTCGGAATGATTAACATTTTAAACTACATTGTATTAACATTTTAATTTCAACATTTGTATGCTGCCTTTGTACCGGATCATAAAAAACCCAATCATTATAAGCAATTTCCTGAGGTTTGTGTTGTTTAGCTCATTTCACAATAGCGTCTATCCATAATGCATGCCTAATGATTGATTCGCTGTTTGCTGCCTGTTAGTCCATCCCCTCGGGCGTTTTACGTGGTTAATAAATAATAAATCCTCTCATCATCGACCTGACAAGTTATCAGGAATCACAGAGAAGAAGCATACTCGGTAAACAACGAGTAAAGGTGCTATTGGACATTAGTGGTCGACACCGGCAATCAGGACCCTTTCTTTTTTTCTTCTCAGAAATATATGACGTCATAATTCTTATCTATGTACGCTGTGTAAAACACATCTGAAGAAGAAAAGAATGTGCTGATTTACAACTTGTCGTGTTTACCAGCCTTTTAGTTTTATTTCTATATTTGCTGAATACGGAAATTTCTCAAATATACATATATATGTATGTGTGAGTGTATACACAGTGTTTATGATGCTTAATATATATTGAGAATCACCGGACTATTTCGGGATGTTAATCCAGTTGCGACAGTGTTATTTGAATAGTGGATTTAGTGGTAAATGTATGGTCTTGGTTTGGACAGTAAACGTTCTTTTCGAAATATGTAATCATGTGTTGCTATTTTTTTATTGAATAGTTTTCTAATAAATGTGATATGAAATGTTTTTATCATCAATGTGATCAATATACAATTAAAGAAGAGAAAGTCGTATTCAACAGTAACAGAATGTTATCGCGACCAATCAGAAGGTCGTATTCAACAGTAACAGAATGTTATCGCGACCAATCAGAAGGTCGTATTCAACAGTAACAGAATGTTATCGCAACCAATCAGAAGGTCGTATTTAACAGTAACAGATGGATATCGCGACCAATCAGAAGGTCGTATTCAACAGTAACAGGTCGTCGCCCAATCAGAAACTCGTATTCAACAGTAGCAGGTGTTTATCGCCACTAATCAGAAGGTCGTATTCAACAGTTAGAGGTAGTTATCGCGACCAATCAGAAAGTCGTATTCAACAGTAACAGGATGCTATCGCGACCAAGCAGAAGGTCGTATTCAATAATAATAGGTTGTCTATAAAGACAGCCGACACGCGCTATATGACGCTGCTCACAATAACGTAACGTCATCATTTTACTTTGAGTAACCAAGTCGTAAGTGATGACGTCATAAATTGTGACGCACATTCCAAGGAGCATTGAAGACGGCGCGATGAAAACTTATGTTTGGTTGCAAGTATGTGAGAAAAATGATCAATCGTGGGTCTGTTTCGCGAACAAGGATATCTCAACCCTCGTGTAAAAGTTTGGCTGGCCAGGGTAAGAAAAATGACGTCACGGCGACAATTCAATCACACCACGTCAAGATTGTGTTGCATTGCAATATTTCTTTTCAATGTTGGAACTGGACCCTAAGTTATTAAAAAATCAGATGGGAGACAAATAATCACCCCCTACCTTGAGGACGTGTCAGATAAATCTCCCATCCTCGGGATGATATTCTTGATTGTCCGACTCTCGGGTTGGACAACCTATATCATCGTCCCTCGGGTTGGACAACCTATATTATCGTCCCTCGGGTTGGACAACCTATAATATCGTCCCTCGGGTTGGACAACCTATATCATCGTCCCTCGGGTTGGACAACCTATAATATCGTCCCTCGGGTAGGACAAACTATAATATCGTCCCTCCGGTTGGACAACCTATATCATCGTCCCTCGGGTTGGACAACCTATAATATCGTCCCTCGGGTTGGACAACCTATATTATCGTCCCTCGGGTTGGACAACCTATATTATCGTCCCTCGGGTTGGACAACCTATATTATCGTCCCTCGGGTTGGACAACCTATATTATCGTCCCTCGGGTAGGACAACCTATAATATCGTCCCTCGGGTTGGACAACCTATAATATCGTCCCTCGGGTTGGACAACCTATAATATCGTCCCTCGGGTTGGACAACCTATAATATCGTCCCTCGGGTTGGACAACCTATATTATCGTCCCTCGGGTTGGACAACCTATAATATCGTCCCTCGGGTTGGACAACCTATATTATCGTCCCTCGGGTTGGACAACCTATATTATCGTCCCTCGGGTTGGACAACCTATAATATCGTCCCTCGGGTTGGACAACCTATATCATCGTCCCTCGGGTTGGACAACCTATAATATCGTCCCTCGGGTTGGACAACCTATAATATCGTCCCTCGGGTTGGCGATTTCGCTATCACACCTTCTAGATAGGGAAAGATTCTATTAATATCGGGGAGATATTGGAGCTCGCCTATTGAATTTACTTTATTGGGTCCATGCAAGACTGGCTCTTTCTCTACTTTGCTCATGTTTCCTCTTTCCCTGTTAATCATCTGAAAGCAAGTGGCATACATACGAGAAATCCGCTAAGAACACTAAGAGAAATAATAAACAACATGGATACATTGTCCGCCTGTCAATCATTCTGTTTAGGATCAAATGAACAAGCCAACTGGACCCTACACATCCAGGTTGAGAAGTATCCTTTCAGTACAACCGTTTCGTGATCAGACTCAAAAACTGGAACCTACACGTCAAGCTTTAAAAATACCCTTCCAGTACTTCTCAAGAAATAACGATAATTTACAAGCTTCAACTATCAAAATCCAAGATGGCTTCCTGTCGGTAATATAATTTTCCAAGTAGTGTCAAAATTTAACGGGCTCAACTATGACCAAGGGGAGCCTACCCATCACGTTTCACAAATGCCCGTCCAAAATTTCTTTAAAAAAGAAACGATAACGAGGATAGTTTACGGACGGACCACGGACCATGGACGCAGGGCAATAGGCTGCAATCTGATGATGGTATTTTCAAAAGGTAAAGGTCATTGCAGGTCAGGCCCGGGTCCACTGTAGGCCAGACCCACCAGATCATCTGAGCGACGGTAAGATAAGAATAACCACATTCAGCGTTCTCAAAATGTCAAGGTCATACGCCGGTAGTATATCAACAGCAAATACTTCTTTTAGGTGGCATGTTACGATGTCAGACCCTATCGAATTACGATTACAAGGTAGTGCTGATAAAACGCGGATAAATATCAACTAGTAGGTTTTTATTTAACCATTCTGCATTCTCTTCATTTAAAAGTATCCTGAACACCTATTGATGTCATTCGAGATTCACAAGGTCGGCAACTGTTTAATACACCGAGTTCCCTTCGATAGATTTTGTCCTGGGAACATCAACTCCAAAAGGATTCATAACTACTAATGTTGTACGTTTATCAATTCCATAGTGACGTACAAATTACATATTTGCCGGGTTTGTCGCCTCGTGGGCATCTAGGACTACTTTGAGGCAGGCACCATGGTAGTAGTTGGTGGCTACCTATGCTAGGCTGTGGGTGTGTATTAAACAAGTCAACAGAAGATTTGGTATAGCACTTTATTTCTCAACCGCACTTCAAAATAAGTGAACGAATCTGTCACTGATTCGTTTGGAATCGTGAGATTATGATTTGAACCATTCGGAATTACAATTATATATCATGATGTGGACAGTTCGGAATCACAAGGTCAGGCCGTACACTGCTGTGGACGATATTGAGTCTCCCTACGTCACCTCGGTGACATTGGTTCATGACCGTTTTGAATATGCCGCCTGCTTAATTCTACATACCATATGATATAATGTTAAATTATCTTAAAATCTTTGATTCGATGAATATTTGCATACACAAGTTTTAAAAGCAATACGTTGTTAAAAACTGTTTTTTAACTAACAAAAATTACAGACATTTAAAATCATACTTTTACAATACTATAATCCACATCTGTTACCTGATCGGGAAATATATGTGTTATATAAAGCTAAGTAGTGATTTCAGGTAAAGAAATTCGATAGTTTTTTTTAATATGATCACTTAGCCCTATATCACTATTGGGACAGCTTAAAAAACTCACGTTGAAACGGTGCAGAAAATTCGTATTGATCCAATAATCAGCGTTAAAAAATACGTACATCAAAATGAACAATGATTAAAAAGGAAACATAGGATATATATAACTACAATACTTCCGTGATCCCATAAACACGACGCGTAACAGTGGTCTCGGACCCTCGGTCCTCGGTCTTTGTGTGGCGCCATTGTGCGTGCTTTGAGGACATCGCTATCGCATAGCCGGGGTTGTGTGACGTAGCACTCACGGCGACTGGCGTTTTCCGGTAACTGTTTCCGTCATGTTTTAAGGGAAAACGGTAATTATAGTTATGCGAGTTTTACCAGTAATAATACATTACACAATTGGCACAACGGAATGTTTTTGGTCTCAGGACTAATTATCCCATAGTTTACAAAATTTTGGCGGTTATGCCTTGACAAAAATTGCTTTGAACCAACGATATATTGAATAATTGACTGTCAGTGATAATTTTCCTTGTTGGAGTACATTACGACGACGAAATTTTTATTTTATTTAAAGAAACTCTATTGTATATTTCTCAAACTAACTATGAAGTTCAACAATGTATTTCATTTAAGTCAGTATCAAAATACATCCTGCGTTTTAAATGAAGATGGGAACATCAATTGACATGTGATTTGTTATACTAGTACTTTAAAGTGACATAAATATAGTTTCTGTATATCACGTGACTCAGGGGACTACCAAGATACTTCTGCTGATGTTATGGCCCGAGTAATGCCTTTCTGTGATTTTTAGCAAAATACAGAACAATCAATACTATAGCTGTGAAAAAACCCCGTAAGATCATAAAAAAAAAATTTGATGCTTCAAAATAGCACTGTTAATCAAAAGTAAAAACATGTGTTCAGAGTTTTCCAGACGTCCACAAAACAGTAACGAGTCCAATAATCCTTCATACGAATGACGGCTAAATTACATCACATGATATACTCTCCCACGCATGGATGGTCAGGACAAAATCTGTATCTAAAACAAATTTCTTTAATTGTACTTGAGGAACTGTTGCATCAAAATACATTACCTACGTCACGTGATGTAGATGTAATTTATACATTGTATTTGCGTAGAAGAGTTTTATGAACTTGTCATTTACATTTTCTTAATTAATACATCGTATTCATTATCCAATTGAAACACTGGCCGCCTTCTCTCATCATAATCGCAATAAAGTTTTGATAATCCAGTGAAGTAATCAGCAGTTCACAGTCACACACATACGTCACTTCCGGTAGTAACTCGCTGTAAATGGTAAGTTACTTTCTGACTTCATTCTCCATAGTACTCATTTGTCTTTCAGAAATGTTTTGACTTGCTGAGAACAATTACATTAACCATTTACCTTCATTCAACAAGATGTTGCGCCTTTCATCGTGCAGTAAATATGCCTGTACATGCACAAGCTAGCACCACAACGCACTTAACAATGGCACATGATGTAATCCGATGTCAGTGACGTCATTCATTCGGCCACAGAGCATCCACGGCGTACAAAATGTCGTCGATATTGCCATCCAGCAGTTTGTCGTTAAGGAAGAGTTTGTCGTTGAGAAGTTCTGGTGTTATTTCAGACTTATCATCATTGTTGACAGTGAAGAGACTAGAACTACGATACTTCAGGCGATGTCTCAAGCGGGATGTTTTACCTATTAAATTCTCCACACTTCGACTGATTATTCCGGAGATCTTGCCCTTGTGTTTACGACGGTTTGTTCTTAATCCTCCGCCCTCCCCATCTGCCTCTTCCTCCTCGTGCTCTCGCACGGTCATTATCTCTATGGGAGGCTGGAGAAGGGAGGACTTGCTTTTTTCACACATTATATCATCTTCGTCACTGAACGTTGTTTGACGGCTACACCTTGGGGATTTGGAATCAAGACTGGCGCTCGACGAGCGATGTCTGTTCCGATCAGAGCTATTGCTTGTACTGTCGTCGATACTCTCATATATATACACTTTAGGGATGTTCGGCACGGGTTCCGAATACTGTTTTGTGAACTGGTTGCGCTGGGTTTTCGGAACTTGTCTGACTTTATGATGACTACGCAATAAGCTTTGTTGTTGGTTTACGAAGAAGTTTGCCGAGTCGTTAAGGTCGCTATACGATTTACTGGATCTTTTATAATGAGTTGGATCCCCACATGTTGAGTCAAACGATACAGCGCTCTGTTTTTTAAGCCTCGATCGATTGCGGTTGTATCTAGGTGGATCTGGGGAGAGTTTGAAGCTCTTTGGTTTAGGCTGGTTCTCCATGTAACCTTCAGCTTCTGTCTCTTCCTCAATGTCTCCACACGACCTTGACGGTTTACTACACAGCGGCCCTTCGTAACTTACGTGGATATCGTATGATTGGGACCGAGGACCAAGATTTTTCTTTCGATTAGCCGCGTTGCCAATCAATGGTGATTTTCGGAATTCCTCTACAATTTTCGTATCCTTAAGGTCAATGTCGTCACCATCCGCCATCTCCACTAGCCAATGGATGAGCTTGTCATACGAGTCCTTTGGCGGCTGGGGACTGACTCTGGTGGCGTCACAGTCCGTATCTTCCTGTATGATGAGAGGGATTGGAAGGTCATTGCGCATGCCGATCATCGAGTCGACATTTGGCTCAGTAAACTCTGTGTCTTCTGTAAAAAAGACAATATTTGACATTACATGACATTACATGACATTACAAAATAATTAATCATCCAAAATGGAATGTAAGTTAGTATAATCGATGTTAAATGCAGTACCATTAAGTTAATTGGTAACCAAACGTTTTATGTGTATATATAAAGAATATATTCGATAGGTTATCCTAGCAGTAACGTATAACTCGCAAAAGTAGGGCAAAAGTCTAATATGTCGATATGAAATAAAACCAAAGGCTCTTGCCTCATACGGGAGACATGGAATTATTTTCCCCACCATTCCTGCTAGACGACTATGTTGAACAGTGGTTTATTGTGATGGAACATCGACTTTCTGTAACACATACGACTAAAGATTAATTTGAGAGCAATGATCTACATGTGTTAGGACGTTATTAGCCTCTCCGGTAACCTTTTATGGTAAGTGTTGAGGTCAGAGCGGTCATTGTATTTACCCTTTACGATCTATCCACACAATATTGTCGTAAAGGGCAAGAGAGAACAAAGAAAACGTAATTGGTTTCAGAGCGGAACAATATGTGCATGACACATCTGTCATCAACAGACATGCGCATTGCATTGCCAGACTGAACGTAGTACAGCTATAGGCACCTCTGTTACCCTGACCACAGGGACATGTCTAGTCTTATATTATAAAAGTTAGTATGAAATACTACAAAGACAAGAGAACGAATGGCGGCCCATTGAAATTCTGACCTATTAAGTATTTTGGGTACGCACATCGTCTGTAACCACGTGACCTGTCTTCACACCTGAACCAAATCCATTAATCTGATTGGCTCCGCTGAAATGTTTTCGGAAAATATGTCCTACCAGAAACGTCATTCTATGCACTCTTTGGTTTGTTTGGCAATGTTTGGTAAAGTTTGGTCCTCGGTGTTTGGTCCTCGGTGTTGGGACCAGCCCGACGAACTGTTTCTCTCGCCCTCCGGCCTCGGGAAACAGTTCATCAGGTTGGTCCCAACACCTCGGGGAAGAGTTTTGACTGTTAACTGATAAGGCATGAAACAACTGTGTACTGTTAGGTACAAATTATGACGGCCACCGATGGAAGACAATTTTACAGACTGTGACACGTAAATCTCAGGCATTGATACTGACTACAGCCAGCAAGTCATGATGATATTCGTCAATTCATCAAGGATTGGCTGCAGTTTGCTAAGATAGATATAGCCGGAATGAGGAGAGGATAAAAAGAAATTCGAATTGGGAAATTCAATGCAGATATGGATCATTAAATAGATTCTAATTTTGATATAGAATGCACTATATTTTGAGGTTTTGTTATATTTTCTATTCCACATTTGACATGCAGCAACCAACTTTTGGACCGATGTTTGTCACACAACACTTAAGTTTGCCCAAAGTTGGTCCAACATTTCACATACAGCCAACAAGCTTTAGGCCAACATTACGCCAACATGTTGGACCATCATTTTGCCGATTTGCATATTAACGTTGTTCCGATGTTACATCAGAATTTAGGTCCAACGGAACAGACATCTTTACGCCAACATTAGATCATCATAATCATTCTATCTGGGTATGTCTTGATGACAAACACTTAAATCAAATTACAGGCAAACCTAAATGAATAAACTAAACACTACCTGACCTTTGATATTGAAATACCAGCAGTTAAATACTGGTATGTAAACCTACAGACACTGCTCCATTGATTCGACTGTTCAGTTCAAACTATCCTCGTGTTAATTTGGAGATAATGAACCCATTGGTCATATTTCCTAACCAACAATGTTCTATGGTCAGATCGACGGACATTGGGGACCCGCGTTTCCTGTGCTTGACCGGCGGTAAGTGTGAGCTTTGACTGGTCAATCACACCAAAAGTGTCGAGGGACACAATTCTCCCCGAACATCAGACGTCGGCCATTTCGTATCGATCTGAGTGTTATGTTACATGTCGGGAAGACAACAAGGTGGAATGTTTCAATCGTGTCAAAACAGTTGAGATAGAGGTTACCGTTGCATATCGAAGAAATCGGGTTTTATTTTGCTAAATAATTGCATTCCCTTTCAAGGAATTCAATTATCAAGATGGCGTGCATTCATAATGCCTTGAAGCATAGTATGTGTATAAAAAAATCTAAAATTCGATCCGCAGAGCTAAGTACTAATTCCCCGGGTCTATGCTTGTTTTTTGTTTTAAATGTTTTGAGTATCAAAGAATGATGTTAACAAATGAAAAATGTAATAGATATTACAGATTAATTGTTCTTGGTCGACCAATCGAAATAGGGGTCGACCCTACTACTATACGTCCTCAAATGACGCAAAACAGCATGTTTAACATAGACCGACTAACTTTTAAAACTAGGCCAAGCAGAAAAAAACATTATCTTATAATTTTCGGTAAGTTTGGACACCTCACATGAATGACGTATATATATCCAGTCTTCATAATCCGGAAAAATAATCTGGGACCTTTTTTGTAGATTATGATACAAACTGGTTTGGTTTATTTTGTTAACGTCCTATTAACAGCCAGGGTCATTTAAGGACGTGCCAGCTAGGTTTATGAGGTGGAGGAAAGCCGGAGTACCCGGAGAAAAAACACCGACCCGCGGCTAGTACCAGGCAATTGTCCCACGCGGGTTTCGAACTCGAAACCAAGAGGTGGAGGGCTAGTGATAAAGTATCAGGACAGTTAACCACTTGGCCAACACGGCCCCTTATTTTTACAGATTGTCACACCTTTGTTCACCACTCTATAATTATTATACAAATGTTGGTATTGAAAGCCAAGATAAGATAACAGTTAACAAAAAAACAAAAAAAAGAGTAAAATATTGATTCTTTTTAAGTAAGGACTTTAGTATCAGACAGTGTTTTTTAAAGTGAAGTCGTTGAGACAGTAAATGCGGGTTTGAATAGAGACAATATACCACCACAGCAGTCTACACAATGCCACCAAAAGATACACGGAACAGCGATACATAGGAAACAGTAATTAGATGTTCATTACTTCGTCGCCAAAGAAACAGGAAAACTGACAGATTGAGGATCACGTCGTTGTAAAAGGAAGGTAATGTTACGACAATTCGTGTCCATCTACTCCCATCAGAAAGGTATGAAGACATACGCTTACGGGTTCTGTTGTAGAAAGGCAAATTACTTCCTTTTATGTACTGTTATCTGTGTATTTATGTCTTAACAAACGGATAGATTGCCTCATACACTGGTCACTTTTTATATCGGTTCGGTCGTCATAGGTATATCATATACTTTTAAACCTGTTCTTCATCACACACACGGCTATAAAATAGACACATTACTTCGTAGCTAATCAGAAATTGCTATCATATGCGACGTGGAAAATTACCAATATCGTATTAAGTCATGTGACTTGAGGCGTTTTTTTGCTGTTCCAAAACAAGCATTAATTGCAATATAGGGATATCGATCGTCCGGACTACGTCAGAGGCAGGTAGACATCGGTACCTTGTACGATACCAAACCGAGGGAGGGGAACTGGATCAACCATAGCGTCGTTAGAGAAAATTGGATGCATATTCATCGATTTATTTTATTACTTTTGCGATATATATGTCATTAGCTTGTTTATACATCCAAGGGTTATGCTACGTCACATCCTGATATATAGCTAGTGCCATTTGATAATTAGGGCGCATCCTGTTTGATAACTGTACTGTTTGATATGTCACATTATGCTGTGGAAGACATTTGCACTGGTTGATAATTGCATCTTATCCTGTTTGATAACTAAAAGCAATTGATATTTACGTCACCAGCTGTTGTAGAATTAGTACTGTTTAATATAGTCACATTTTATTGTGTAAATAGTACTGTTTGATAATAACGTCATATCCTGTTGTATCATTTGATAAATGACGTCATATCCTGTTGTGTAACGTGATTGGTCCATTATGTCACGTCCAGTTGTGGTAATTTACCATTTCATTTCACACAAAGAACTGGGTTGCACACCTTGTTTTTATACATACTTTATACCACGCCCTTTTGAATACCTATTTTGGTTTTGATGAGAAGGTGCCTCTCGCGGTCAAACCAATCAAATTACCTCATCTCGCGAACATTGCTACATGATTACCTTCACAAGAACAGACTTTTTCATCAATATCTCAACACATATAATTAGGAAGTCAATTTCTTCTGAAATACCAAAGGCACAAGAGGCCGTTCGGGCCAGCCTCATATATATATAGAACGCTGCTTTAGGAGACCATCCTGAAGATGCAGAGTGCGTGCACCCAGTCACCTGCTTGCGTGATGACACTAGTGACAATATTTTACAGCAGGAATGAGCATTGCCAGATACTGGCCGATATAGTGATGTAACTGCCTTCCAGTCTTTAGATGATTCCTGTTTGACCCGTCGAAACGCACATGGCCATCGACGCTTCAGGACAGCGCCAAATTTTCCACTGATATGTTTTATAAAACTCATGAAATGCTAACTGTAAATAATGATTTTGCAAAATTACACGCCATCTTTGTAAGTAATGCCGGTTATTTTTGATATTGTTTGTATCCAAGTTTGTTATTTGATGGTTGTGATAATGCCTAAACCAATTGTAACATGTATGACAGTAAAATGTGTTTGAGTCAAAATAGCGTGGAGGACGTCACGTCGTCAGGGACCATCAACGCAAGTCAATCAAAAATAGCCAAATATAATTCACAGCGACCACTCCTATTCTGTGCGATGATAATTAAATTTTGTGTCATGATTTATGAGATTTTGGATAAGGAGTGTAATTTGCAATGGGGGCGGACAAAATGTTTTCTTGACTCCCAAAGTTTAATTTGGGTACAAAAGTAGTTAAAAATTCAAACTTAGATAAATGTATTGAATAGAAGTCGTATTTAAACAGCTATCGGACGGATAAATATAATAAATGTTTTTTTTCAATCGACTTTTTTTTTTTTTTTTTTTATCTTTCTTCGAAATCCAAAACAAGTGAAACAAAATTAAAAGAGATGTAATAATTAAAATCCACACAGAAGGAGGACCGAACATGATCAGTGACAGCAGACTCATTAAAATTCTGATACAGACTCATTAAAACCCTGATACAGACCCAATCAAACCCTGATACAGACCCAATAAAACTCTGATACAGACCCATTAAAACTCTGATACAGACTCCTTAAAACTCTGATACAGACTCCTTAAAACTCTGATACAGACCCAATAAAACTCTCATACAGACTCATTAAAACTCTCATACAGACCAATTAAAACTATCATACAGACCCATTAAAACTATTATACAGACACATTAAAACTCTCATACAGACCCATTAAAACTATCATACAGACCCATTAAAACTATCATACAGACTCATTAAAACTCTCATACAGACCCTTTAAAACTCTCATACAGACTCATTAAAACCATTATACAGATTTATTAAAACTATCATACAGACTCATTTAAATTATCACACAGGCTCATTAAAACTCTCATACAGACTCATTTAAACTATCATACACAGTCTTTAAGCTCTCATACACGGTCATTAAGACTCTCATATATACTCCTTAATACTCTCACATTAAAACTCATACAGACGCATTCATACTCTCATACAGACTCATTAATACTCTCACACAGACTCATTAAAACTCTCATACAGAGTATTTAAAACTCTCTTACAGACTCATTAATACTCTCACACAGACTCATTAAAACTCTCATACAGACCCTTTAAAACTCTCTTACAGACTCATTAAGACTCTCATACAGACTCATTAAAACTCTCGTACACACTTATTAAACATCTCGTGGAAAGCTGATCACAACATCAGAAACATGACAAAATATTTTGAATGTTTGTATTGACAGAATCCTCCTTGCTAACTATGGATTGGAATACGTTATTTTGTCTAAGCAGTTGTAAAAATATCTTTTTGGAAAGATGAACTAAATACATTTAAAACCCTAGTAAATACATTTCATCTGTAGGGTGGGTTCCAGGTATTCCAAAAGAATTTTTTTTATGAACAAAAGAAAAGGACAACTCATATTTTATAACATTATAGAAAAAATGCAACATGTAAAAAACAACAACAAAATACAGGAGGAAGATTTTGATTCAGATGATATTGACGGGAATGCAATTTTTAAGCTTCGTTTTCCTATACCACAAATACCAAATTACAATGGTTTCAGTTTTGGATTAATCATGGTATTCTGACGACAAACTCTTACTTGTTAAAACTAGGTTATCCCTTATTGTATTACTCACAAAACTAAAATTGAAACACACATTATGGAACTGTGAGAGAGTACAAACTCTGCTTCAAGTTATAGAAATTGTATTAAATACTCTGCTTATCACATTTCATAATCAACCGTTTCTTTTTGGTTTAGCTGATACTGGCGTTAACAAAAAAAGTTGCAATATGAAACTTTTAACCACAGGGACTTGCGACGAATTGCCAACCCACGGTGCATATTTATGTGCATGTTCAATATGAATTCATGCCTAGTCCCTGTGCTTTTAACCACCAAACAATACATTAAGAAATCAAGGTGCCCCAGAATGACCTTATCATTGTAGTCTTAAACGCGCTTTAGGACATATGTTTATCATCCTGATATTGGTTGTCAGAGACAAAGGAGATGGAAATAAAAAGGAACGGCCTCCTGGATAATAAGAACAAACAAACGAAGAAGAAGAAGAAGAAGAAGAAGAAGAAGAAGAAGAAAACTTCTTTCTTCGTTTCTATCAACTTAAAATATCCTTCTTCTGTCAAATCTTCAATTCAGTTATGATGTTATAAAAGTTTAAAACAAACAATCCTTTGTGTTCTGTTTGGTGTTGTTGACACTTGTAATCCAGATATTGAAATGATTCGCGTTAGATATACAGTATAATGATAATCGATCTATTTGTTGTTTTCGTACTCGTATTATGTCATTTTGTAGGTATAAATAAGTTTAAAACTTGTGTCATATGTCATCCAAGCTTTACACTACTTTGTCTCCCTCTACTTCAGAGAATGAGAGTGTCACTCTCTACTACAGATATTGACAGTGTGTCACTCTCAACTAGATATTGACATTGTGTCACTCTCTACTACAGATATTGACAGTGTGTCACTCTCTACAACAGGTATTGACAGTGTGTCACTCTCTACTACAGATATTGACAGTGTGTCACTCTCAACTAGATATTGACATTGTGTCACTCTCTACAACAGGTATTGACAGTGTGTCACTCTCTATTACAGATATTGACAGTGTGTCATTCTCTACTACAGATATTAACAGTGTGTCACTCTCAACTAGATATTGACATTGTGTCACTCTCTACAACAGGTATTGACAGGTCGTCACTCTCTATTACAGATGTTGACAGTGTGTCATTCTCTACTATAGATATTGACAGTGTGTCGCTCTTTGCTACAGATATTGACAATGTGTCACTCTCTATTACAGATATTGACAGTGTGTCTCTCTCTATTACAGATATTGACAGTGTGTCGCTCTTTGCTACATATATTGACAGTGTGTCACTCTCTATTACAGATATTGACAGTGTGTCACTCTCTACTATAGATATTGACAGTGTGTCACTCTCAACTACAGATATTGACAGTGTCATTCTCTACTACAGATATTGACAGTGTGTCACTCTCTATTACAGATATTGACAGTTTGTCACTCTCTACTACATATATTGACAGTGTGTCACTCTCTACTACAGATATTGACAGTGTCATTCTCTATTACATCTGTTGACAGTGTGTCACTCTCTACAACAGATATTGACAGTGTGTCGCTTTCTACAACATATATTGACAGTGTGTCACTCTCAACTAGATATTGACAGTGTGTCACTCTCTATTACAGATATTGATAGTGTGTCACTCTCTATTACAGATATTGACAGTGTGTCACTCTCTATTACAGATATTGACAGTGTGTCACTCTATTACAGATATTGACAGTGTGTCACTCTCAACTAGATATTGACATTGTGTCACTCTCTACAACAGGTATTGACAGGTCGTCACTCTCTATTACAGATGTTGACAGTGTGTCACTCTCTACTACAGATATTGACAGTGTGTCACTCTCTACTACAGATATTGACAGTGTGTCACTCTCTACTACAGATGTTGACAGTTTGTCACTCTCTACTACAGATATTGACAGTGTGTCACTCTCTACTACATATATTGACAGTGTGTCATTCTCTACTACAGATATTAACAGTGTGTCCCTCTCAACTAGATATTGACATTGTGTCACTCTCTACAACAGGTATTGACAGTGTGTCGCTCTTTGCTACAGATATTGACAATGTGTCACTCTCTATTACAGATATTGACAGTGTGTCTCTCTCTCTATTACAGATATTGACAGTGTGTCACTCTCTATTACAGATGTTGACAGTGTCATTCTCTACTATAGATATTGACAGTGTGTCGCTCTTTGCTACATATATTGACAATGTGTCACTCTCTATTACAGATATTGACAGTGTGTCTCTCTCTATTACAGATATTGACAGTGTGTCGCTCTCTACTACAGATATTGACAGTGTGTCACTCTCTATTACAGATATTGACAGTGTGTCACTCTCTACTATAGATATTGACAGTGTGTCACTCTCTACTACAGATATTGACAGTGTCATTCTCTACTACAGATATTGACAGTGTGTCGCTCTCTACTACAGATATTGACAGTGTGTCACTCTCTATTACAGATATTGACAGTGTGTCACTCTCTACTATAGATATTGACAGTGTGTCACTCTCTACTACAGATATTGACAGTGTCATTCTCTACTACAGATATTGACAGTGTGTCACTCTCTATTACAGATATTGACAGTGTGTCACTCTCTACTACAGATATTGACATTGTGTCACTCTCTACAACAGGTATTGACAGGTCGTCACTCTCTCTTACAGATGTTGACAGTGTGTCACTCTCTACTACAGATATTGACATTGTGTCACTCTCTACTACAGATTTTGACAGTGTGTCACTCTCTACTACAGATGTTGACAGTGTGTCACTCTCTACTACATATATTGACAGTGTGTCACTCTCTACTACAGATATTGACAGTGTGTCACTTTCTATTACAGGTATTGACAGTGTGTCACTCTCTATTACATATATTGACAGTGTGTCACTCTCTATTACAGATATTGACAGTGTGTCACTCTCTATTACAGATATTGACAGTGTGTCACTTTCAAGTAGATATTGACAGTGTGTCACTTTCTACTACAGATATTGACAGTGTGTCACTTTCTACTACAGATATTGACAGTGTGTCACTTTCTACTACAGATATTGACAGTGTGTCACTTTCTACTACAGATATTGACAGGTTGTGGCTTTTCACTTCATAATAATATAGGTTTAGTGAATCTGTCTGTCTATCTCTGCCTCTCTTCTTCTTCTACTAATACCACCACGACGACCACCACCACCTCCACCACTACCACCACCACCACTACTACTACTACTACTACTGCTGCCTTATCTAGACAAGTATTATCAGGAGTATGTTGTTCTGAAAGACAAAACCATGCCACACGGATAAACCAAAAAGTCAAACAACGGTGAGTTGGTTCGTTCCAATGCGAGGGCGAGAGTTGAAGACGATAAATGAGACATTACATCGCCTCGTTACCAGAGATCAGTGTTGTTGTTATAGTTATATAACACCACTGGGAACCGTCCGGGTAATGTCGTAGACTGGAGCAGGTAATAACAGCTTCAATATTGCTTAAACTTCGTGGCTTTGGTGACCTTGAATTCTAAATTTGATAAACTGATTCACTCAGTCTAGTGATACATATTTCCAAAGTCCTATTCATCTTCATCTTTGATGCATTTAAATATTCCAGAATGGTTAATGATCCAAGTATATTATTCTGATAGTATCTTACGTATTACAGGCCTCATTGACAGCGACTAAGTTAATTTTAACAGAACTCCTTGGGGAATTAATAACGTGTTTAAGTCCCATATTATCGTACAACCGGGTTTGTTTACCACCTGTTGGATGGCCTTTGTTATTGAGGATGAGGTGAATGTTCCACACATGAGATCAGGTTTCGTTAACCTGGTAATACAATCAATATCTCAGAGAAGTTTTAGTGTTCTACTGGTAATTTCCGTCTTTGGCGATAAATGTTAAATGTAACTTTCACAAAAAATACAACCAGCATATCTGGAATCATCCCACATCTTTATAATTACAAAGTCAACAAAAATATAACATCAAACTGAAATTACCATCCTATCAAATCGTCACCCTGAAAATAGACCGTAAGACAGCTATCAATAGAGAAAAAACAACATTGGAAAGTGACAAAACCAATATCTGTAGTACGAGTGACGCTCTATAACTGTAGTAAAGAGTGACACACTTTCAATATATTTAGCAAAGAGTGACACCATGTCTTTATCTGTAATAGAAAATGACACACTGTCAATATTTGCAATACAGTGACACCATGTCAATATCTGTAGTAGTGACACACCTTCGATATCTGTAGTAAAGTATGGCACATTGTCATTATATACAGTAGCCAGTGACACACTGTCAATATCTGTAGTAGAAAGTGACACACTGTCAATATCTGTAATAGAGAGTGACACACTGTCAATATCTGTAGTAGAGAGTGACACACTGTCAATATCTGTAATAGAGTGACACACTGTCAATATCTGTAATAGAGAATGACACTGTCAATATCTGTAATAGAGAGTGACACACTGTCAATATCTGTAGTAGAGAGTGACACACTGTCAATATATGTAATAGAGAATTACACACTGTCAATATCTGTAATAGAGAATTACACACTGTCAATATTTGTAGTAAGAGTGACACATTGTCAATATCTAGTTGAGAGTGACACACTGTCAATATCTGTTGTAGAGAATGACACACTGTCAATATCTGTAATAGAGAATTACACACTGTCAATATCTGTAATAGAGAATTACACACTGTCAATATTTGTAGTAAGAGTGACACATTGTCAATATCTAGTTGAGAGTGACACACTGTCAATATCTGTTGTAGAGAATGACACACTGTCAATATCTGTAATAGAGAATTACACACTGTCAATATTTGTAGTAAGAGTGACACATTATCAATATCTAGTTGAGAGTTACACACAGTCAATATCTGTTGTAGAGAATGACACACTGTCAATATCTGTAATAGAGAGTGACACACTGTCAATATCTGTAATAGAGAGTGGCACACTGTCAATATCTGTAGTAGAGAGTGACACACTGTCAATATCTGTAATAGAGAGTGACACACTGTCAATATCTGTAATAGAGAGTGACACACTGTCAACATATGTAATAGAGAATGACACTGTCAATATCTGTTGTAGAGAGTGACACACTGTCAATATCTGTAGTAGAGAGTGACACACTGTCAATATCTGTAGTAGAGAGTGACACACTGTCAATATCTGTAATAGAGAATGACACACTGTCAACATATGTAATAGAGAGTGACACACTGTCAATATCTGTAATAGAGAATTACACACTGTCAATATTTGTAGTAAGAGTGACACATTGTCAATATCTAGTTGAGAGTGACACATTGTCAATATCTGTAATAGAGAGTGACACACTGTCAATATCTATTGTAGAGAATGACACACTGTCAATATATGTAATAGAGAGTGACACACTGTCAATATCTGTAATAGAGAATTACACACAGTCAATATTTGTAGTAAGAGTGACACATTGTCAATATCTAGTTGAGAGTGACACACAGTCAATATGTGTTGTTAAGAATGACACATTGTCAATATCTAGTTGAGAGTGACACATTGTCAATATCTGTAATAGAGAGTGACACACTGTCAATATCTGTTGTAGAGAATGACACACTGTCAATATATGTAATAGAGAGTGACACACTGTCAATATCTGTAATAGAGAATTACACACAGTCAATATTTGTAGTAAGAGTGACACATTGTCAATATATGTAATAGAGAGTGACACACTGTCAATATCTGTAATAGAGAGTGACACACTGTCAATATCTGTAATAGAGAATGACACACTGTCAATATATGTAATAGAGAGTGACACACTGTCAATATCTGTAATAGAGAATTACACACAGTCAATATTTGTAGTAAGAGTGACACATTGTCAATATGTGTAATAGAGAGTGACACACTGTCAATATCTGTAATAGAGAATTACACACAGTCAATATCTGTAATAGAGAATGACACAATGTCAATATATGTAATAGAGAGTGACACACTGTCAATATCTGTAATAGAGAATGACACTGTCAATATCTGTAATAGAGAGTGACACACTGTCAATATCTGTAGTAGAGAGTGACACACTGTCAATATATGTAATAGAGAATTACACACTGTCAATATCTGTAATAGAGAATTACACACTGTCAATATTTGTAGTAAGAGTGACACATTGTCAATATCTAGTTGAGAGTGACACACTGTCAATATCTGTTGTAGAGAATGACACACTGTCAATATCTGTAATAGAGAATTACACACTGTCAATATCTGTAATAGAGAATTACACACTGTCAATATTTGTAGTAAGAGTGACACATTGTCAATATCTAGTTGAGAGTGACACACTGTCAATATCTGTTGTAGAGAATGACACACTGTCAATATCTGTAATAGAGAATTACACACTGTCAATATTTGTAGTAAGAGTGACACATTGTCAATATCTAGTTGAGAGTTACACACAGTCAATATCTGTTGTAGAGAATGACACACTGTCAATATCTGTAATAGAGAGTGACACACTGTCAATATCTGTAATAGAGAGTGGCACACTGTCAATATCTGTAGTAGAGAGTGACACACTGTCAATATCTGTAATAGAGAGTGACACACTGTCAATATCTGTAATAGAGAGTGACACACTGTCAACATATGTAATAGAGAATGACACTGTCAATATCTGTTGTAGAGAGTGACACACTGTCAATATCTGTAGTAGAGAGTGACACACTGTCAATATCTGTAGTAGAGAGTGACACACTGTCAATATCTGTAATAGAGAATGACACACTGTCAACATATGTAATAGAGAGTGACACACTGTCAATATCTGTAATAGAGAATTACACACTGTCAATATTTGTAGTAAGAGTGACACATTGTCAATATCTAGTTGAGAGTGACACATTGTCAATATCTGTAATAGAGAGTGACACACTGTCAATATCTATTGTAGAGAATGACACACTGTCAATATATGTAATAGAGAGTGACACACTGTCAATATCTGTAATAGAGAATTACACACAGTCAATATTTGTAGTAAGAGTGACACATTGTCAATATCTAGTTGAGAGTGACACACAGTCAATATGTGTTGTTAAGAATGACACATTGTCAATATCTAGTTGAGAGTGACACATTGTCAATATCTGTAATAGAGAGTGACACACTGTCAATATCTGTTGTAGAGAATGACACACTGTCAATATATGTAATAGAGAGTGACACACTGTCAATATCTGTAATAGAGAATTACACACAGTCAATATTTGTAGTAAGAGTGACACATTGTCAATATATGTAATAGAGAGTGACACACTGTCAATATCTGTAATAGAGAGTGACACATTGTCAATATCTGTAATAGAGAATGACACACTGTCAATATATGTAATAGAGAGTGACACACTGTCAATATCTGTAATAGAGAATTACACACAGTCAATATTTGTAGTAAGAGTGACACATTGTCAATATGTGTAATAGAGAGTGACACACTGTCAATATCTGTAATAGAGAATTACACACAGTCAATATCTGTAATAGAGAATGACACAATGTCAATATATGTAATAGAGAGTGACACACTGTCAATATCTGTAATAGAGAATTACACACAGTCAATATTTGTAGTAAGAGTGACACATTGTCAATATATGTAATAGAGAGTGACACACTGTCAATATCTGTAATAGAGAGTGACACACTGTCAATATCTGTAATAGAGAATGACACACTGTCAATATATGTAATAGAGAGTGACACACTGTCAATATCTGTAATAGAGAATTACACACAGTCAATATTTGTAGTAAGAGTGACACATTGTCAATATATGTAATAGAGAGTGACACACTGTCAATATTTGTAATAGAGAATTACACACAGTCAATATTTGTAGTAAGAGTGACACATTGTCAATATATGTAATAGAGAGTGACACACTGTCAATATCTGTAATAGAGAATTACACACTGTCAATATATGTAATAGAGAGTGACACACTGTCAATATCTGTAATAGAGAATTACACACAGTCAATATTTGTAGTAAGAGTGACACATTGTCAATATCTAGTTGAGAGTGACACATTGTCAATATCTGTAGCAAAGAGTGACACACTGTCAATATCTAAAGTAGAGTTACACACAGTCAATATGTGTTGTTAAGAGTGAGACAATGTCAATATCTGTAGCAAAGAGTGACACACTGTCAATATCTTGTTGAGAGTGACACACTGTCAGTATCTAGTTGAGAGTGACACACTGTCAATATCTAGTTGAGAGTGACACACTGTCAATATCTGTAGTAGAGTTACACACTATCAATATGTGTAGTAAGAGTGACACACTGTCAATATTTGTAAAAAAAGAATGACACACTGTCAATATATGTTGTAAAGAGTGACACATTGTCAATATATGTAATAGAGAATGACACAGTCAATATTTGTAGCAGAGTGACACACTGTCAATATTTGTAGCAGAGTGACATACTGTCAATATTTGTTGTAAGAGTGACACACTGTTATTTTTTGTAATAGAGTGACACACTGTCAATATTTGTAGTAGAGTGACACACTGTCAATATTTGTAGTAGAGTGACACACTGTCAATATTTGTAGTAGAGTGACACACTGTCAATATTTGTAGTAGAGTGACACACTGTCAATATTTGTAGTAGAGTGACGCACTGTCAATATTTGTAGTAGAGTGACGCACTGTCAATATTTGTAATAGAGTGACACACTGTCAATATTTGTAGTAGAGTGACACACTGTCAATATTTGTAGTAGAGTGACACACTGTCAATATTTGTAGTAGAGTGACACACTGTCAATATTTGTAGTAGAGTGACACACTGTCAATATTTGTAATAGAGTGACACACTGTCAATATTTGTAGTAGAGTGACACACTGTCAATATTTGTAGTAGAGTGACACACTGTCAATATTTGTAGCAGAGTGACACACTGTCAATATCTGTAGAAGAAATTCACACACTGTTTCTCAGTGAATTGTAACTGAAAGTGTCATATCCTTTATGCGTGATAAAATATCGCTATTAGCTATGGAAGATCGTGACATATAGCCAATAATTGCAGCACAAACCATTACCATGTCAAAAGTGGTAGCGGAGTGTGAAAAAAATATCAAGGATTGCTGCCGAAAGACACGTTCATATGTGATAACAGACAATGGTTTATCTCGTGCAGAACGTACATACATATCTGTCACAAGAAGAAATCCATAGACTGGAGTGTTTCCCTTTTTTATGCTCGCAGTTTTTTATGTCTAATACAAGGTTTGGTTTTATTGGATACAAATGTCTGATCCGTGTACTCACTCACGATATAAAATACCTGTAGATTTATCTTGTATTTAGATTTGTGTGGAATCGACACAATGAATATAAAATGTCCTATGTATGAAGCGAACGAAGTTACATTGTTCTTGATTTACAAACGGGCGTATCATAATATCATTTGTAATTAAAGACAAGTTAATAGCAAACAACAAAACAATTTCGACTTATTAAATGGAATCACTATATTTGCAGATCTAGAAAGTAGTATGCTATGCCGCGTTGGTTGTACGGACAAGGCTTGGCCTACTGTTAGATGGCCAATATAATCTGTTGTCTGTAAGATTACGAACCATTAGGCCTACTGTAGGGAATCATTTCGATCATCGATTATTGGAAAATGACCCCCATGTAAAACATTTTATAGGCGCCCAATCCTCTTTAATTATAATAAACCCGATTGTTAAGTACTTTCCGTGGATGCCTCTTTGTAATGTTAATTTAGTACCGTGTTTCGCACTGTTTAGTTGTAACCTATATTATAGATATGTGTGTGGATTTGGGATGACGTAGTAACTTTGGAAAACGGGAACCTCGATAGATATCTGAGCTTAAAAAATATAACGAGTCGATTAAAAGAATACTTTTTGTAATTCTATTTTCTGTTATTCATCTTAAGTCGTAATCTGTTCTTTTATTATACTATTCAACCCTTTTGTTTCCCACTATTCTCATAAGTTAAGTGTTTCTTTAAGATTACGTAAAAACGCCGAAAGTCAGCCGGGTCCATCTTGAACGTATTTTAAAAGCACCGTTTAGCTAAGTATAATTTTTGAAGTATTAAATAATTCACCTAGGCTCGTTCCAGAATATATGTCAAATGATAAATAATTGGAAAAATAAACCCAATTAGTAACAGGTCATTTGATAGGTGTTGTCGACATCATATGTAACTTACCTTCGGTGTTAACAACGTCAAAGCTGAACTGTTCCTCCTTGACAGAAGGTTTGCAAGGTTTGTTCCCCATTTAATTCACCGGTAAAGACTAACCGTCACTGTTACGTGGAAGTACTCCTTAAAAAGACGATACGTACAGGTCTCTCCAGACTTGGAGCCACAGCGATCAATACAGACTACTAGGACACTGTGCTGACAATTGAAGAAGAGTGCCGTCTCCGTAATGAGTACAACAGAAATGTTGAGTACCAAGTCCAAGTTGATTACGTCCGAAATGTTGAGTACTAAGTAAAAGTTGAGTACGTCAGAAATGCTGGGTACCGTGTGTAGGCCGAGTAAGGCAGAAATGTTGGGTACCGCGTCTAGGCCGAGTACGTCAGAAATGTTGGGTACCGCGTCTAGGCCGAGTACGTAAGACATTCGCGAAAGTTGAATACAGAAGATAGGTCGTGAACGTCAGACAGTCGCGAATATGGAGTACCGTGCCTAGCAATAGTACGTCAGACAGTCGCGATTGTGGAGTACCGTGTATAGAACTAGTACGTTAGACAGTCGCGAATATGGAGTACTGTGTCTAGAACTAGTACGTCAGACATTCGCGAGAGTTGAATACAGTAGATAGGTCGAGAACGTCAGACAGTCGCGAATATGGAGCATCGTGTCTTGGACGAGTACGTCAGACAGTCGCGAGGGTGGAGTATCGTTTCTAGACCGAGTACGTCAGACAGTTGCGAGAGTGGAATATCGTTTGTAAATATGTTTTTCTCTATGCATCATGTCAGTATGTGAAAAGAGAATAACATTAATTTGTTTAGGCCAAATACGTCAGATAGACGCGAGTTTGGAATATCGTGTCAAGGTCGAGTACATCAGTCAGTCGCGATAGTGGAATATCGTGTCTAGGATGAGTACATCAGTTAGTCGCGATAGTGGAATATCGTGTCTAGGATGAGTATGTCCATAAAAAAATGGTGAAAAAAAACATGCCTTCGTAGTTCCAGCTTTCATTGAATAATAATCACTGAACTTAATTAAATGCAATCGGAATGTTTCTCCTGCTCAAAGGCATAATATATACCATCTGCGTACAAATCGTTGACAGGAATTTCTCCTTACACCTTGTCCTTTCCAACCTTTCTCCCGGAAATATCTCCGGCAAAATGTGATTAGAAGTCCACAACAACTGTAAAATGTAATTGATTCTTAACAGTAAGTCCAGCCATCAGCTGCGAATGTCGATTTCACCACGGCGCTTACTGACTGTGTCTGATGATGCTTCACCCGGGAATACCTAACAAACCAACACAAGGTATCGTGACTCCTCGACTCGAAACACTGCACACATGCAAGCATTTCTTTTTTCACCTGGAAAGTCACATACATCCGTAATGTCACGATATATATGGTACATAGGATTATCCACAATATATTGGTCATAAAAAAACCACTAGAAAGTATTTGTAGACTTTCTACATCACAATAGTACCGTCAGTACGTGTAAACAGGTGCTATGTATGGTGTTCTGTTGGGATCATATCACAATCTCACTCTGTCGAATTCATGATCTCGTCGTCGCTTTCTCGCGACCTCGTGATATCGCATTCTATTGATCTTTCGATCTGGACTGAAAAATCTGATATACCAGATGGAAAGTATCGCCTGGATTAGCCTGATACAGTGTAAATAGCTGTCAGTGCTTATTGGGATATCAACAATTTATATTTTAGAAACCAAAACACCCTCTTGTCCACATGGCGGGATTAAAAGGGAATCACGCCATTATCGACTAGGCCAATATTAGTAGATAAACTATATCGTAAAATATTGTAGCAGATGTTCATAAGTTTGAGGAAGATGAAAACAATGTCAATTAGCTGACTAGAGACTGCACGATGACATGATATGTGTTCATTAGGCGAATGTTACATCGGGCATTGCAGACGCCGTTCGCCTAGACAAATTCGTTTTCCTACAACAGTAAGACTCCTCGAGCGCTCCTATCAGAGCACACAAGAGTGATATATAAGTATTGGTGTATTAATATATATGTTGAGTTGATGTCCTTTTTTATTTCAAAATTAGGATAGATTCCATGCCGTTCAATCAAACTGAAAATGGAATATTAATTAAAACAGTATACTTCATCTAAAAATTGAAAGTTTTTACGTGGAATATCAAGCATAATTGACTAAATGATCAACAAATTATATCTTTGCTGTGGGAACATGATCATATACATCCTAATATTTACATCTCTCCCTTCTTCAGCTTAGTAAACTCTGACTGCGTTAAAATCAGCGTAAAGCAGTGAAAAAAATAAGCGCGGGAATCGGTAACATAAGCATGACGTCGTTTCTTTGTGACGTTACCGGAACGTCAACTAGACGGCGCCATTTTCAAAGAAGTGATCTACACAATATTCGGCGATTTCTCCTTTTACCCGATCTCTGTTCAAAAAGCTAATGTCAAGTGAGTGTTTTGTCAAATACTAAACTGAAGATTGCAGAAATGAGTGAGTATTTAACCTCTCCACGAGGTAAGCTAACAACAAATGGCTGAAGCGTACAGTTCCTATAGAACAATCGACCACGTCACTACTATATCAGTGTCAATACCCGCTGTGCTTGACAACCATAGTTAATGCGAGACAGAAATTGTGGATTGTCATGTTTATAATTAAACATAGTTAATTTGAACAAAGTTTGTTTGCAAACTTCTGTAAGAATCCGCTACGCGGATTCATACAGTTTGCAAACAAAATTTGTTTCATACCCCGATGAAAATAATAAAAAAAAATGACATCAATGCTTAAATGAATTGAAAATAGAAAATGTTTTGAATGAAAATGTTGAGGTGCTTCTTTTAATTTTGTAAACAATACTGGAGTGTTTACGTAGATTTGAATTACGTAGATAAGTCCTTTGATTATGTTATTCCCGCGCTTATTAATCTGCTGAGCCTTATTTCACTCCTTTACAGTAATTTTAACGCAGAGTTTGCTAAGATGAAAATGGGAGAGATGTAAATATATTTAGTTTGAACGTCATTGATTTGTCAGCACGGTAGCAAGTGTTAACTTCGAGCATAATTTCATTACGAACCCATCAGTCTGTCGAGTCGAGTATCCCGCAGAAGTAATCCTTCGCCTCTGCCATCTTTCCACCTGGTTGCCGTTTTTATACGACCTTATATATATATGTGTGTATATATTTGACGTTTGCTATCTTGTCCTGTCCGCATTATTCTCGCTGATTCCGATTTCAGTGACCCATTAGCTATAATCGCTACCACGAGGAGCCTTGTCCGACATTTTAGTTTTTTTTTCGTTTTTTTATAGCATAAACTCATTTCAAAGACGGAAGGCTGTTTTTACGAAAAATTAAAAAACCAAAAAAAACAAAAAACAAAAACAAAAAACAAGTAAATATTGCTTTGATCTTCAGCATGCTTTGTTTATAAGATTAAATTTGCCGTTATAGTTGAAAAGTACATCGAGATGATTCACTTATCTACAACCTCTAATTCTCTGTTATAAAAAAATCAGTTTTCATTTATAAAATTAGTTTCATAGTCAATTAAGTATATAGAGAGATAATGTTACCCCTTGAAAAAAACCGTTGTTATTAGAAAAAAACAACAAAAAAACCGTTAAACTGTTATGTTTTACACTCGATATAACTCAGCTGTATAACGATTGTATGATACTTAACATCTAACCTCGAATACCATATCTAATAAATCTACACCATAACTGGCCAAGTAGGAACGTGATAGCGACTGTGGCCATCGCATTCTCCCGATCTCGACCTAAAATCGGCAGAGTAAGATTGGCAGATGGCCCTAACCGGCCACCGTATAACGACTAACCGGCCACTACTCCACAGGGACAGCTGTAGTTCTAGAACGAAGACGTGTGATGTCTTTACATAGATGTGTGCGAGTATATCGACACCTTTTATGTTAGTATACAAAACAGTAGCCTTACTGAATGTACGGGTTCACAGCGACACAGGCACTGACTGATACGTTTATTCAAAAACATCATGATTATCAAAAATCAATGACAACAAGAAATATCTTTAAAAGAGATAAACGGCATATTTTTAATGCTGTTGTTTATAATGTAAAACTGCTGGTGAAATAAATTAACGAACTAATGCGTTTCCACACGGATAACAGTATATCAGTTTGAATCATTTTGGCGATAATAAGACTGCATTTGAATCAGGAATATGATTTTATCAATGTGTCATTTGAAAAGATACAGCAATTTATTCAGCTTGCATTCAATCTTAACTTTGTTTCGTTTTTAAGTGCATATCTGCATTTTACATTTACCGCTACATTGACCAATCACATACTTATCTTGACAAGTAACGCCACCTGTCGCGTCATATCCGGGGCCAAAAGATTATAATACGGCTATGCCGAAAAAATACACATCTTACACACATCATGCAACTTCCTCACTATTACCCGTGTCGCCTGAATGATACGTATGTCGAAATACCGGTAACGCCACCTATTGGCGCATATCCTAATTTCTTCTGTCAATATTTAAGGCGACTGTCTCGTCATTTTAGAGTGTATACGAACACGTGTACTATCAGTACTAAATTTATAATTTTTCAGTACAAAGACACACGCGCAATGTCAGCACACAGTCACTTGTAATGTCAGAACACAGGCACGTTTAATGTCAGTATAGAGGTACATGTGCGTGTAATCCAGTACACATGTACACGTACGTGTAATATGTCAGTACACATGTACGTGTAATGTCAGTACACATGTACGTGAAATGTCAGTTCACATGTACGTGTAATGTCAGTACACATGTACGTGTAATGTCAGTTCACATGTACGTATAGTGTCACGGTACTCAGCCTTTGTAATGTCCGTACTCTGCCCGTGTAATGTCAGAACTCAGGTACGAGTAATGTAAGTACTCAGCCCGTGTAATGTCAGTACAATGTACGTGTAATGTCAGTATACTCACTCCGTGTAAAGTCAGTACACAGGTGTAATGTCGATAGCACTGAGTATATTTTGAAAGTTTAGTGTAAGAATAAGGGCGATCTGTATTGCTAACCGTGATGAAGTGTCGATTACAAAAAATTGAAATAATCTAAAGAGTTTCATATATATAGTTGCGTACGTACTACGCTCGCATCGACATCGAATTGGAACGAAATTGAGCGAGCGAAAGAAATAGCATGTTCGGCTAAGTCTGAAATGTAGAAATGTGCTACTGTACGTCCCCAGAAAAAACCTCATTGATTGAGTTTACAGCTAGTTCAAACCTAATCACCACGTGGAAATTGTGTTTGGGAAAAAATACAAATTATAGTAGACTAATACTTCTCTCCAAATTACAGGTGGTGACGTAACATTGGTTAACCATTCGGACGTGACGGGTTCCAGCAACAGCGAACAAAATGGTTTCACGCTGCTCGTTGTACGGCCTTGGGTCAGTGTGTCACTGTATTGCACGTATGACGACGTTTCCCTGGGTCAGTGTGTCACTATATTGCCCGTAGGATGACGTTTCCCTGGGTCAGTGTGTCACTATATTGCCCTTATGACGTTTCCCTGGGTCAGTTTGTCACTATATTGCCCGTAGGATGACGTTTCCCTGGATCAGTGTGTCATTGTATTGTCCGTATGATGACGTTACTCTGGGTCAGTGTGACATTGTATTGCCCGTATGATGACGTTACCCTTGGTCAGTTTGTCACTGTATTGTCCGTAGAATGACGTTACTCTTGGTCCAGTGTGTCTCTATATTGCCCGTAAAATGACGTTACTCTGGGCCAGTGTGTCATTGGTTTGGTCGTACGATGACGTTGCCCTGGGTTAGTATGTTACTGTATTGCCCGTATGATGACGCTACTCTGGACCAGTGTGACATTGTATTGCGCGTATGATAACGTTACCCTGGGTCAGTGTGTCATTGTATTGCCCGTATGACGACGTTACCCTGGGTCAGTGTAACATTGTGTTGCAGGAATGATGTCGTTACCCTGGGTCAGCGTGACATCGTATTGCCCGTAGAATGACGTTACCCTGGGCCAGTGCGTCACTGTATTGTCCGTATGATGACGTAACCCTCGGTCAATGTGTCTCTGTATTGCCTGTATGACGATGTTACCCTGGGTCAATGTGTCTCTGTATTGCCCGTATTATAACGTTTCCCTGAGTCAGTGTGTCATTGTATTGCCTGTATGTTGACGTTACCCTTGGCCAGTTTGTCACTGTATTGTCCGTAGAATAACGTTACTCTTGGTCAGTGTGTCTCTATATTGCTCGCATGATGATGTTAACCTGAGTAAGTGTGGCATTGTATTGCCCCTATGGTGACGTTACTCTGGGCCAGTGTGTCAATGTCTTGCCCGTATGATGACGTTACACTAGGCCAGTGTGTCACTTTCTTGCCCGTATGATGACGATACCCTGGGTTAGTGTTTCATTGTATTGCCCGTATGATGACGTTACCCTGCGTCAGTGTGTCATTGTATTGACCGTATGATGACGTTAACCAGGGCCAGTGTGTCACAGTATTGCCCGTATGATGACGTTACCTGGGTAAGTGTTTCATTGTATTGCCCGTATCGTGACGTTACTCTGGACCAGTGTGTCATTGTATTGACCGTATGATGACGTTACTCTGGGCCAGTGTGTCATTGTATTGCCCGAACGATGACGTTGCCTTGGGCCAGTGCGTCACTGTATTATCCGTATGATGACGTTACCCTGGGTCAATGTGTCTCTGTATTGCCCGTATGATGACGTTACCTGGGTTAGTGTTTCATTGTATTGCCCATATGGTGACGTTACTCTGGGCAAGTGTGTCATTGGTTTGCCCGAACGATGACGTTGCCTTGGGCCAGTGCTTCACTGTATTGTCCATATGATGACGTTGCCTTGGGCCAGTGTGTCATTGTATTGCCCGTATGATGACGTTTCCCTGCGTAAGTGTGGCATTGTATTGTCCGTATGCTGACGTTACCCTGCGCAAGTGTGGCATTGTATTGCCCGTATGGTGACGTTACCCTGGGCCAGTGTGGCATTTTCTTGCCCGTATAGTGACGTTACTCTGGACCAGTGTGTCACTGTCTTGCCCGTATGATTACGTTTCCCTGGGTCAGCGTGTCTCTGTATTGTCCGTATGATGACGTTACCCTGGGTCAATGTGTATCTGTATTGCCCGTATGATGACGTTACCTGGGTTAGTGTTTCATTGCATTGCCCATATGGTGACGTTACTTTGGGCCAGTGTGTCATTGGTTTGCCCGAACGATGACGTTGCATTGGGCCAGTGGGTCACTGTATTGTCCATATGATGACGTTGCCTTGGGCCAGTGCGTCACTGTATTGTCCGTATGACGACGTTACCCTGGGTCAGTGTAACATTGTGTTGCAGGAATGATGTCGTTACCCTGGGTCAGCGTGACATCGCATTGCCCGTAGAATGACGTTACCCTGGACCAGTGCGTCACTGTATTGTCCGTATGATGACGTAACCCTGGGTCAATGTGTCTCTGTATTGCCTGTATGACGATGTTTCCCTGGGTCAGTGTGTCAATGTATTGTCCGTAGAATGACGGTACCCTGAGTCAGTGTGTCTCTGAATTGCCCGTATGATGATGTTACTCTGGGTCAGTGTGTCAATGTATTGCCCGTATGACGATGTTACCCTGGGTCAATGTGTCTCTGTATTGCCCGTATTATAACGTTTCCCTGAGTCAGTGTGTCATTGTATTGCCTGTATGTTGACGTTACCCTTGGCCAGTTTGTCACTGTATTGTCCGTAGAATAACGTTACTCTTGGTCAGTGTGTCTCTATATTGCTCGCATGATGATGTTAACCTGAGTAAGTGTGGCATTGTATTGCCCCTATGGTGACGTTACTCTGGGCCAGTGTGTCAATGTCTTGCCCGTATGATGACGTTACACTAGGCCAGTGTGTCACTTTCTTGCCCGTATGATGACGATACCCTGGGTTAGTGTTTCATTGTATTGCCCGTATGATGACGTTACCCTGCGTCAGTGTGTCATTGTATTGACCGTATGATGACGTTAACCAGGGCCAGTGTGTCACAGTATTGCCCGTATGATGACGTTACCTGGGTTAGTGTTTCATTGTATTGCCCGTATGGTGACGTTACTCTGGACCAGTGTGTCATTGCATTGCCCGTATGATGACGTTACTCTGGGCCAGTGTGTCATTGTATTGCCCGAACGATGACGTTGCCTCGGGCCAGTGCGTCACTGTATTATCCGTATTATGACGTTACCCTGGGTCAATGTGTCTCTGTATTGCCCGTATGATGACGTTAACCTGGGTAAGTGTGGCATTATATTGCCCCTATGGTGACGTTACTCTGGGCCAGTGTGTCAATGTATTGACCGTATGATGACGTTACCCTGGGTCAATGTGTCTCTGTATTGCCCGTATGATGACGTTACCTGGGTTAGTGTTTCATTGTATTGCCCGTATGGTGACGTTACTGCCCGAATGATGACGTTACCTTGGGCCAGTGTGTCACTGTATTGTCCATATGATGACGTTGCTTTGGGCCAGTGTGTCATTGTATTGCCCGTATGATGACGTTACCCTGCGTAAGTGTGGTATTGTATTGTCCGTATGCTGACGTTACCCTGGGTAAGTGTGGCATTGTATTGCCCGTATGATGACTTTTCTCTGGGCCAGTGTGTCACTTTCTTGCCCGTATTGTGACGTTACTCTGGACCAGTGTGTCACTGTCTTGCCCGTATGATTACGTTTCCCTGGGTCAGCGTGTCTCTGTATTGTCCGTATGATGACGTTTCCCTGGGTCAGCGTGTCTCTGTATTGCCCGTATGGTGACGTTACCTAGGTTAGTGTTTCATTGTATTGCCCGTATAATGACACTACTCTGGACCAGTGTGACATTGTATTGCGCGTATGATAACGTTACCCTGGGTCAATGTGTCTCTGTATTGCCCGTATGATGACGTTACCTGGGTTAGTGTTTCATTGCATTGCCAATATGGTGACGTTACTCTGGGCCAGTGTGTCATTGGTTTGCCCGAACGATGACGTTGCCTTGGGCCAGTGCTTCACTGTATTGTCCATATGATGACGTTGCCTTGGGCCAGTGTCTCATTGTATTGCCCGTATGATGACGTTTCCCTGCGTAAGTGTGGCATTGTATTGCCCGTATGATGACGTTTCCCTGCGTAAGTGTGGCATTGTATTGTCCGTATGCTGACGTTACCCTGCGTAAGTGTGGCATTGTATTGCCCGTATGGTGACGTTACCCTGGGCCAGTGTGGCATTTTCTTGCCCGTATAGTGACGTTACTCTGGACCAGTGTGTCACTGTCTTGCCCGTATGATTACGTTTCCCTGGGTCAGCGTGTCTCTGTATTCTCCGTATGATGACGTTACCCTGGGTCAATGTGTCTCTGTATTGCCCGTATGATGACGTTACCTGGGTTAGTGTTTCATTGTATTGCCCATATGGTGACGTTACTCTGGGCAAGTTTGTCATTGGTTTGCCCGAACGATGACGTTGCCTTGGGCCAGTGCTTCACTGTATTGTCCATATGATGACGTTGCCTTGGGCCAGTGTGTCATTGTATTGTCCGTATGATGACGTTTCCCTTCGTAAGTGTGGCATTGTATTGTCCGTATGCTGACGTTACCCTGCGTAAGTGTGGCATTGTATTGCCCGTATGGTGACGTTACCCTGGGCCAGTGTGTCATTTTCTTGCCCGTATAGTGACGTTACTCTGGACCAGTGTGTCACTGTCTTGCCCGTATGATTACGTTTCCCTGGGTCAGCGTGTCTCTGTATTGTCCGTATGATGACGTTACCCTGGGTCAATGTGTATCTGTATTGCCCGTATGATGACGTTACCTGGGTTAGTGTTTCATTGCATTGCCCATATGGTGACGTTACTTTGGGCCAGTGTGTCATTGGTTTGCCCGAACGATGACGTTGCCTTGGGCCAGTGGGTCACTGTATTGTCCATATGATGACGTTGCCTTGGGCCAGTGCGTTACTGTATTGTCCGTATGACGACGTTACCCTGGGTCAGTGTAACATTGTGTTGCAGGAATGATGTCGTTACCCTGGGTCAGTGTGACATCGCATTGCCCGTAGAATGACGTTACCCTGGACCAGTGCGTCACTGTATTGTCCGTATGATGACGTAACCCTGGGTCAATGTGTCTCTGTATTGCCTGTATGACGACGTTTCCCTGGGTCAGTGTGTCAATGTATTGTCCGTAGAATGACGGTACCCTGAGTCAGTGTGTCTCTGAATTGCCCGTATGATGATGTTACTCTGGGTCAGTGTGTCAATGTATTGCCCGTATGACGATGTTACCCTGGGTCAATGTGTCTCTGTATTGCCCGTATTATAACGTTTCCCTGAGTCAGTGTGTCATTGTATTGCCTGTATGTTGACGTTACCCTTGGCCAGTTTGTCACTGTATTGTCCGTAGAATAACGTTACTCTTGGTCAGTGTGTCTCTATATTGCTCGCATGATGATGTTAACCTGAGTAAGTGTGGCATTGTATTGCCCCTATGGTGACGTTACTCTGGGCCAGTGTGTCAATGTCTTGCCCGTATGATGACGTTACACTAGGCCAGTGTGTCACTTTCTTGCAGGTATGATGACGATACCTGGGTTAGTGTTTCATTGTATTGCCCGTATGATGACGTTACCCTGCGTCAGTGGGTCACTGTATTGTCCATATGATGACGTTGCCTTGGGCCAGTGCGTCACTGTATTGTCCGTATGACGACGTTACCCTGGGTCAGTGTAACATTGTGTTGCAGGAATGATGTCGTTACCCTGGGTCAGTGTGACATCGCATTGCCCGTAGAATGACGTTACCCTGGACCAGTGCGTCACTGTATTGTCCGTATGATGACGTAACCCTGGGTCAATGTGTCTCTGTATTGCCTGTATGACGACGTTTCCCTGGGTCAGTGTGTCAATGTATTGTCCGTAGAATGACAGTACCCTGAGTCAGTGTGTCTCTGAATTGCCCGTATGATGATGTTACTCTGGGTCAGTGTGTCAATGTATTGCCCGTATGACGATGTTACCCTGGGTCAATGTGTCTCTGTATTGCCCGTATTATAACGTTTCCCTGAGTCAGTGTGTCATTGTATTGCCTGTATGTTGACGTTACCCTTGGCCAGTTTGTCACTGTATTGTCCGTAGAATAAAGTTACTCTTGGTCAGTGTGTCTCTATATTGCTCGCATGATGATGTTAACCTGAGTAAGTGTGGCATTGTATTGCCCCTATGGTGACGTTACTCTGGGCCAGTGTGTCAATGTCTTGCCCGTATGATGACGTTACACTAGGCCAGTGTGTCACTTTCTTGCCCGTATGATGACGATACCCTGGGTTAGTGTTTCATTGTATTGCCCGTATGATGACGTTACCCTGCGTCAGTGTGTCATTGTATTGACCGTATGATGACGTTAACCAGGGCCAGTGTGTCACAGTATTGCCCGTATGATGACGTTACCTGGGTAAGTGTTTCATTGTATTGCCCGTATGGTGACGTTACTCTGGACCAGTGTGTCATTGTATTGACCGTATGATGACGTTACTCTAGGCCAGTGTGTCATTGTATTGCCCGAACGATGACGTTGCCTTGGGCCAGTGCGTCATTTTTTTTGTCCGTATGATGACGTTACCCTGGGTCAATGTGTCTCTGTATTGCCCGTATGATGACGTTACCTGGGTTAGTGTTTCATTGTATTGCCCATATGGTGACGTTACTCTGGGCAAGTGTGTCATTGGTTTGCCCGAACGATGACGTTGCCTTGGGCCAGTGCTTCACTGTATTGTCCATATGATGACGTTGCCTTGGGCCAGTGTGTCATTGTATTGCCCGTATGATGACGTTTCCCTGCGTAAGTGTGGCATTGTATTGTCCGTATGCTGACGTTACCCTGCGTAAGTGTGGCATTGTATTGCCCGTATGGTGACGTTACCCTGGGCCAGTGTGTCATTTTCTTGCCCGTATAGTGACGTTACTCTGGACCAGTGTGTCACTGTCTTGCCCGTATGATTACGTTTCCCTGGGTCAGCGTGTCTCTGTATTGTCCGTATGATGACGTTACCCTGGGTCAATGTGTATCTGTATTGCCCGTATGATGACGTTACCTGGGTTAGTGTTTCATTGCATTGCCCATATGGTGACGTTACTTTGGGCCAGTGTGTCATTGGTTTGCCCGAACGATGACGTTGCATTGGGCCAGTGGGTCACTGTATTGTCCATATGATGACGTTGCCTTGGGCCAGTGCGTCATTGTATTGTCCGTATGACGACGTTACCCTGGGTCAGTGTAACATTGTGTTGCAGGAATGATGTCGTTACCCTGGGTCAGCGTGACATCGCATTGCCCGTAGAATGACGTTACCCTGGACCAGTGCGTCACTGTATTGTCCGTATGATGACGTAACCCTGGGTCAATGTGTCTCTGTATTGCCTGTATGACGATGTTTCCCTGGGTCAGTTTGTCAATGTATTGTCCGTAGAATGACGGTTCCCTGAGTCAGTGTGTCTCTGAATTGCCCGTATGATGATGTTACTCTGGGTCAGTGTGTCAATGTATTGCCCGTATGACGATGTTACCCTGGGTCAATGTGTCTCTGTATTGCCCGTATTATAACGTTTCCCTGAGTCAGTGTGTCATTGTATTGCCTGTATGTTGACGTTACCCTTGGCCAGTTTGTCACTGTATTGTCCGTAGAATAACGTTACTCTTGGTCAGTGTGTCTCTATATTGCTCGCATGATGATGTTAACCTGAGTAAGTGTGGCATTGTATTGCCCCTATGGTGACGTTACTCTGGGCCAGTGTGTCAATGTCTTGCCCGTATGATGACGTTACACTAGGCCAGTGTGTCACTTTCTTGCCCGTATGATGACGATACCCTGGGTTAGTGTTTCATTGTATTGCCCGTATGATGACGTTACCCTGCGTCAGTGTGTCATTGTATTGACCGTATGATGACGTTAACCAGGGCCAGTGTGTCACAGTATTGCCCGTATGATGACGTTACCTGGGTTAGTGTTTCATTGTATTGCCCGTATGGTGACGTTACTCTGGACCAGTGTGTCATTGCATTGCCCGTATGATGACGTTACTCTGGGCCAGTGTGTCATTGTATTGCCCGAACGATGACGTTGCCTCGGGCCAGTGCGTCACTGTATTATCCGTATGATGACGTTACCCTGGGTCAATGTGTCTCTGTATTGCCCGTATGATGACGTTACCTGGGTTAGTGTTTCATTGTATTGCCCATATGGTGACGTTACTCTGGGCAAGTGTGTCATTGGTTTGCCCGAACGATGACGTTGCCTTGGGCCAGTGCTTCACTGTATTGTCCATATGATGACGTTGCCTTGGGCCAGTGTGTCATTGTATTGCCCGTATGATGACGTTTCCCTGCGTAAGTGTGGCATTGTATTGTCCGTATGCTGACGTTACCCTGCATAAGTGTGGCATTGTATTACCCGTATGGTGACGTTACCCTGGGCCAGTGTGTCATTGTATTGCCCGTATAGTGACGTTACTCTGGACCAGTGTGTCACTGTCTTGCCCGTATGATTACGTTTCCCTGGGTCAGCGTGTCTCTGTATTGTCCGTATGATGACGTTACCCTGGGTCAATGTGTCTCTGTATTGCCCGTATGATGACGTTACCTGGGTTAGTGTTTCATTGCATTGCCCATATGGTGACGTTACTCTGGGCCAGTGTGTCATTGGTTTGCCCGAACGATGACGTTGCCTCGGGCCAGTGGGTCACTGTATTGTCCATATGATGACGTTGCCTTGGGCCAGTGCGTCACTGTATTGTCCGTATGACGACGTTACCCTGGGTCAGTGTAACATTGTGTTGCAGGAATGATGTCGTTACCCTGGGTCAGCGTGACATCGCATTGCCCGTAGAATGACGTTACCCTGGACCAGTGCGTCACTGTATTGTCCGTATGATGACGTAACCCTGGGTCAATGTGTCTCTGTATTGCCTGTATGACGATGTTTCCCTGGGTCAGTGTGTCAATGTATTGTCCGTAGAATGACAGTACCCTGAGTCAGTGTGTCTCTGAATTGCCCGTATGATGATGTTACTCTGGGTCAGTGTGTCAATGTATTGCCCGTATTATAACGTTTCCCTGAGTCAGTGTGTCATTGTATTGCCTGTATGTTGACGTTACCCTTGGCCAGTTTGTCACTGCATTGTCCGTAGAATAACGTTACTCTTGGTCAGTGTGTCTCTATATTGCTCGCATGATGATGTTAACCTGAGTAAGTGTGGCATTGTATTGCCCCTATGGTGACGTTACTCTGGGCCAGTGTGTCAATGTCTTGCCCGTATGATGACGTTACACTAGGCCAGTGTGTCACTTTCTTGCCCGTATGATGACGATACCCTGGGTTAGTGTTTCATTGTATTGCCCGTATGATGACGTTACCCTGCGTCAGTGTGTCATTGTATTGACCGTATGATGACGTTAACCAGGGCCAGTGTGTCACAGTATTGCCCGTATGATGACGTTACCTGGGTTAGTGTTTCATTGTATTGCCCGTATGGTGACGTTACTCTGGACCAGTGTGTCATTGCATTGCCCGTATGATGACGTTACTCTGGGCCAGTGTGTCATTGTATTGCCCGAACGATGACGTTGCCTTGGGCCAGTGCGTCACTGTATTATCCGTATGATGACGTTGCCTTGGGCCAGTGTGTCATTGTATTGCCCGTATGATGACGTTTCCCTGCGTAAGTGTGGCATTGTATTGTCCGTATGCTGACGTTACACTGCATAAGTTTGGCATTGTATTACCCGTATGGTGACGTTACCCTTGGCCAGTGTGTCATTGTATTGCCCGTATAGTGACGTTACTCTGGACCAGTGTGTCACTGTCTTGTCCGTATGATTACGTTTCCCTGGGTCAGCGTGTCTCTGTATTGTCCGTATGATGACGTTACTCTGGGTCAATGTGTCTCTGTATTGCCCGTATGATGACGTTACCTGGGTTAGTGTTTCATTGTATTGCCCATATGGTGACGTTACTCTGGGCCAGTGTGTCATTGGTTTGCCCGAACGATGACGTTGTCTCGGGCCAGTGCGTCACTGTATTGTCCATATGATGACGTTGCCTTGGGCCAGTGCGTCACTGTATTGTCCGTATGATGACGTTGCCTTGGGCCAGTGTGTCATTGTATTGCCCGTATGATGACGTTACCCTGCGTAAGTGTGGCATTGTATTGTCCGTATGCTGACGTTACCCTGGGTAAGTGTGGCATTGTATTGCCCGTATGATGACTTTTCTCTGGGCCAGTGTGTCACTTTCTTGCCCGTATAGTGACGTTACTCTGGACCAGTGTGTCACTGTCTTGCCCGTATGATTACGTTTCCCTGGGTCAGCGTGTCTCTGTATTGTCCATATGATGACGTTACCCTAGGTCAATGTGTCTCTGTATTGCCCGTATGATGACGTTACCTGGGTTAGTGTTTCATTGTATTGCCCATATGGTGACGTTACTCTGGGCAAGTGTGTCATTGGTTTGCCCGAACGATGACGTTGCCTTGGGCCAGTGCTTCACTGTATTGTCCATATGATGACGTTACTCTGGACCAGTGTGTCAATGTATTGCCCGTATGATGACATTACCCTGGGTCAGTGTGTCAATGTATTGCCCGTATGATGACATTACCCTGGGTCAATATGTCATTGTATTGCCGGATGATGACGTTACTCTGGACCAGTGTGTCAATGTATTGCCCGTATGATGACATTACCCTGGGTCAGTGTGTCATTGTATTGCCCGTATGATGACGTTACTCTGGACCAGTGTGTCAATGTATTGCCGTATGATGACGTTACTCTGGACCAGTGTGTCAATGTATTGCCGTAGAATGACGTTACCCTGGATTAGTGTGGCATTGTATTGCCCGTATGATGACGTTACCCTAGGTCAAGGTGTCACTATAATGCCCGTATGATGACTTTACTCTGGACCAGTGTGTCAATGTATTGCCCGTAGAATGACGTTACCCTGGATTAGTGTGGCATTGTATTGCCCGTATGATGACATTACCCTGGGTCAGTGTGTCATTGTATTGCCCGTATGATGACGTTACTCTGGACCAGTGTGTCAATGTATTGCCCGTAGAATGACGTTACCCTGGGTCAGTGTGACATTTTATCATGCGCCAGTTAATGGTACTGAATTTCTGACACAGGGGTCTGGCGCTACGGC
The DNA here is from genome assembly GCF_902652985.1 of Pecten maximus. NCBI lineage: Eukaryota > Metazoa > Mollusca > Bivalvia > Pectinida > Pectinidae > Pecten > Pecten maximus. The sequence continues at coordinate 38,105,461 of NC_047017.1, forward strand.
CTTTTAACATATAACAATGTTAGTGCATGTAAGATTATCCGCGGAAAATGAAGGTTTTTGACTTTTTGGTGTCTGCATCCAACAAAACAAAAGATACAAACATATTAAAGGTTTTGATTCATCAAGCTTAATTGGTAAGGCGACACACAAAGACAATATCACATCATAGCTGCTATCATACTATTACTCATTTACTTTCTCAGCAATTAAGTGTGAATAGCTTTATTAATCTTTAGAATATGCCATTTGTTATTAGGGTTTTCCCTGACGTGTTAGAAGAACTTTCGAACGTCCGTAAGCAGACCTTTCTTTTTTGCCCAGAGTGCCGATCTGGTGAATGCGCAACAAATGTGTCGCTGAAACATTAAAAATATAGGTATGACAAACACAATCTGTCCAATGAGTACGGAATAAACCTTGTATACGGTTTTATGGAGTAGGGCAGATTCAGGATGCCATTTGTCAACCGTGGAATGGCTATAGGTGTCGCGCTGATATATGTACAGTAAAAGAAAAGGAAAACCTACTGTGTCTGGTGTAGGTCATGGAGTAGTACTGGTATCTGGGAAGTCTTGTTGGGGTAGATGTTTGTTGTAGTGTCTGGTGTAGGTCATGGAGTAGTACTGGTATCTGGGAAGTCTTGTTGGGGTAGATGTTTGTCGTAGTGTTTGGTGTGGGGTATAGAGAGGTACTGGTATCTGGGAGGTCTTGTTGGGGTAGATGTTTGTTGTAGTGTCTGGTGTGGGGTATAGAGAGGTACTGGTATCTGGGAAGTCTTGTTGGGGTAGATGTTTGTCGTAGTGACTGGTGTGGGGTATAGAGAGGTACTGGTATCTAAGAAGTCTTGTTGGGGTAGATGTTTGTCGTAGTGACTGGTGTGGGGTATAGAGAGGTACTGGTATCTAAGAAGTCTTGTTGGGGTAGATGTTTGTTGTAGTGTCTGGTGTGGGGTATAGAGAGGTACTGGTATCTGGGAGGTCTTGTTGGGGTAGATGTTTGTTGTAGTGTCTGGTGTGGGGTATAGAGATGTACTGGTATCTGGGAGGTCTTGTTGGGGTAGATGTTTGTTGTGGTGTCTGGTGTGGGGTATAGAGAGGTACTGGTATCTGGGAAGTCTTGTTGGGGTAGATGTTTGTTGTAGTGTCTGGTGTGGGGTATAGAGAGGTACTGGTATCTGGGAAGTCTTGTTGGGGTAGATGTTTGTTGTAGTGTCTGGTGTGGGGTATAGAGAGGTAGAGGTATCTGGGAAGTCTTGTTGGGGTAGATGTTTGTTGTAGTGTCTGGTGTGGGGTATAGAGAGGTACTGGTATCTGGGAAGTCTTGTTGGGGTAGATGTTTGTTGTAGTGTCTGGTGTGGGGTATAGAGAGGTACTGGTATCTGGGAAGTCTTGTTGGGGTAGATGTTTGTTGTAATGTCTGGTGTGGGGTATAGAGATGTACTGGTATCTGGGAAGTCTTGTTGGGGTAGATGTTTGTTGTAGTGTCTGGTGTGGGGTATAGAGATGTACTGGTATCTGGGAAGTCTTGTTGGGGTAGATGTTTGTTGTAGTGTCTGGTGTGGGGTATAGAGAGGTACTGGTATCTGGGAAGTCTTGTTGGGGTAGATGTTTGTTGTAGTGTCTGGTGTGGGGTATAGAGAGGTACTGGTATCTGGGAAGTCTTGTTGGGGTAGATGTTTGTTGTAGTGTCTGGTGTGGGGTATAGAGATGTACTGGTATCTGGGAAGTCTTGTTGGGGTAGGTGTTTGTTGTAGTGTCTGGTGTGGGGTATAGAGAGGTACTGGTATCTGAGAAGTCTTGTTGGGGTAGATGTGTGTTGTAGTGTCTGGTGTGGGGTATAGAGATGTACTGATATCTGGGAAGTCTTGTTGGGGTAGGTGTTTGTTGTAGTGTCTGGTGTGGGGTATAGAGAGGTACTGGTATCTGGGAAGTCTTGTTGGGGTAGATGTTTGTTGTAGTGATTGGTGTGGGGTATAGAGATGTACTGGTATCTGGGAAGTCTTGTTGGGGTAGATGTTTGTTGTAGTGTCTGGTGTGGGGTATAGAGAGGTACTGGTATCTGGGAAGTCTTGTTGGGGTAGATGTTTGTCGTAGTGTCTGGTGTGGGGTATAGAGAGGTACTGGTATCTGGGAAGTCTTGTTGGGGTAGGTGTTTGTTGTAGTGTCTGGTGTGTGGTATAGAGAGGTACTGGTATCTGGGAAGTCTTGTTGGGGTAGATGTTTGTTGTAGTGTCTGGTGTGGGGTATAGAGATGTACTGGTATCTGGGAGGTCTTGTTGGGGTAGATGTTTGTTGTAATGTCTGGTGTGGGGTATAGAGAGGTACTGGTATCTGGGAAGTCTTGTTGGGGTAGATGTTTGTTGTAGTGTCTGGTGTGGGGTATAGAGAGGTACTGGTATCTGGGAAGTCTTGTTGGGGTAGATGTTTGTCGTAGTGTTTGGTGTGGGGTATAGAGAGGTACTGGTATCTGGGAGGTCTTGTTGGGGTAGATGTTTGTTGTAGTGTCTGGTGTGGGGTATAGAGATGTACTGGTATCTGGGAAGTCTTGTTGGGGTAGATGATTGTTGTAGTGTCTGGTGTGGGGTATAGAGAGGTACTGGTATCTGGGAAGTCTTGTTGGGGTAGATGTTTGTTGTAGTGTCTGGTGTGGGGTATAGAGAGGTAGAGGTATCTGGGAGGTCTTGTTGGGGTAGATGTTTGTTGTAGTGTCTGGTGTGGGGTATAGAGATGTACTGGTATCCTGAAAGTCTTGTTGGGGTAGATGTTTGTCGTAGTGTCTGGTGTGGGGTATAGAGATGTACTGGTATCTGGAAGGTCTTGTTGGGGTAGATGTTTGTTGTAGTGTCTGGTGTGGGGTATAGAGAGGTACTGGTATCTGGGAAGTCTTGTTGGGGTAGATGTTTGTTGTAGTGTCTGGTGTGGGGTATAGAGATGTACTGGTATCTGGGAAGTCTTGTTGGGGTAGATGATTGTTGTAGTGTCTGGTGTGGGGTATAGAGAGGTAGAGGTATCTGGGAAGTCTTGTTGGGGTAGATGTTTGTTGTAGTGTCTGGTGTGGGGTATAGAGATGTAGAGGTATCTGGGAGGTCTTGTTGGGGTAGATGTTTGTTGTAGTGTCTGGTGTGGGGTATAGAGATGTACTGGTATCTGGGAGGTCTTGTTGGGGTAGATGTTTGTTGTAATGTCTGGTGTGGGGTATAGAGAGGTACTGGTATCTGGGAAGTCTTGTTGGGGTAGATGTTTGTTGTAGTGTCTGGTGTGGGGTATAGAGAGGTACTGGTATCTGAGAAGTCTTGTTGGGGTAGATGTTTGTTGTGGTGTCTGGTGTGGGGTATAGAGATGTACTGGTATCTGGGAAGTCTTGTTGGGGTAGATGTTTGTTGTGGTGTCTGGTGTGGGGTATAGAGATGTACTGGTATCTGGGAAGTCTTGTTGGGGTAGATGTTTGTTGTAGTGTCTGGTGTGGGGTATAGAGAGGTACTGGTATCTGGGAAGTCTTGTTGGGGTAGATGTTTGTTGTAGTGACTGGTGTGGGACATCGAGAGGTTCTGGGAAGTCTTTATTGTGTAAGTGTTTGTTTCTTTGGTCAATTGAATGTAGGTTGTTTTCGATTCTTTAAAATCATTTTTCTTCTTGTATCTTTAAAACGGCCTTCTATTTTCAAACTTTATATTTCCTTATCGGTTGAATATGATCGGATGATATATTCCCCTGTTAAACTTTGTGAGTGATTTTGTTAATAGCGGCAGATGAGTGTTTACTATGTATATAAATGATTGGCGACGACATCAGTTTCATTGACGTCAACGGCCCCCAGGAACTCGACATAGTGGTGCATCAGACATTATATTTCACTTCTTATATAAAACATGTTTAGTTACAAAACCTTTATGTTGTGAAGGGTCACGCAGTTTGAAGTTGGTTACAAACCTTTATGTTGTGAAGGGTCACGCAGTTTGAAGTTGGTTACAAACCTTTATGTTGTGAAGGGTCACGCAGTTTGAAGTTGGTTACAAACCTTTATGTTGTGAAGGGTCACGCAGTTTGAAGTTGGTTACAAACCTTTATGTTGTGAAGGGTCACGCAGTTTGAAGTTGGTTACAAACCTTTATGTTGTGAACGGTCACGCAGTTTGAAGTTGGTTACAAACCTTTATGTTGTGAAGGGCCACGCAGTTTGAAGTTGGTTACAAACCTTTATGTTGTGAAGGGTCACGCAGTTTGAAGTTGGTTACAAACCTTTATGTTGTGAAGGGTCACGCAGTTTGAAGTTGGTTACAAACCTTTGTTGTGAAGAGTCACGCAGTTTGAAGTTGGTTACAAACCTTTATGTTGTGAAGGGTCACGCAGTTTGAAGTTGGTTACAAACCTTTATGTTGTGAACGGTCACGCAGTTTGAAGTTGGTTACAAACCTTTATGTTGTGAAGGGTCACGCAGTTTGAAGTTGGTTACAAACCTTTATGTTGTGAAGGGCCACGCAGTTTGAAGTTGGTTACAAACCTTTATGTTGTGAAGGGTCACGCAGTTTGAAGTTGGTTACAAACCTTTATGTTGTGAAGGGTCACGCAGTTTGAAGTTGGTTACAAACCTTTATGTTGTGAACGGTCACGCAGTTTGAAGTTGGTTACAAACCTTTATGTTGTGAAGGGCCACGCAGTTTGAAGTTAGTTAAGCATCGGACAAAGTACATCTAGGTGATAATAGGCCACTTCTGATGCTGTGTCTTTGTGCAGGACATTTTATCCCATATTGCTGTGGTGGCATACGGTGGGACTGATGTATTTTGTTCAATGATGTATTAACCAGCTTCCACCTACATGTACTTTACTACAAGAGACTCCGCCAAACAAAATGATCATGACTATTCATAGAGCGAAAAATTCTGGAAACAAACAAATCATTATTATTTCATAAATCAATTTAACATTCATAGTACCGATATAATGAATCATAAAGACTTATACACTTACCTTCTGGTAGTATATGTCAGGGTGAAATGTTCTTTTTTAAGAACGTGGAGGTGGCGCAGTGGTATACACGGTAGGGAAATTACGCCACGTGCGTGACTATAAGAGAACAACAAGATGGCGAATGTGTCTCTCGCTTCTCGGTAAGCCTGTCTTTCATTTTTTCTTCTTATCCAACGACTTCCGATTTATCGATATGGTCCAAGATTATTTGATGCATCCAAGATTATTTGACTGGCAACGGATTACTCACAGAATATGTCGTTGTTTCAATCATTTAAAGACCAACGTCGTATAACCTTAATTTTAAGGTGTTTTCGTCAGAACAAACACGTATAGCTATAATCCACACAGAAGTTGTTTAAGGGGTATTTGAACGTCCAAGAATCAATATACGTTATCACACAGGTCATCCCGGACCATGTCCTTTAAAAAACAGCTTGGGAAAAATATTACTTGCGACCAGTTAACTATCTGGTACACATGCATTTTCAATATCTGTTGTGAACTGTGGTGAAAATTAATTCAATGCTTTTATATATAGTTTTGTTTTATAAAATTAGAATTGTCAAAAAACAAACGTTATGGCGAAGCCATTGATTGAATTATCATGATGTCGTCATCATATATATATATAAACAATATTTTGTTTGTGATTTATATTGAAATACTTCATGTTCTTTTTTTTATGAATGTGACTTATATTGGAATGCATACTACTTTTCATGTTTATGGTGTCAGAATGATTATACATGTATCACTAATTCCTTTAAAACTTATAAACAAGGTTGATAGCGGGTGTATTTGAGACTACACGGAGTGGCAAAGAGTTTTATAAACGTGGGCACGACGGCTGATTCCCTGAACGCCTACATTTTGAAATAACACCCTACTGAGTATGTTTGTACAGTAATTATAGTCTGTTCTGGTGAAGTCACTTAAGTCACCTGTATTTTACCTGTGTGTGTTACCTGTAGATTTTATAGTATTTCTCATCAAAATCAAAGGTCAATATTCAATGAATAATTACTGGACAAAAATATAATATTTTAGAATTACCTATATATGCACATGATATTTGTCAATACTTATTTAAACAAATAAGAAATGATCAAATTAATAAATATCAATAATTATCAAATTAATATTGATTAATAATTCATTGAAATTAATATTGTAAAATATTCATTAATAATTCTTTAATTATCAATTTCATCAAACCAAAACGTAAATCAAATATTGTTCTAAATATGTAGGCGTTCGGGGAACACACCGGCACGACACTGTGATTTACGTTCCTGTAACTGACATGGTTTTATAAACGTGGGCACGACACTGTGATTTACGTTCCTGTAACTGACATGGTTTTATAAACGTGGGCACGACACTGTGATTTACGTTCCTGTAACTGACATGGTTTTATAAACGTGGGCACGACACTGTGATTTACGTTCCTGTAACTGACATGGTTTTATAAACGTGGCACGACACTGTGATTTACGTTCCTGTAACTGACATGGTTTTATAAACGTGGGCACGACACTGTGATTTACGTTCCTGTAACTGACATGGTTTTATAAACGTGGGCACGACACTGTGATTTACGTTCCTGTAACTGACATGGTTTTATAAACGTGGGCACGACACTGTGCTTTACGTTCCTGAAACTGACATGGTTTTATAAACGTGGGCACGACACTGTGATTTACGTTCCTGTAACTGACATGGTTTTATTATCGACGGCCAGAACTAATCAGGCGCGTAGCTGACTGTACGCAGGTACGCAGGTACGCAGGTGAATCCACTTAATTTTTCATAAAAAAAAGAGAAAGAAAAAAAAAAGTATCAATATGTAGTCAAATGCACCTTGTACACATAGTAGAACCATAAAGTGACACTGGCACATCGGGAACCGTGAGAAATGAAAATTAAAGTTTACTGGGAAAAAAGCCGGATCATCGACTTTGTTTTAACTCCATTTTAATATTTTCAAAACTTCAAAACTTTCCAAAACTACGGCGCTAGTGAATCCACTTAATCAAGTGCCCAGCTACGCACCTGACTATGTAGATGGTTTATATAGCTGTACACTGTCTTATTTTGATTGTGACACAGTCAGTGTATATTCTATATAAATCAATAACTGTTAGAAATCGGGACACAGGGCACGAGAACAGTACAGTTAGTGCGGATGTACCAGATGTACTCCGTACTACCACTAAACGTTGTATGGACGGTGATAAACACTCGGTGAAAATTACATCCATCAATGATGGCCGCATTTAACGTTTAATTCATGCAAATCCCCACGGCGTCTAATATGAGAATAGTTGCTGCAATATGCCCTCGTGTTGTTGTAAATTAATTCGTCGTGGTGACCCTGTGGGTAAAATGCGCCATCGTTTCCGCCTCAAAATGTGACCAAGCAAACAAAATCGTGAATATATGCATCCCTGTGTGTCCAGTGAGTAGTGTGGGCCGCGACCCTGTGGACAAAATGTGTCGCTGTGACCCGTGGGGAAAATGTGTCGGTGACCATGTGGGTAAAATGTGTCGAGGTGACTCTGTGGGTAAAATGTGTCGAGGTGACTCTGTGGGTAAAATGTGTCGAGGTGACTCTGTGGGTAAAATGTGTCGAGGTGACCCTGTGGGTAAAATGTGTCGAGGTGACCCTGTGGGTAAAATGTGTCGAGGTGACCATGTGGGTAAAATGTGTCGAGGTGACTCTGTGGGTAAAATGTGTCGAGGTGACTCTGTGGGTAAAATGTGTCGAGGTGACCCTGTGGGTAAAATGTGTCGAGGTGACCCTGTGGGCAAAATGTGTCGAGGTGACCCTGTGGGTAAAATGTGTCGAGGTGACCCTGTGGGTAAAATGCGTTTTCGTGACCCTGTGAGTAATATGCGTTGTCGTGACCCTGTGAGTAAAATGCGTGGCCTTGACCCTATGGGTAAAATGCGTTGTCGTGACCCTGTGGGTAAAATGCGTTGTCGTGGCCCTGTGAGTAAAATGCGTTTTCGTGACCCTGTGAGTAATATGCGTTGTCGTGACCCTGTGAGTAAAATGCGTGGCCATGACCCTATAGGTTAAATGCGTGGCCTTGACTCTGTGGGTAAAATGCGTTGTCGTGACCCTGTGGGTAAAATGCGTTGTCGTGACCCTGTGTAAAATGCGCCTTGATTCCTGTCGACTGTACTGATAGTTTTAATTTATTAATTATACACTCGATTTGATTACAAGGGAATAGCCCTTTAAGGCAATTAAAACGACAGTGCCACACTCACCAGTTTCCATGTAGGTTGATCACCCAGGCCACACTACACAAGGATGCCATCCCGTGACCAAAAACGCTAAACAATTATGTTGAACTGGAAATCAATATAAACCAAGTGACGTCATAGCGATAAATCTCATCAAGACTTAAGTTATCGAGTATGAATTTAATTTACCTCTATCTTAATTGACTATATTTTAATTAAATATTCGGAGCTGTTTTCATCTCATGCAGCTGTTAATGTTCTACGTTGAAATGGGTTTAACTATTCTATACGTACAATGGGCCTTTAACTATCTAGTTTTAATGGTGTAATTCCACATAAGCTCCCTTCTTGTACATGGATCTGGATCGATAAATATATATGAGACCTCAAATAATAATTTGTTTTCACATAAAACCACAGGGGCCTAAGAATGTGTATCAACCTATAAGGTCTATTCGTACCGGTAATAATGTGTATAGAGCATATATTAGACGTGTTTTGTAGAGTGGCTAGATTAGATGAATCATCGTCGTCGTCATTTACATCTTGACGCTCAGTATGTTTTACAGGGACACATAGTTGTGTATTTTTGGACAAAATATATTGCATCTTATTGACATGTTCAAGTACGTTTAATACCGAAATTCACTGGAAATTTGCATATCTGTTTTATCAAAGAATTCTTTTGATGACAATTAGGTCAAAACTGCTTCAAAATGTATGTCATCTGCCATCTTCATGTTCTCTCTCTTTATTTAGCCACCTCCTATCACTTGACATCTCCCGTCACCATGTCATCTCCCGTCACTATGTCATATCCCCTCATTATGTCATCTCCCGTCACTATGTTATTCCCGTCGCCATGTCGTCTCCCGTTACTATGCCATCTCCTGACAGTATGCCTTCTCACGTCAGTATGCCATCTCCCGTCACTATGCCTTCTCTAGTCAGTATGCCACCTTTCGTCAGTATGCCATCTCCTGTCACTATGCCATCTCGTCACTATGCCATCTCCTGTCATTTTGCCATCTCCCGTCACTATGCCATCTCTTTTCAGTATGCCATCTCTTTTCAGTATGCCATCTCACGTCAGTATGTATCTCCTGTCACTATGCCATCTCTAGTCAGTATGCCACCTTATGTCACTATGCCATCTCGCGTCAGTATGCATCTCTTGTCACTATGCCATCTCTCGTCAGTATGCCACCTTATGTCACTATGCCATCTCGCGTCACTATGCCATCTCCGGTAACTATGCCATCTGTCGTCAGTATGCCATCTCCCGTCAGTATGTCATCTCCCGTCACTATGCCACCTCCCGTCAGTATATGCCATCTCCCGTCAGTATGCCATCTCCTGTCACTTTGCCACATCTCGTCAGTATGTCATTTCCCTTCAATATGCCATCTCCTGTCATTTTGCCTTTCACGTCAGTCATCTCCCGTCACTACATATTGTAGGCGTCTTTATTTAACTTTTCATGTCCCTAACTTTACCAAAAACATAAATAGACCCATGTGTATTGAGGATAGTGATACTCTATCCTTTAAATCAGCCATATCATCTCGCCAAAATTAAATTTCTTTGTCTGTTTCCATGACACACACGAAACGACATGCTCTATACCATGTTGAGAAGTAGGACGTCAACTGGTAGGTAATACAACTGTAGAAGTACCAGTCGAACGGTTTAAGGGAGGTAACTCTTACAATGATCGATCAGTGGTGGCGCACCTGTTACCGGAAGTGAAACCTGTTCGTAAAGTTTGGAAAATGGCGACTTTGTCAACAAACTGACAGCTGTGAGAAAACATCTTATAAGTGCGACATGTCTAACTAGAAAGTACACAGACTATCTTTTGTTGTCCAATTGGGCAGGATGGCTGAACTCCCAGGTCTACCACCCCTCCCGAAATGTTTTAGTGATGTAGTTAACATAAACCCATCGCTTACAAGTTTTGAAGAAAAAGAAGAGGAGTCCACGTTGGGCGGTAGTATCAGTGACACCGAGGTGTCCAGTCTGTCCAGCCCGATGAGTCAGCCGGATGGCAGGGATAGCATACTTAGGGACAGCGACACCGATCACGACTTACGATGCAACGCGTCGTCCACTAGCTCCAACGTCGATTCGGCGGTCCAGTCGCCCGAGGACCAACCAAGTGGCAGTGAAGAAATGTCTCCCTTCGTAAAGCTTAATACAGCTTTATCAACTTTAAAGAATGAAATGGTAAAAACAGGAAACATTATAGCAACAATATCATTATACTCATGTTCCTAGTAAAAATATATTATGTAGCCTTTCCTACCGCCTTCTATAAGGAGAATTTCTCTTCAGCTCCTTCATTAGCTATAATTATAATATAAAGTGTATATAGTGTGCTATATTTGTAAAAGTGAAGTTTGAGTCTGGTCATTGCATTTTCCCTCTTCTGTTACAGTTTTATGCTTGACCAGTATAGAAATAAAGTCCCTGTGCATTTTGTGTATGTGGCACCCAAACCATGCAATAGGTATTTAACACATGCCTATAACTCAGAATGAAATATTTAACCCCAGGGTCTGACCCTTAGATCACATCAGTTTAAGTGATTTGCAGCCAGAAGTCTGATCCTGGTAAATATTACATGCTGCCTTTATACAGATTAAGAAAAATGATCTTCGCTCATTTAGTAGAGCGCAAGTCAAGTAAATCAATCATAGATTCAGGGTTCGATCTTTAGTGAATGCATTGGAATAAATAGTCAAATGTCTGTTACATTGTGTTTAATGAGGACTTGGAATTTGAAACAAATGAAAACAATATAGGACTCAATAAAATTGTGATATCTGCCATAATGCAGATTGGAGCAGAAGTATCAATACAATTTGTATATCCAGAGATTTCTAAATACAGTGTATTTGACTTTGAAAAATGTCAATGTTAGATTGATTTTCTACATGATTTGTTATTTATCTACAGGCTGGTTTGAGGGAACTGGATGTGTCACTTCTGTGCCAGCTTTGGTCGTTGAATGATGCTATCCAGGAGTACAAGGTAGCAGTACAAGATCGGTATTCAGAGACTAACTCGGAATATTCATGGGGCATGAACAGTCGTACAAGTAGCATTGGGAGCTTTGACGACTATGATTGGAATGCAGATATCTATCTGAAGCCCGATGGCTATGTGGACAGCTCCCTCCATGGTAGTACATCCAGTCTTCTTCAACAGATCAACGAACTTAAGGAGCGTGCCGAATCGGAATTTATATAATTTTGTCTGTATTTAGTATGAATCTAACACTTCATTTTAGATTTGTGTTTTCAGTGAGTCACTGTAGTGGTTAAGGGTTTGATGATAATATAGCTATAGATTGACAAAGAAGGTACATAGATGTATGGAAGACATTTGACAATATCTTCTATTGTTTCACATGTGAAAATGAAGTCAACTTTTGTTTCCTGTTATGTTATGTTTAATATTTTCCAAAAGTAAGCTAGCCAGTGTACATTGCGATGAATGGGAATACCTGGTATATGGTTTGTGGAATGGTTTCAACTGCATAGTGGTCAGACTTGAGATTTTATTTTTGATTTTTTCTCTTTCTTTTTTTTCCCTAATTATACACAATATATTTGTGTAATGATATCAAGGCAAATCTGTCTAATAGGTTTTTTGTCCTTGTATAGATTTTATCTTGACCACTGACTGGAGGATTAACAAAAATATATATCATTAATATTTGTGATTTTGTTATTTATTATTGATTATATAACTATTTGACAAACTAACATTGTTCTTATTTTATCCTGCTGTATTTTCCTTAATTTTCGGATATGGACCATGTCAGTTTGTATTAGCTGAACCTATGGACCATGTCAGTTAGTATTAGCTGAACCTACGGACCATGTCAGTTTTGCCATTTATATTAACTGAATCTATCTCTTTAAATATATGTTGTCAACTCTTGCCCCTGAAGCTTTAGCAACAAACTTACCCACAATAAATGTCTCAATTGTGTCATATTGTAATTTTGTATTGATAAGAACTTTTTTGTTGTTTTTACTAAAATGATTTTGAATTATACTAACAGATATTTTATTGGGTTGTTTAATACTGGATTATATAATAAGACTTGTGTATTGATTTGCATGCCATTTCACTTTAATATTTGATCATGCTTTTTGGTAATAAGGGTTTTACTTGGAATTTTCTTTTTCAAGAAAAGGTACACCCTTAGAAAATTGAAGAAATATTAACAGTTGGAAGATAGCATTAGATGTTTTGGTATACAAGCATTGAGTTTCAGCAGGAGTTGAGGATAAGACTTGGCTAAGTTGCATTTCAAAAGGAGTTAAGGTAATTGGAGTTGAGGGAAATTTTAGTTGATTTTCAGAAGGATATATTTTTAGGGTAATAAGTTTCAGAAGGATGTATTTTTAGGGTAATTAATTTCAGAAGGAGTTGAGGGTGAATTGTTTGAGATCAGTTTCAGAAGTTGAGGGTGATTTGAGATCAGTTTCAGAAGATGAGCATAATTTTAGATCAGTTTCAGAAGGAAATGAGGGTAATTTGAGATCAGTTTCAGAAGGAAATGAGGGTAATTTGAGATCAGTTTCAGAAGGAAATGAGGGTAATTTGAGATCAGATTCAGAAGGAAATGAGGATAATTTGGGATCAGATTCAGAAGGAAATGAGGGTATTTCTAGTTACTGATCAGGGTATTTTACATTCCCTATCTTACACTGCAGGGCATGCTGATACTCCAAAGTCAGTTTTTGTTGGATTACTGGTTTGTGTTGTTTAATATTGTATTATTAATTATCTACATTAATATAATATATATATTTATACATTTATATTTTTAACCAACTGTTATTTTTGTTTTCTTGATATTTCATTTGTGATTGTACAGAGGGATGGATACTTTTAGTGCTGTGTTGAGATTCTGGAGTGTATATTAGATTAAATATTCAATAATTTGTACAGTTTAGTGAAGATAAGCTTAGTGATGCACTGTTAAGATTTTTCTCACAGTGAGTGAAGATTAGAAAGCTTTTATTTACTGCTTTGATTATGACCAATTCACAGTAGAGATTTGGAAAGCTTTAGTGCTGTTGGTAAGGTGCTGTGTGGGTACATATATAGATTGAAAGTTTTTTTTGGGTTGATCAGGTGAGGGGAGTTGTCTTAATATGTTTGTTTATGGTAGGGAAATGTTGTTTGAGTGAATTAGGGCTGAGAAATGTTTTTTTAGTCCATTATGGTAGAGAAATATGTTGCTCGAGTAAATAAGGGCCGAGTAATGTTTTTTGAGTCCATTACGGTAGAGAAATATTGCTGAGTCAATTAGGGTAGGTAAAAGTTGTTAAACCTAGTGTTTAGCTTCATGTGGGTTAGATCATTGGGTACATATATGTGGAATAAAAGGGGTGTTATTTAAGTACTTCGGGATAGTGCTGAGAGATAGCTATTTGGGTACAAGTCAATTAAATTCAGTGCTATTGGGATGTATGTGGATTGGAACTGTTATTTTGGGTACATGTGGAATAAATTCAGTGCTATTCGGGTGCATGTGGATTAATTTTAGGGGTGCTCATTGGGTTAATGCTAATTAAATTCAATGCCATTTAAATTTGGATAATGTGGATTTAAGTGGGTGCTATTTGGGTAGATGTACATACGGATTAAATTCAGTGATATCTGGATCTATGCGGATTAAATAGGGTGCTAATTGGGTAAATGTTAATTAAATTCAGTACTCTTTGGGTACATTAATTCAGTGCTATTTGGTTTTGTCTGTATGTGGTTGAATGTAGAGTGGAAGAAAAGAAGTGTGGCCAGTTTAGGTGTTTGGGACATTCGTATAAAAGACAATGATGTTTTGGTACATATATGTTAGATATATAGTGCTATTTACGTTTATTTAGATAAAGATAACTGGTACATGTGGATTTGATTTAGTGCAGTCTGTTAAGTGTACAAATCTACAAGTGCTGTTAGGTGAATGCATGCATTCAAGAAACTGATGTTTTGTTACAGGTAGATGCGAACAACTGATGTAGGGTATATATGTATTAAATCAACAGCTGTTGTATAAAAAGGTTGGTCAGTCATGTTGAGATAGTTCTGTTTGGTACATGTGAATGATACAATATACCGGGGGTACTCATTTAAGATTTAATAGCACTGTCTCATATTTTGTAGATGGTATTGAACCATGGCCTACTACCATATCAACATAGTATAATTGGTGAGATATATGGGACGATATTTTATTGATCTGAGGGGGACATTTCTCAGTTCCATTATGTTTTGAACAATGCAAGTATCTAGAAATCATGTATCTATGACAACTGTTATATATAAAAATGCACAAAACACATGCATGATATTTAAAGGGACTTTCTGTTTCATAAAATACCTATATATACACAAACATATTGTATATACTATATACAATGTACAACGATTGTTAGACCAGTTGTTATGGTTGATAACAAACTGAGGCTGTGATGTGAAGCAGGTTTAATTTTTGATGATCGAAGACCTTAGATTTCCTTTTTATATATACATATAAAGATCTACAAATTTTGAAATTTTCCATACTGGTACTTTCATCGGAGAAGACTTAAAATTTCTTAGTAGATAGTTTGTAAATTTATGTATGGTGAATTTTAATGTTTATCGTTCAAAGTGAATTAAAGTTTAATTCCATGGTAAGTCAAAATTATGTTGTTTTTTTTTTATTATCTTTTCAAACAAATATATAATTAGGTTGTGATAGATATATTTTTCATAATCTATAGATCTGTACAGTTGAAATGTAGCTATAGGTATAACCACACAAACCAAAATGTGTACTATTGTACTGTATTGTATTGTTACATGTATAAAGTTGCCATATTATATTAAAACTAATCAAACTTAAAGTTTACCAATATTGTTCAATCTGATGACATTAAATAATGTCATTGCTAATGTGTACGTACTAAAGCTATTCATGTGAAGATTATGTCATACATGTACAAATTAAATTTTTTGCATAATACCGGTAGTTTGAGGTAATTTATGTCAATTTACAAATGTTATTAATGATGTGTAATGCTTGATCGAATACACCAATTCACATTTCGATATTAAATCTATTAAAGTTGTTGTTTATCAGAAATAAGTAGTGGTTTAAGAAACAGTATATTTAATTTGAGGCAGGCATTTGTAGATGTTTAAGTGCAACCAGAATAATTTACAGAATTTTTGAAAATACATGTACACCATTTCATAAAACAAAAAGTGCAAACACCAAAACTTTCACTTCAGAAAAATCACAATTTTTCAGGAAATCTCATCTGTGGCCCAACAGCAATTCACAATTTGACCCCATACAGCTATCACTCTCTATGACACTGACTGCTGTTGGTTGAACTTGTGACATTGCAGCCAGAAAGCTCTAATTCAGCTTGAGTGACCAATATGCTGATTAGCAGTGGCTATATGAACAGGTGCAAATTGTGCACCTCGGAGGTCGGTATATCAGTACTTGATACACCGGTTATGATACCATTTGTTACTTTTTGCTTTGGGGATATAAATGGAATAAATCTAAATGAACATCAATTTTCTTTCCGATACATTTTAAAGGCAAAACGGTTTCAGGTTAAAAGTGATAAATGCTAATCAAGGTTGGTGCAGGTACAGTAGTGTACATCATACTGATGGTATGTGTTCATGTAGTCTTGTATAGTGGTTGTTAATGTCTAGTCAGCTACTTGTGGTTGGTCTTGTTGAACAATTTGACAAATATCATGTACAAATGTATTACATTTTCACATAAGGGGAGGTAACTACAGCCTATATTTGTGCGTTCCCGAATTTACATGTTGTATTATCCCTACCAATCCTCTTCCCTGGACTTCCGTCTCCTTAGAGACAGAGTTTTTATTCATATCTGCTCCATTAGAAATTGGAGGATAATTTGTAGAGGATTTATATTCTTGTAATTACACCTGTACTTGAGAATTAACTGCTGTAGATTCAAATTAAGATGTTTCGGTACGAGTTGGAAATTGTTTCTTCAGTAAATCAAATGTTGATAAAGATGACATGGTAGATTTCGTTGTACTTTATTACAGAAATAGTTCAACCATGAGGTAGCATGAAACACAATTTCAAAGTACAACTCAGTGCCACGTGACTTATAACTTCATTAATATGGTATATGTTTAAGATGAGTTTTTCAGAGTATATGTATACCTAATAAGATAATCTTAGGTATGTAGAAAGCTTGGTGCAAATTTATTTATATACATTTGATAAACATGTTTTATACACAAAAGTAGCATTTTATGTTAAAAATGAAGTTTGTAAAATATGTTAATAGTTAAAATATTCCACCCAAACATAGAGAGCAGCATATATACTTGTATGGGAATGCGATTTTACACACACCATATTTATTGATATTACAGGGTCACATTTTCAGGGTTTATGAAATACTGTACAATTCACTGTAAACTCCAAACTATATCGGACCAAATAGTATAAGTTATCAGTAGAAATATATTTGATCTCAGTTTGGTAAAATTTCTTAAAATGGTTAGACAATGAGACCCTATACCTCATAAAAAAGAAATAGTTATACAAGTACATTTTTTGGTATGATAAGCAGTGTATTATCATTTCTAATTTCTTGAACAGCTACGTATTAATTAATACTTTGTAGTATGCATGCATTGCTGGGTTTTAAGTTTTAGCATTTCCTGTTGACTTTGGGACCACCATGACATACGTTATTGTTGTGTACATTTGTTTTCTATTGTTTAGTGGAAACTTTCCATTTTATTTTCCAAGTGTTCATTTCAATACTAACTTTACATTGAGAAATCTTTGTTGCAGTTTAACTCTCACCCTGAATTATGAGAATGAATTTATCATGAGCACAAATAGAAGTTAGTACTACAATTAGAGGGATGAAATTTACACTTGATGAGGCAAAGTTTTCTCAATGTATGGTTAAAATTAATACATGGTACATATGTGAATTGGACAAACCTGGTTATGTCAATTTACTCATAGTTTGTTCCTATTTTGACCAGTATTCCACATATATACTTTGTTTTTTTGTGTGTGTATATATATATATATAGGTGTAGGATTTATTACTCAAATTATTGTACAACTAAACATTACCAATCAAGGTCATCTTTAAAATAGGGTTGTTTTCTGTGCAATGTTTCTTTTAGGAGGAAAATAAGTTTCAGGCGTCCGGGCCAAATCTCTAGGCATTATCTATAAACTCTTCATACTGCAAACTTAAAAAATCAAATCATTGATGCACAGTGACAACTATTTTACTGATGGCCTTGTGTACAAACCAGCTACCTCTAAAAGATTGTAAAGGTTTTTTTTCATTTATTAGGCAACAATTAGTACACTTTTGTCACCAGACTGCTGGTGTGATGTTTTGATGAATTGTATGATACCTGCATCTCCAATAACTGTTTTGTACACTAAATCTCAGAAGTTGCTGAGACACAAGTCTTGCTGTGTCTTTGAATAAGTGATGAGATATATGTAGTAGGTTGTACCTACAAATTTATTGGTGAACATAATTGTGATTTGAATATCACCCACTTTGGAATTTTTTGCAAATTACTCTGGCGTGTTGTATCCTCAAAACCTAAATGACAAAGCAAGCAATGTTAAGTATCCAAGAATTAAAGACCAGTTATAGGATAAATTCTTGGCAATGCATTGTTTTTTGCTCTGGGAAAATATACAAAACAGTGAAAAAAACAAATCAAGTTGGAATTTTTCTTATACATTGTGCGTTTATTGTTTTTGTCCTGTGTTCATAATCATAGCTCAATATAATACAAATAGTGTTAATAGATTTTACCAAATATTATTTTTAATATATTCCATCTCTGTTCATATCTACATAGCTACTTACTGAGTTATTAAAATATAGAACTATATATCATATTTATATATATTGAATTTATATACATTTAGTTATGCGACTTCCTGAAGCAGATGGACACCAATTTCCCTATCTAGTGAATGCTTTGTACATGTGCTGTGTCTTAACGACGGCGGTGTTATGTTGTAGATACCTTGTTACTCCAAACCTCTTCATAAACACCCGAGGGAAGTAGATTTCTAGACATAATTTAATATTTAGGGATGGACCTTAGTTAATTTATTTGTAGTTAAACTAAAGTGTATTGACTAAATATAAGTGGACTAACAAGGTTCTACAAAAGTGTATACAAACCTTTCCCCAAAATGATGTAAAGTCATAATTAATGGTTGTGTTGCAAAATTAACTGAGGCGACTTAATCAACGAAGACAGGAGGTCAAGGTCAGTAAGCGTCCTGCTTTGTTGTCTCCGATGTTCAGTGAGAAATGATCAAGGCGATGAAGCTTACTTAACAACTACAGCACTGGATTAATCTGTGATTGTGATCAAGTTGACCTTATCACTTGGTATTTATTGTATTTTTGTGTGATTTTCAAGTGCTTCATATTTTTTCAAGTTTGTATTTTTTGTTTTAAAGTTTTTTAATTAATTGGAAAAATGTTAAGTGATCCAATTTTGCCATTGTGTGTTTTATATCTAATTGATGTGTTATTACATCATGTACAATCCTGATTCCTCTATAAATTAATCTTTAACATAAGTACAGGTAAAACTTACAGTTAACAATCTGTTAATGTAACTGCTGATTTAAATATTTGGACATTTCGCCACAGTAAACAAGGCTTACACTCCAGTTCACATGTCTGGTAAAATTTAATAGCTAACTTAAATTTATATGAAGTTAAATGTTCTGAAGTAATGTTAATGAACAAGAAAAATGTGACATGAAAATGTGAAGCATGCTATGTAAACATAATTTAGAAATAGTCTCTAGTTTACAGGAAAAGGATACTCATGTACCCATTTAGGTGCTTTGTATGGTGGACATATCCTACAGAGGTACAAAATGTCATCGATAGAAGTGCCTTTCTGGTATGTGCAGTTTTGTTTGTTTGCAATATTACCTTTGATCACAGATGTAGATTTTCAGATTGTTGTTGAATTTCATGCTGTTAGTCCTTCGTGTATTAAAGTTAAAAACATTTATCTAGTGTTATTTTCTATATTTCTACTCTGAAGGGAATAGATCAGGTAATTTTTTCATGTTTCAGAAAATATGATAGTACAACCGCAACGGCTGACACTTAAGATTGCCTATATTTTGAAGGTCTAGACACAGTCAGTTTACAGGAAACAAAACCATACTTCAGAAAGAAAGAAAGAAAGAAAGAAAAAAGATAATCAATCTGTCTTGCCATCCTCCTCCCATTCTTTTTAATAAGTTACAGGAGAGTCTACACACCTTCCTAGATATTGTAGGTGCCTAGACCTACTAAGTTTCAGATAAATAGTAGTACATCAAATTATATACACAGAAAGAAAATGTGGATACCTACCAATGCTGCAAAATGTGCTAATGATTACCCCAAATTTGACAATGGACTGACTAGATGAATCATGATGTTGACCTTGAACCAAAAGCCCCGAGAAGGGCATGTGTATAGATAAATGTCCAGAAAGACTCATGAAGAATTTGGAAATTTGACATTGAATTTAACCTTAACTATTAGAAATACAATTTAATTGATAACTGGTTTTCTTCCAAGTACAGTATTGTAACTGTTAAAAATTTCCAGTCGGAACATATATATTTGATCTGTGACCTTGCATTTCACCACATGGTTTTGTGCTCCACTCACTTTGCTTCAGAATGTCATAAACAAAATTTGACCTCGAGTCATGCAATCTTACTTGCGTTGTCACATCTCATTAAAACCTGTATTATGGAGGCTGTAAAACAAGTCAAGACTTTTAGCAACTCGCCATCCAATTTTTTCACATCATAAGGTACCATACCATAACATGATCATCAAAGACAAATGAAATACAATAGAGAATTGATATGCCAATATGTACTTTAAATGAACCAGTGGCAAAATTTTTGACCGTTTTGTACCTTACAAGAATTCTTTCCAGTGATTTGAAATATCAGTATCAAAATGTCTTTCCTGTAGTCAGTTCTGATAAGTGAAATTGTTGATACCCAGGCTGATAAAGAATTTGACACCTAAAGACAGTGCATCAGGAAATCCAATCTGAAGTATATTAGGTAAATACATGATTGCGTACACTGTTGACTTTGAAATCCTACTTAGTGCGGAGTATCCCTTTAGGTAGCTCTAGTTAACCATCTGTCTGATCAATGAACATTTGCTCAGAAGTACAACGGACCAGATTCCCCCCCCCCCCCCCCCCCCCCCCCCCCCCCCGGTTGTTAAAATTAGAAACAATCAAACCATTGTGACACTTGTCTTTGAATGAGTAGCATATAGTAACAATAAAAATGTCTCATTAATAAGTTTAATGCATATATTGTCCTACTGATATGGTAACCAAAATAAAATACATTTATAAAACATGTCAGTAGCCAGAATCTGTACTACATGGCATCCAGATCTGTACTTGCTAAATTCCAATAGACCATCTAGTCAAGATAACTCTTTCTATTTCCCTGTGTTGGTCCCACTGAAACCGTAATATCAGGGGAGGTAACTCCAGCAATGTAGCACATCTGGTACCGAGACAGACATCAGTTTCCTACAGTACTCTTCTGACTACTTTCATTTTCCAAAGGCTGATGAAGCTGGAAAGAATAAAAATTCTAAAAAATGTTTGCTTTAAATATCAACACTGCCTTAATGCATCAGTGTAAAAATCAACTAGCCTGACGTTCGGGGCCATCAAATTTTCACCTTGGGCACAGGGGCACCTTAAGCACAGGGGCATGTCTAGTCTTATATTAAAAAATAGCCAGAAATACCTTTATATATTGACAAGGGAAGCATCCTATCTTCAAACTTATTTTTTCAGAGCAATATCTACATAATCTTTCTACTGATCTCTTCAGAAGTCTCTAATCTATCGGTTCATATGCATTTGCATATGTAACATTAATCGGAGTAGTTGAAATCCAACTTTAATCGGGGACATGCTACAAAACTTCCAGCCTCTGACAGGTGTTTCGGGACACACGACCTTCACCTCTTTCGTCATAGCTATAGGATCGCAGCGAATAGAATGTATTATGCTACCATATCATATCATAGAAATAAACTAAATTTAAATAATGAAATACGAATGCATATGTATGAAAAATACTTAACATTTATCATGTAACAGAAAATCATCTTCAATTTCTGGAATCTACCCGCTCTATATATTGTTGATATTTGAAAGTAAAACACTATTAACTCCGGCACTGTTGTTATTCAATACTTCACGGGAGTTTTTTTATAGCGACAATTGTATCAGCCGAGGGGCTCTGCAAGAGGTGAATGGTTGTGTGTCTAGCTTGGGGCTAGTGTCTTGATGTATCAGCAGATAGAGAAACATGTTATTCACTTAATGATAATCTTCTAATTCTCTGATTACCCCCCCCCCCCCCCCCCCCCATATTTGTTGAGATAGTAGATTTTTTTAGTTCGATCTATTGGATCTTTTGGAGTCTACTTCATGTAATATAATAAGCCCTGTGCTTTCCAATTCACCATTATTAAGAGTGTCCTCATCCCTAGTAACCATATCCTCATCCCTAGTAACCAAATCTAAATACTGCTAACACCATTTCCCCAAAAATAAAACTCTTTCTAGATTGCTTCATCCCCTGTACACAAAGTTTCCTCTTCACGAAGTAGGTAGTTTCTCAGTATAATCCCATTCAAACTTACCACCTTAGCCAGTTCCAGCCAGGTCTTAGCTTGCTTCATTTTATCATCTTCACATGGTGTTCTGTCCAGATTCCAGAAGTTTATTTCCTTGAATTTATTCATTGCTGTTAAATGTCGGTCTTCATCTTCTGTTATTGCTTTCCTCGTCTCCTTGACAATAAGGCCAGTATAGCCATGAGGTACTTGGATAACCTCCCCTTTGAGTGGTCTCCCACGGAAAGATGCTGTCATGGCTGTCAATGTATACATAGCATGTATTACAAATGATGTCTGTACAAGGAAGGAAGATAAATCAACATTTAAATGGTATTATCTATCATATTAAGGACATCATTATGAGGGTCATATATTGTACAATACATAACAGAAACTGTAGCTTGTGAGGAGCCTAGGATCGAGTGACTTATCTTGCCTATTTTTTGATATGTAACAATATCCATCAATGTAATTATGTGGAATAAGACCTTATATAATATTAAAGTTATAGGAGTAGTCCTACACCAGAGATCAAAAACTCGTGCTAGACTAGCTAGTTGGGCAAGTGTTACTCGTTAATGAAATAAAGACGGACTTTAAATTGTATTCAGGCGAGACGTGACAAAGACTTTCAAGGCCCGAATCAGCACGTCCGTCATGAGAAATGTTTGCAATTAGCCCATGGTGTCAGAGCTAGAAGAAACTGCCGCTCTAACAAGGAGTCCCGACAGATTATTGTTATTAGACTCATCAGATAATTACCTTCGCCAGTTTTCCGTGAGTTTGATTCAAAATACTGTGCAATATTTGCTTTTCCGTCGTATTGAATGTGACAAGGCATTGCATGAAGCTTAGCATCTTCTAAATCGGTGGTTACTGAAAGATACGTAGCCATTCTATTCTCCCGCCATATGACAAGCGTTTACACGACTTGTGTATAATACAGAAAACAAATGCCGGTTAATTTGGTTTGAAATGTGTTTATATTTGTACCCAATACTGTTTGTTCCGATAAAATGTACATACTATTTATTACAACATTATATTTTGTTATTATTATATCACCCTTAAAAAGCGATATATCAAGCAGTTTTCCGATGACTGACCGGCAAATCAACTTCCGGAACAGAGATTCGCGAGAATGCAAACACAATGATGACACAGATTCTATACACATGTCGTGACCGTCAAAAATGAGATACAGGTACCAAGATCCATCAAAAATCCCTGCATGGAAGCGGTATGGGCGTTTAGGATTAGTGCTTTTGTCATTTAATGTGACAGGTTATATAATTATTACTAAAGTATTTGGGAAAAGTGATGGATCATCGTCATTGGCCGATATCAGTAAGTTACTAAGTAGGCATATATAGACTGATATATACACTACAGTACTGTAAGTATTGAATATGTCGGGTATTTTGTGATGTCCTACTATACTACCTGCCCATATTCATTTCCTGTGTAAAAAGGTATTATTTACATAATACCTGTGTATACAGACATTCTGTAGTGTGACCTTTGCATGCAGGTATTCTGTATTATGTCATATGTATGTACTGTATATAGCTAGTGTTCTATCTGTCTATATAGGGTGTCCTGACTGTGTATACAGCATTACAGGTATTCTGCAGAATGTCCTGACTGTGTATACAGGTATTCTGTAGGATGACCTGTGTATACAGGTATTCTGTAGGATGTCCTATATATGTATACGTGTATAAAGGTGTTATTCTGTAGAATGTCCCGACTGTGTATACAGATATTCTATAGGATGTCCTATGTAAATATACATGTATACAGGTATTCTGTATGATGTCATTTGTATACAGGTATTCTGTAGGTTGACCTGATTGCGTATACAGGTATTCTGTAGAATGTCCTATGTATATACATACATGTATATACAGGTATTTTGTAGGCTGTCAAAACTGAATACAGGTATTCTGTTGGATGTCCTGACTGCATACAGGCCTAGGTATTCTGTTGTATATGTCCTAACTTTGTATATAGATTTTCTGTAGAATACCCTAACCATGCAAACAATATTCTGTAGGATGTCCTGACTGTGTATACAGGACAATTACAGGTATTCTGTAGGATGTGCTGATTGTATACAGGTATTCTGTAGGATGTCCTGACTGTGTATACAGGACAATTACAGGTATTCTGTAGGATGTGCTGATTGTATACAGGTATTCTGTAGGATGTCCTATATATGTAGTATGTCCTATATATACCAGTGTTCTGTAGAATGCCTGACTATATATACAAGTGTAGGATGATTTAGGTGTGTAGCGTATATGTAATGGCTAATTACTTAAGTTTTGTAATTTATTTTACAGATGAAAAAATCAAGGAGGCCCATTTGCATTCAGTTCAGGCAATATTTGGAGAAGCAACAAATGCAAAGCAAAGACAAATAAAAATTAAAGGGCTGACTGTTGTTGAAAATAAAGAAGTAAGTATAATGCAATATGAAGGCACTGTTACTTGTGTGTACAAGTTCTGGTCTATCCAAACAGAAAAGGTATGTAGTGATCTACAAAAGTTAAAACCTGCAAAGTAGTTCCAACTGGCATGCCAGAGAAATATTAGCTTTACAAAATAATACAAGTATACAGTAGTCCATGTCATTTATTTGTTATATTGTTTATTTTATCAGGTAATCATTTCAAAGAAAGATGATTGAGAGGATTAAGGTGTATTGACAGTTCAGCTGTGAATAACATGCTAACCAGTGTGTGATGTATTGACGGACCAGGAACCAAGATGTACAGCAGACAAGATAATGTTGTGACAAAGAACAACTTTGAAACTGCTTGCATTTGTAGCTTTATAGTACATTCAGACTTTCGCCCACTACCAAATATGGCAGAAAACTATTTTTGTGATGCGATTGACCAAGAATCTGTGACTTTATATACTCTGTGTACTGTATTATACTGTACGGTACATGGAGATCTGTTTGAAAGAGGGTTCGGCCCAAGCATTGTCAGACCGATCTTGCTCAAGTCAATTTGATGTGATTCATGTCAATACTGACAAAAATATATGTACAATGTACATGTATGATTGGTATCATTAAGGGTCTGTGATGGCTTTTGATGTAAATATTTTGTCATAGAGAAAGAAATAATCAGACAGGTCAACAATTCTAAACATATGCTGCTTGTAATATGTCATTGGAACGACAATTTCAGTGGGGTTTTGGATGTATGAGATATGACAGGCTGATAGCTATAGGAGGACACTTATAGTACAATGAGTGGTACAGGAGTTTGTATGGTAGTTATGATAAATAGTAAGTTATATTGTGTGGAAATTTTGTTTATTTTTGTTTTTAAAATAAAAATAACATGCAGAAAAATAATTTTTTGTTATTGAAGATGTATGTTTTTGTTTGATGTATTTTTGTTTTCGTTACACTTTCATGCTATTTGAACGCTAATGTGCTATGGTGCTCTGTTTCTCGTACCACTTTCAAAGTTATCAGATTATGTTTAGACATCCTAACTTATTCTCCATACAAAATCAACCCTGGAATGGGATATTAGATGTATATCAATTTGTTTAATTGAATGACTTTAACTGATTTTCAGTGTCACATGTATCTAGGTCAAGATGAGCTAAAACCTTAAAACAACTTTGAACCAGTCAAGAAAGCTAAGGCCATGTTATTTGGCCAGTATAATGTTGGGATGAAAACCTTCCAAATGTTTCAAGTTAATCATCCTGGTCAGCTTTCATGGTAAAGGATGTCTTGACAATTAAAATGTTACACCAATCACCAAGAATACACCAGTCACAAAGGATACATAATCACTGAAGATACACCAATCACCACAGTTACTACGGATACACTAGTCACCAAGGATACACACTTATTAAAAGATACACCAATCACCACGGTTACTCAAGACACCGAGGATACACACTTGCTAAAGATACAACAATCAACAAGCATACTTAATTGCTGAATATACAATGTACACAATTTACCAAAGTTACACTGTACAATAACTTCTCTGGGAAAAACATGAGCACCACTGGTCAAGTTAGAGTTTAAAAGTAAAAAGGTGAAACAAAGCGGTGCAATTTTACTGAATTAGTAGTATCTTAAACTACTGTTAGGAAAGGATAAACATTACGAGAAATTTTGTACTAGACAATAGGGAAAGCAGTCATCAATATTTACTAATCACCATGTATACACAATCGCTTGAAATACACCAATCAACACATACAAATATGTATATCATTCACTAAGAATACACTGATTACCAAAGAAACTGGCTTGAGTTTTACCAATCACCAAGGATACCCCAGTCATTAACGATACACCAATTATCAAGGATATACCAATGGGCAAAGACCCGCCATTCACCAAAAATACACCAATCATCACAGATTTGTCAATCCCAAACAGACCCCAGACACTATGGATACACCAGTCACCAATGATACACAGTCGCTAAAGATACACCAATCACCAAGAATACAACAGTCACAAAGAAAACTCTAATAACAAATGATTCTTCAATTACCAAGGATACACCAATCACCAAGGATTCTTCTTTTACCAAGGATACACCAATTACCAAGGATACACCAATCACCAAGGATACACCAATTACCAAGGATACACCAATCACCAAGGATACACCAGTCACCAAGGATACACCAATTACCAATGATTCTTCAATTACCAATGATTCTTCAATTACCAAGGATACACCAGTCACCAAGGATACACCAGTCACCAAGGATACACCAATTACCAAGGATACACCAATTACCAAGGATACACCAGTCACCAAGGATACACCAATCACCAAGGATACACCAATTACCAAGGATACACCAATTACCAAGGGTACACCAATTTCCAAGGATACACCAATCACCAATGATATTAATTACCAAGGATACACCAATTACCAAGGATACACCATTCACCAAGGATACACCAATTACCAAGGATACACCAGTCACCAAGGATACACCAATTACCAAGGATACACCAATTACCACGGATACACCAGTCACCAAGGATACACCAATCACCAATGATTCTTCAATTACCAAGGATATAACAATAAATAAAGATGAGGGATACATTCACCACCAAGAGTACTTTAATGAAATATGGCTTGGTCTAATGAAATACTTCACTGCACCTAGGGTGAAATAGGGGATCCATATCTGTGGGGAAAGATCACAACTTGACGAACCTGAAGTCTACCGAATGTATCATTGCATTGTTGTCATATACTGTATTCTTATAAACCTTGAGTTCAGGTCCACATCCTGACCAACTCCATCCTGTCTCATCCTTGAGTTCACGTCCACATCCTGACCAACTCCATCCGGTCTCATCCTTGAGTTCATATCCACATCCTGACCAACTCCATCCTGTCTCATCCTTGAGTTCATATCCACATCCTGACCAACTCCATCCTGTCTCATCCTTGATTTCACGTCCACATCCTGACCAACTCCATCCCGTCTCATCCTTGAGTTCACTTCCTCATCCTGACCAACTCCATCCTGTCTCATCCTTAAGTACACATCCACATCCTGACCAACTCCATCCCATCTTATCCTTGAGTTCACGTCCACATCCTGACCAACTCCATCCGGTCTCATCCTTGAGTTCACTTCCACATCCTGACCAACTCCATCCTGTCTCATCCTTGAGTTAATTTCCTCATCCTGACCAACTCCATCCGGTCTCATCCTTGAGTTCATATCCACATCCTGACCAACTCCATCCCGTCTCATCCTTGAGTTCATATCCACATCCTGACCAACTCCATCCTGTCTCATCCTTAAGTACACATCCACATCCTGACCAACTCCATCCCATCTTATCCTTGAGTTCATTTCCATATCCTGACTGAACTCAATCCCGTCTCATCCTTGAGTTCACTTCCACATCCTGACCAACTCCATCCTGGAAGGGGAGTAACTCTGTAGAGCTTAGGTCATTAAACTGACATTTGGTGGAAGGGGAGTAACTCTGTACATCTTAGGTCATTAAACTGACATTTGGTGGAAGGACATTAACTGTAGAGCTTAGGTCATTAAACTGACATTGGTGGAAGGGGAGTAACTCGGTAGATCTTAGGTCATAGCAAAAATAAACAAGTAACACGAAATCACCAGTTAACAGGTAACAATGAACCATTTTTTAATAGGTAACACAGAAAAAACAATCAACAGGTAACACAGAACACAGAGACACCGGATCAACAGGTAACACGGCAACACAAATCAACAGGTAACACGAAAACACTAATCAACAGGTAACAAGGAAACACCGGATCAACAGGTAACACGGAAACACCAGTCAACAGGTAACACGGAAACAACAATTAACAAGTAACACGGAAACACCGGATCAACAGGTAACACGGAAACACGAATCAACAAAATACAGAATGTTTAATCTTGCGGTTCGTGTCTACACCAGAGGCTTTCTGCGATTGGCTATCCAAGAATCTGACATACACATATTGATATTGGTTAACGTAATCTATCTACTATCACAGGGAAATGCTATATGCACTCAAAATGTAACCAATCAGAGGCGAGTCACCATAGAGACTTACCATCAATTGGAGACTTTAAAGAATGCATATAAAATAATGTATATACGGAGAGAAACACACATCATCACATGTTATTGATATTGTATTATCTCTTGATCATATTTTGTATACCTATCAGACCCCGAGAGACATTGGTAGCGCTGTATGTAGTCTGGAACTGATAAAACGAGTTATGGAGGCCTGTTTTATATGCACGAGTAGAGAAAACAGCGAACGCCAATACTTTATAGCGACTATTAACTGCTGTCGAACGATTTTAGACTCATTTCGTAACTTGCAAACTATGCCACGTACATCACATTCAAACATTTCATGATTTTGAAAGCGAAAATAATATCAATTAACAAAGTACCAGGTCAACGGCAGTTTCCTGACCAGTCCCTTTACTGTACACCGGAAGTCGGTTGACCAGTCCCTCTACTATATACCGGTAGTCGTCTGACCAGTCCCTCTACTGTACACCGATAGTCGTCTGACCAGTCCCTCTACTGTACACCGGTAGTCGTCTGACCAGTCCCTCTACTGTACACCGGAAGTCGTCTGACCAGTCCCTCTACTGTACACCGGAAGTCGTCTAACCAGTCCCTCTACTGTACACCGGAAGTCGTCTGACCAGTCCCTCTACTGTACACCGGAAGTCGTTAGACCAGTCCCTCTACTATGCACTTAAATCTATTTGAAGTCAATCTTTCTCACGGTCGACAATGGAGGAGCGGGTTTCACATTGCCAGACATACAGACATACAATTATGTTTCACTGTTGTGTATAACATGACACTTTAGCTGTTTTCTTGGTTGCTATGAAACAACGAATATAAATACAAAGAATATGGTTGTAAGTATTATTGTTATACATTGTATTATCGTTACATGGACTAAAAGAGAACAATTCCTCTCATATCGTATCTAATCGGAAGGTGCCTCGAAACCTTCAAGGACTTTAGGCCTATAATAACAACTAAACTTATATATAACACATTAGACTATAGGCTTCATGTCTATAATAACAACTAAACTTATATATAACACACCAGACTATATAGGCTTCATGTCTATAATAACAACTAAACTTATATATAACACATTAGACTATAGGCTTCATGTCTATAATAACAACTAAACATATATATAACACATTAGACTATAGACTTCATGTCTATAATAACAACTAAACATATATATAACACATAGACTATAGGCTTCATGTCTATAATAACAACTAAACATATATTAAAACACCAGACTTCAGACTTCATGTCTATTATAACAACTAAACTAATATTAGCACACCTGACTTTAGACCTTATAATACCCATAATACACAGGGAAGTTCCCCTCCTGCAATCCTATACAACCAACAGAAAGTTCCCCTCCTTCCAACCTGTAATACCAACGGGAAATACCTCTCCCATAGACCTGTAATACCAACGTCAAGCACCCCTCCGATAGACATGTACTACTCACGGAAAGAAGCCCCTCCTACAAACCTGTATTACCCACAGAAAGTTCCCCTCCTTCCAACCTGTACTACCCACGGCAAGCATCCCCTCCTACACACCCATAATACCCACGGGAAGTACCCTCCTACACACATGTACTACCCACGGGATGTATCCCCTCCTACAAACCCATACTACCAACGGGATGTACCCCTCTTACAAACCTGTACTACTCACGGGATATACCCCTATAACAAACCCATACTACCCGGGGGATGTACCCCTCCTACAAACCTGTACTACCCAAGGGGTATACCCCTCCTACAAACCCATACTACCCACGGGATGTACCCCTCTTACAAACCTGTACTACCCACGGGATGTACCCCTGCTACAAACCTGTACTACCCACGGGATGTACCCCTGCTACAAACCTGTACTACCCACGGGATGTACTCCTCCTACAAACCTGTACTACCCACGGGATGTACCCCTCCTACAAACACATACTACCCACGGGATGTACCCCTCCTACAAACCTGTACTACCCACGGGATGTACCCCCTCCTACAAACCTGTACTACTCACGGGATGTACCCCTCCCACAAACCTGTACTATCCACGGGAAGCACCCCTCCTACAAACACATACTACCCATGGGATGTACCCTCCTACAAACCCATACTACCCACGGGATGTACCCCTCCTACAAACCTGTACTACTCACGGGATGTACCCTTCTACAAACCTGTACTACCCACGGGATGTACCCCTCCTACAAATCTGTACTACCGACGAGGTGTACCCCTCGTATAAACCCATACTACTAACGGGATGTACCCTCCTACAAACACATACTACCCACGGGATGTACCCTCCTACAAACCTGTACTACCCACGGGATGTACCCCTCCTACAAACCCATACTACCCACGGGATGAAACCTCCTACAAACACATACTACCCACGGGATTTACCCCCAACAAACCTGTACTACCCCCGAGATGTAACCTCCTACAAACACATACTACCCACGGGATGTACCCCTCCTACAAACACATACTCCCGACGGGAAGTACCTCTCCTACAAACCCATACTACCCACGGGATGTACCCCTCCTACAAACCTGTACTACTCACGGGATGCACCCCTCCCACAAACCTGTACTATCCACGGGAAGCACCCCTCCTACAAACCCATACTACCCACGGGATGTACCCCTCCTACAAACATGTACTACTCACGGGATGTACCCTTCTTCAAACCTGTACTACCCACGGGATGTACCCCTCCTACAAACCTGTACTACCCACGAGGTGTACCCCTCCTATAAACCCATACTACTTACGGGATATACCCTCCTACAAACACATACTACCCACGGGATGTACCCTCCTACAAACCTGTACTACCCACGGGATGTACCTTCCTACAAACCCATACTACCCACGGGAAGTACCCCTCCTACAAACCAATACTACCCACGGGATGTACCCCTCTTACAAACCTGTACTACCCACGGGATATACCCCTCTTACAAATCCATACTACCCACGGGATGTATCCCTCTTACAAATCCATACTACCCACGGGATGTATCCCTCTTACAAACCCATACTACCCACGGGATGTACCCCTCCTACAAACCTGTACCACCCACGGGATGTACCCCTCCTACAAACCTGTACTACCCACGGGATGTACCCCTCCTACAAACCTGTACTACCAACGGGATGTAACCATCTTACAAACCCATACTACCCACGGGATGTAACCCTCCTACAAACCTGTACTACCAACGGGATGTAACCATCTTACAAACCCATACTACCCACGAGATGTACCCCTCTTACAAACCCACACTACCCACGGGATGTACCCCTCCTACAAACCCATACTACCCACAGGATGTAACCCTCCTACAAACCCATACTACCAACGGGATGTACCTTCTTAAAAACCCATACTACCCACGGGATGTACCCCTCCTACAAACCTGTATCACTCACGGGATGTACCCTTCTACAAACCCATAGTACCCACGGGATGTACTCCTCCCACAAACCTGTACTACCCACGGGATGTATCGCTCCTACAAACCCATACTACCCACGGGATGTAACCCTCCTACAAACCCATACTACCCACAGGATGTAC
This sequence comes from Pecten maximus, assembly GCF_902652985.1. NCBI lineage: Eukaryota > Metazoa > Mollusca > Bivalvia > Pectinida > Pectinidae > Pecten > Pecten maximus. Next base: position 38,137,661 of record NC_047017.1, read on the forward strand.
CCCTCCTACAAACCCATACTACCCACGAGATGTACCTTCTTACAAACCCATACTACCCACGGGATGTAACCCTCCTACAAACACATACTACCCACGGGATGTACCCCTCCTACAAACCCATACTACCCACAGGATGTACCCTCCTACAAACCCATACTACCCACGGGAAGTACCCGTCCTACAAACCCATGCTACCAACGGGATGTACCCTCCTACAAACCCATACTACCCACGGGATGTACCCCTCCTACAAACACATACTACCCACGGGATGTACCCCTCCTACAAACCCATACTACCAACGGGATGTAACCATCCTACAAACCTGTACTACCCACGGGATGTACCCCTCCTACAAACCCACACTACCCACGAGATGTACCCCTCCTGCAAACCCATACTACCCACGGGATGTACCCCTCCTACAAACCCATACTACCCACGGGATGTAACCCTCCTACAAACCCATACTACCCACAGGATGTACCCCTCCTACAAACCCATACTACCCACGAGATGTACCTTCTTACAAACCCATACTACCCACGGGATGTACCCCTCCTACAAACACATACTACCCACGGGATGTACCCCTCCTGCAAACCCATACTACCCACGGGATGTACCCCTCCTACAAACCCATACTACCCACGGGATGTACCCCTCCTACAAACCCATACTACCCACGGGATGTACCCCTGCTACAAACCCATACTACCCACTGGATATACCCGTCTTACAAACCTGTACTATCTAGTTGGAACTATATAAGCCACTCGAACATGGGATTTACATAAATTTTAATGGGGAAAAATCATACTGACATATGTGTTATTTGAACCTTTCGCGTTAGGAAATGCGGACTATTGAGGTAGTGAAGATCGCCTGTAAATGTGTATCGAGTTTCCATTAATTAACGTTTCCCGGGTGCCGATATTTTTAAAGAGGCAGTTTTACCTATTACACGATTCTTTATAGTTATGATTAGCTACCAAGTTTGTGATATCGGATCATGACCATAATTAACGCCGTCATACCAAGCTATTTAAATAGGTACCTGCAGATCACTTTACCAGAATATAAATTGTGTTAGAGTAAAACGATAATTTACGATATAAAAGCTTCGATTGCTGACGGCAATTCTTTTTTTTTTCAGCGTTTCTCAATTTCTTTTTCAATGAAACGACTGATAATATAAATTTGACATACTGTGATTGTACAATGTGAATATGTGCAATTGAATATCTCATGAACGACGAATCCCTACTACAAACGAGGTCGTATTTTCGAAACATGTTCTGTGAGTGTCTATGATCACTTAACACTGCTAATGTCACTTTAAAGCCACAGGCTTGTTCGGCAGACGACTCTTGGTTCCTTCTTCGCCTCCTGTACTCTCTCGCGACTTCAAAATGTACTAAGGGTATAGGGATGTATGGGTATTGTTCAGAATTGATAGTGGAAGCAGAAAGATATATTGATGAATTGTATAAGAGCCAATTCTATTATGAACACGGCCGTGTCCAAGATACCTAATGACGTCATACTACGTATATACACGTAACTTTGTCGACACATACGAAAAACAGGATTCGTTAATGTGTAAATAAAAACGAAATTTATTAAGTAAAAACATATTTTAAAAATCACAGACATGTTGACATTAAAACAAATAAACACAAACATTTATCAACTAATATTTCATATACATGTACCTCAATTTTCATTTTTTAAATCGCGTCCGTCTTTATTCGATAGCCAAGTGTCTTCTAATTCCACTACACACCTGTGGATTTGTGAATGTTAGGTGAGCCGTTCCTGTTGTGAACTTGAAATACCAATAACTATCACCTAATAAGCCGAATGTTCTACTATAAAATGAAGTTACATATAGTTACTACTGTGACATAAGTATTGTCACTAAATACCCTAGTAAACTTAAACAACTTACACAATGTATAGAAACCAATGGCACTATGAATACCTGAGTATAGTCTAAGGATTTATGTCTTTGTTTAGCAAGAAATACATGAAGTCAATGGAAGACAAACTCGATAATAAACAGATTGTAGTGACAGTAACAATCACTTATATAAGACCAGGATATTGTATTACATTAGTAACAGTTACCTATATAAGGCCATAAGACCAGGGTATTGTATTACATTAGTAACAGTTACCTATATAAGGCCAGGATATTTATTACTTTAGTAACAGTTACCTATATAAGGCCAGGATATTGTATTACTTTAGTAACAGTTACCTATATAAGGTCAGGATATTGTATCACATTAGTAACAGTTACCTATATAAGGCCAGGATATTTATTACATTAGTAACAGTTACCTATATAAGGCCAGGATATTGTATTACTTTAGTAACAGTTACCTATATAAGGCCAGGATATTGTATTACATTAGTAACAGTTACCTATGTAAGGCCAGGATATTGTATTACTTCAGTAACAGTTACCTATATAAGGTCCCAGGATATTGTGTTACTTTAGTAACAGTTACCTATATAATGACAGGATTTTGTATTGCTTCAGTAACAGTTACCTATATAAGGTCAGGATATTGTATTACATTAGTAACAGTTACCTATATAAGGCCAGGATATAGTATTACATTAGGAACAGTTACCTATATAAGGTCAGGATATTGTATTACATTAGTAACAGTTACCTATATAACGCCAGGATATAGTATTACATTAGGAACAGTTACCTATATAAGGTCAGGATATTGTATTACATTAGTAACAGTTACCTATATAACGCCAGGATATAGTATTACATTAGTAACAGTTACCTATATAACGCCATGATATAGTATTACATTAGTAACAGTTACCTATATAAGGCCAGGACATTGTATTACTTCAGTAACAGTTACCTATATAAGGCCAGGATGTTGTGTTACTTTAGTAACAGTTACCTATATAAGACCAGGATATTGTATTACATTAGTAACAGTTACCTATATAAGGTCAGAATATTGTATTACATTAGTAACAGTTACCTATATAAGGTCAGGATATTGTATTACTTCAGTAACAGTTACTTATATAAGGTCAGGATATTGTATTACATTAGTAACAGTTACCTATATAAGGTCAGGATATTGTATTACATTAGTAACAGTTACCTATATAAGGCCAGGATGTTGTGTTACTTTAGCAACAGTTACCTATATAAGGTCCCAGGATATTGTATTACATTAGTAACAGTTACCTATATAAGGTCAGGACATTGTATTACTTCAGTAACAGTTACCTATATAAGGCCAGGATATTGTATTACATTAGTAACAGTTACCTATATAAGGCCAGGATATTGTGTTACTTTAGTAACAGTTATCTATATAAGGCCAGGATATAGTATTACATTAGTAACAGTTACCTATATAAGGTCAGGATATTGTATTACATTAGTAACAGTTACCTATATAAGGCCAGGATGTTGTGTTACTTTAGTAACAGTTACCTATATAAGGCCAGGATATAGTATTACATTAGTAACAGTTACCTATATAAGGTCAGGATATTGTATTACTTTAGTAACAGTTACCTATATAAGGCCAGGATATTTTATTACATTAGTAACAGTTACCTATATAAGGTCAGGATATTGTATTACTTTAGTAACAGTTACCTATATAAGACCAGGATATTGTATTACATTAGTAACAGTTACCTATATAAGGTCAGGATATTGTATTACATTAGTAACAGTTACCTATATAAGGTCAGGATAATGTATTACATTAGTAACAGTTACCTATATAAGGTCAGGATATTGTATTACATTAGTAACAGTTACCTATATAAGACCAGGATATTGTATTACATGAGTAGCAGTTACCTATATAAGGCCAGGATATTGTATTACATTAGTAACAGTTACCTATATAAGGTCAGGATATAGTATTACGTTAGTAACGGTTACCTACAGTGTAAGTAAGGCCAGGATATTGTATTACATGAGTAGCAGTTACCTATATAAGGCCAGGATATTGTATTACATGAGTAGCAGTTACCTATATAAGGTCAGGATATTGTATTACTTTAGTAACAGTTACCTATATAAGGCCAGGATATTGTGTTACTTTAGTAACAGTTACCTATATAAGGTCCCAGGATATTGTATTACATTAGTAACAGTTACCTATATAAGGCCAGGATATTGTATTACTTTAGTAATAGTTACCTATATAAGGCCTGGATATTGTATTACTTTAGTAATAGTTACCTATATAAGGCCAGGATATTGTATTACTTTAGTAACAGTTACCTATATAAGGCCAGGACATTGTATTACTTTAGTAACAGTTACCTATATAAGGTCCCAGGATATTGTATTACATTAGTAACAGTTACCTATATAAGGCCAGGACATTGTATTACTTTAGTAACAGTTACCTATATAAGGCCAGGATATAGTATTACATGAGTAATAGTTACCTATATAAGGCCTGGATATTGTATTACTTTAGTAACAGTTACCTTTATAAGGCCAGGATATTGTATTACATTAGTAACAGTTACCTACATAAGGTCAGGATATTGTATTACTTTAGTAACAGTTACCTATATAAGGCCAGGACATTGTATTACTTTAGTAACAGTTACCTATATAAGGTCCCAGGATATTGTATTACATTAGTAACAGTTACCTATATAAGGTCAGGATATTGTGTTACTTTAGTAACAGTTACCTAAGTAAGGCCAGGATATTGTATTACTTTAGTAACAGTTACCTATATAAGGCCAGGATATTGTATTACTTTAGTAACAGTTACCTATATAAGGCCAGGATATTTCATTACTTTAGTAACAGTTACCTATATAAGGCCTGGATATTGTATTACTTTAGTAACAGTTACCTATATAAGGCCTGGATATAGTATTACATTAGTAACAGTTACCTATATAAGGCCAGGACATTGTATTACTTTAGTAACAGTTACCTATATAAGGTCCCAGGATATTGTATTACATTAGTAACAGTTACCTATATAAGGCCAGGACATTGTATTACTTTAGTAACAGTTACCTATATAAGGTCCCAGGATATTGTATTACATTAGTAACAGTTACCTATATAAGGCCAGGACATTGTATTACTTTAGTAACAGTTACCTATACAAGGTCCCAGGATATTGTATTACATTAGTAACAGTTACCTATATAAGGCCAGGATATTGTATTACATTAGTAACAGTTACCTATATAAGGACAGGATATAGTATTACATTAGTAACAGTTACCTATATAAGGCCAGGATATTGTATTACATTAGTAACAGTTACCTATATAAGGTCCCAGGATATTGTATTACATTAGTAACAGTTACCTATATAAGGTCAGGATATTGTATTACTTTAGTAACAGTTACCTATATAAGGCCAGGACATTGTATTACTTTAGTAACAGTTACCTATATAAGGCCTGGATATTGTATTACTTTAGTAACAGTTACCTATATAAGGTCCCAGGACATTGTATTACTTTAGTAACAGTTACCTATATAAGGCCAGGATATTGTATTACATTAGTAACAGTTACCTATATAAGGCAAGGATATTGTATTACATTAGTAACAGTTACCTATATAAGGCCAGGACATTGTATTACTTTAGTAACAGTTACCTATATAAGGCAAGGATATTGTATTACATTAGTAACAGTTACCTATATAAGGACAGGATATTGTATTACTTTAGTAATAGTTACCTATATAAGGACAGGATATTGTATTACTTTAGTAATAGTTACCTATATAAGGCAAGGATATTGTATTACTTTAGTAATAGTTACCTATATAAGGTCAGGATATTGTATTACTTTAGTAATAGTTACCTATATAAGGCCAGGATATTGTATTACTTTAGTAATAGTTACCTATATAAGGCCAGGATATTTCATTACTGTCACGTCCGATGTTACATTTGATAACAATAAAAGCACGAATTCGCGTGGGTTTTTCTGGTCCCCGCCAATTTTTTTTTGAATAGAATCGGCCAACCTCCTGGAATGAAGTTTGGGTGTTAATTAGAAAACAGGCTCCAAAAATAGCCCGAGAGTTCCGTTAGCATTAACTTCGGTACAGCTCCGTGATCAGAACAAAGTGTGTTGGCGATAACCAAATATATATAATAGTTGGTGAGGCGACAGCACACGCTCGGCCAAATACGACTTATTTATATACTAGTAATTAGTCTAGAGAAAACATAATCAACGGGGCTGTACAGAGGGGCCAGTGTTCTATCTACAAAACCTCGACACTAGTTTGTCTAGTGAAGGGCATACTCGGGTATTCCTGTATAGATCTGTGTACGGTACGATGACAGTAGAGGGCTAGACAAAGTACAGATCTATATCTACCAGTACTCAATATGTACTCTCTCATCCTTTCACACAATTTATCTATACAATCTATCGCTAGTCATTTGAGGACGTTGACAGTAATTTAGTAATTGGGTGATTTTTTTTATATAATGAGTGTAAAGAAAATGAATTACACGATGGCATAAAATTTTGTGCTTAAGATAAAAAAAATGATAATTAATATACTGAGATTATGAATGTTACTTGGTGATAAAATGTTTACATATTGCTCATTAAACCGATCCCCGAGTTGAAGTTTCATTTAGGACAGGTCTTCTGTCAAGTATAGCAGAGGACATTGACTTACAGTTTTGTGTGGCTTGTCTATACCGAGCTATGCTCTGTAACCAGCAATGGAAGTTAATACGCTGAGCCTCTCCAAACCAGTTACTGGCGAAAGCCGAGGCAACCAACATATGCACATCGTGTTCGAACTCATTACCACAACGCGCATAGTTCTCATAGCACCGTTTAATAGCACTGAAGATCCGGTCGCTGTCCGCGTAGCATGGTTTCTTGAGGAGGAACCTAGCGATGAGGAGGGAGAGTTTGGCGATGCTCTCCGGCGTGTATCCATAATCGTAGTCGGGGTCAAAGTCCGCATATTGGGCATCCAAAAGCTCGTTTCTTTTTTCTTGTAACTCCTCTCTAGACTTCCGGTACTCCCGTTCTAGAACACGATTCTTGGACTCTGATATCTGCAGGTCACGCTTGAATGATTTAAGCTGCTGTTCCAGGAATGAAATACGGGACACAAGGTTTGACACTTCCGCTGATGTAATGCTGGCGCTCAGCCGGATGTTCCCAAGTCGCGAGGCGGCAAGGGAGCGGTCATTATCTACGTCGTCTTTAATGGCGGCGGCAATTCCCTCGCAGCGCATTTGGTGGGCGGCGAGTTCGTAGCGGTGGATACTTGTGCCACATCCTGCACACTTGACCGGTACGTACCCACATGTCTCGATGTGGCACGCGAGCTTCTCTAGCTTGGTAATCACTTTGCAGCCCCGTTCATTGTTATCACACGTGACATCGAATCCATTAATGAGGTTTCGAAGTGAGAGCACTGGCTTGGCGTCGCTCTCCGTCACTTTGCTTCGACACTCCGGACACGTCCGGACGTCCGGTTTACCGAGCCAGGTGTTGAGGCATAGTCTACAGAAACTGTGTCCACATGGAGTCAAAACAGGATCTTCAAGTACGGATCCACAAATTCCACAGATCAAGTTCGGGTCGACCGTCGTGATAAAGCGATGTGTACTGAACCCCATTGTCGATGTTAATGTAGACTTGGATGGCTATTTTAGAGTTTACCGCCCTGTAAATCACTTGACAGACACTTGTGTTCCTGGGTCAGCACCTGGTGGGAGTTTGGCGGACAACGACAATCCGTCTCCATTCGTTTAGTATGTAGGCTTTAAGTCCAGTTTTTCTCACAGCAGTGTTTTCGCCAGTGACTATATTTAACTCCTCAAATGAAGTGTAACAATTTTGAGTTACTTGACGTTTACTGTATACTGTAAATGTAAATCACTTCCAATTTAATATACACAGAACATTGTAGATGAAACGGAAACAGATTTTCCAAAGTGCTTAAAGTTTTAAATATATTTGTAAATAATTCCAAGCAGCACACAACTTTAAAGTTTCCCTACAGATCACAGGATTGTCTTGTTGTCCTGTCCGGTTTGATTGTCCCGTCTTATCGATTGCTATCTGTTCAATATTTATCCATCGTTTAAAGCCGCGGTCCGATATTTAAATGTCTGCCGTATCCCGTGTCATAGCATTCCTGGCCGAGGTAACAATGAGTGATTGGAGCGTGGCCGCCCGTTACCTGTGTGCTACCTGTAGAGTCTATAATTATGCATTCACCTTTTTATGGAAATCAATACACATTTCGTGCATGTTCCCCGACTATTACTGAGAGAGACGGATAAAACCGGCTCACAGCGGGCGTGATATCTCCTGGAGGAACGCCATGGCCGGGATCACATCCTTCAGTACATCGCAAACTATCGATATCATAACGAGTGTAACAGACTATCTATCGGGTAATTGATGGACGAAAGGTCCAGAATGTCAGTTATGGTTCACGCCAGTAGTATTTACGTTTACTGGTACACGTCCGCAGTCATCAGGTTATCGATGAGTGGTCCGTTATTGGAAGGACCGGAGGGGTCGACGTTTTATTACTGAATATATGCACGGCCCCTGTTTTATCAGTCTGTTTAAAGTGATGAGGGGCGTGGCGGATGATCCACCCGACAGATGTTAGAATGTGGACTCATACTTAATGCATGTCCCCTTCTTCTCCCTGAATTAGAAACACAGCGATAGGTTTCCCTACCCTCTTTATGTATCGATTTCCAATATCCATAAGTTATATTACCGTACACCCTATATACCAGCCATACACCCATCTGTCACCGTACGTGTCCAGTACTCACAACAGTAATCTGTGTAGCCAGAGTGTTCACACACTATATAAATATAGGGATGTTCAGACAAGGTTCCACAGAGAAAGACAGCTAACTAAAGGCCCATTGTCCAGATGAAACACGACACCTTTTAGTAACTTGTTTGCCTATATTGATATCTGTTTTAAGTGGTGTTGTAACGGCCAGGTATTTACAGCTAATAGACCCGTACAATGTACATATACATACATAACGCCTGTTGTAACGGTTACAATAGACTATACGTACTTGTGGCGGGTAACACTTTGGATATACAGAACATGTATGGGTAGCCGAAACCATGTTTTCATTTCAATTTAAGCTGTGTCGGATCCTTTGTGACACAGTTCGACGGTCACGGTGACATCTATTGTATTAGTGTAAATAAAAATAAAACTAAGGTAAATCGAATGTGACAAAGGAAGCCGACATATTGCCATTCAGAAAATGGCACCGTATGTAGTGAAAACATCATGATATAATTAGAGCGACAATAACCACCACAAAAAATACATGGATTTGCCAAATTGCCATATACATGTACATCTCATTTGTATATTTGGCTAATTAGTCCAATTAAAATTGATCAATCAATAAGGACACAGTGCCCTCAAATTTCAAATACATTGTATATTGGTACTACCGGTATTAAAGGTACTATTACTAGGGTTTCAGGTGTTAGTCGACCCATTTCAGATTTTTAAAATGCCGATAAAATATCAGAAACCTTCGGATGAAGCTAAGACATTATGTAAGGCATCGAGCATTAGAACTATTCCTTTGTAGAAATATATAAATGATGGGTGCTGATTGATTAGACCGCTTTGTCATTTCACTTTCTTTAAATGTCCCATAGATGCGGCGAGAAGGCGACATCTTCTTAAACCAAACGACACTTTCTCGTCGTTATAAAGGGAACAAACAAAACAAGAAACTGGTCCTGAGGAGTCTCCGTGATCGGTAAATAAAATGTCGAAAACGACCATTTAGGATTCAGGCGGAGTCCATCACAGTTGACGTCAGTACTAAATCATTATCTCAGCATCTAAACTGATGGCTATAGAGGATGTACACAGCCATTGATAATTTCTGTATATGTCTCTTTCACACAGTTTCTTTTAAGGCGAAAACACCAGGGGAATATTGGTGCTGGGATGGAGTCAGCCATGAATACCACACATTGGCGCTGTTATAAGTTTATTGAAATCTTCATTATATTATTTTTGACGAATTTCACACAAATTGATATGTCTGCATGCTGGTACAATGTTCTGTTTCTTCTCGACTATACGGTGTCCTCGTCCAGCTTACCTCTAGTTTATTGACGTTTTATAATCACATTCATGACGGACATCAAGTTTGACACGTGTTCCTGGTGTTTCTTTGACACTTAACACATATTTGATAACAGCTGTTAATACGTATACCGAGTGAGTAGATCTACCATCAAAGTCGCGTCCACCTGCAATGAGCCATTGGAAATAAGCAATCATGTGGTTTTCGTAATGTTGCTTTTATTGGATGCTTTGAATATTCAACATGGGAAATATTGACACGTTCCAATAACAGTGTTGGTAAGGTAAAAACCATACGAGTAATGATTCTACTGTTTGGAGATCGAAGTACACTTAAGGGGGTTAGCGTTACTTGACGAGGGCTCCTAGACGACATAGCTGCATGGTGGAGCTGAATTATTTTTTGTGCTACTGTATCGGACTCTTATTTTGTTATCACGTGCTTATACATTGTGTAGATATTTGTATATTTGGTTAAGTCGGGCGGTATGGACCTTGTGTCACCTGCCCGTCCACGTGAGTTATATTCAGGAACTCCGGGTTTCCTTCGACAGTCACACCCCTCTCTCACGCCCACCAGTGGTTGTATACTTACGTTTCTACCACAATACCCTGTGTTATTCAACTCTCAGACCATCAGTTAATCATTACAGCCGTTGATTAACAATCTGTTTATACCACACGTGGTATAAACTCTGTACGCATTTCGATTGGCTGACACGCTGAACTTTGACCCAAGCTGCAATTGTTATTGACGTCATCAATAATCTAATGACGTCACATCACCGGGTCCCGGACGTCACCGGTACACTTTATTTGCATACGCGAAATTATACTTGGCCACGTTTCCCTTTGATTCAAGCAGATATTATTGTGGTAGAAACAGGTCACACGACTCGAAATTGTTGGATATGGAATTTATTTCACACTCGTAAGTTATTTTTTAAAAGTTGCAAAAAACACTCGCTAAAGCTCGTGTCTTTTGTAACTTTTAAAAAATAACTTACTCGTGTGAAATAAATTCCATATCCAACAACCACTCGTTGTGTAACCTCTATTTCTACCACAATACCCCGTGTTATTCAACTCTCAGACCATCAGTTAATTATTACAGCTGTTGATTAACAATCTGTTTATACCACACGTGGTATAAACTCTGTACGCATTTTGATTGGCTAACACGGTGAACTTTGACCCAAGCTGCAATTGTTATTGACGTCATCAATAATCTAATGACGTCACATCACCGGGTCCTGGACGTCACCGGCACACTTTATTTGCATACGCAAAATTATACTTGGCCACGTTTCCGTTTGATTCAAGCCGATATTATTGTGGTAGAAACAGGTCACACGACTCGAAATTGTTGGATATGGAATTTATTTCACACTCGTAAGTTATTTTTTAAAAGTTGCAAAAAACACTCGCTAAAGCTCGTGTCTTTTGCAACTTTTAAAAAATAACTTACGAGTGTGAAATAAATTCCATATCCAACAACCACTCGTTGTGTAACCTCTATTTAACTGTTATTTTTTAATATCGAGGCATTGATTGTAAATGATTAATGTAATATTTCACGCAGGCAATTTTGAAGCGAAAATGTTTACTACATATAATTTTATCTAGATCGCCATATACAGCTGATATATAGAGGAGACTTTGATTTCTTCTTATCGATGTGATCGTCATGGTGATCACGTGATGCACGAGCTATACATAAAAAACGACACAGCGGCCTTTGGTTGGAGTCCAAGAGACTATTTTTTTGCAGAAACAGGCCACATAGAGTTCTTTGATGTAAAAATATAAACAGCATGCTCACTGAGGGTAATGCACTACCACATACTAATAAATACCTTTCATACTATGCGGTTACCTGTCTAAGAAGAAGTTGATCACCTGGTCGTGACAATAAACACACAATACAAGACACATTTCCAGTAGAGAGTTATGTACAGTTGTCACCCGAGTCTAGTTAGTAAACACCTCGTTATCTACATACATTGTGCTGTATTTACTTGTAACCCATTTCAGAAATGCAGAAAATTGTCTGAAACTGTCATACAATAGGCCTACAGATTCCTTAAGTACCATGGCCTGTATAGAGGTGTATGTAACGTCACGATAATCTAACGTCACTGCACCGCTGTAACATTACCAAAGGAACAGATGTGTAAATCGATCACATTTATGTTTCATTATTAATAAGAAAATACCGAGAAATTTTATGCGTCATACTGCCATTTGAACTTTAAATTAAAAAAAACCCCAACGTGTTCATGATTTTACTGATATATACTTTCAACACCAAACAGATATTCAAATAAAAGTTTAGAATTTTGTGTATAAGAACCGGAAGTGAATGTATCACTTCCGTTATAATGACATACTACATTTCTAGTACTTAAAATGTACCTAACATTTCGAATATTTTCGTGTTGATTATTATTAAACGTTTTATTTCATTTTTTACATATCTGAGCTGTTAAATAACAGAAGACCTATTCGTATAAATGTTTTGATAACTCTGATAAACATTGAACCTTCTCGTACATGTCTTGTGACGCAAAGTAGGCCGCAACATTGGCCCTCGACTTATAATGAATTGTTCAAACATATCTCATGAACTCTTAAATTGGACAGTGTAAAAAAACATCCAATCGGGCAAAATGTTCGTGCGGGGAGAGAGATTTTGTTGTTCCTAAAACCGGTAATTTAACACATTCGTCCTGAATCGAAAATTGTAACGTAGATATACAAAACAGTACCTTGTTTCTGTATTCATTGATGATGATGTGCAACGCGATAATAGGACGCCAGCAACAAGAGAACGCGAAAACTCGGTCGTGAAAGCGCGATACTATAGCGGGCGATTCGGGACAACTTATAATTCTCTTACTCTAGCTCCCAAATCTTAGGTCGGCAACGCGACGATATTAGAATACGGCGGCCGACGAGGAATGAAGCAGACGCGATTAAATACAATGGCGACGTGATTATTCAAAAGACCGGCGTCGAAGTAACGCGAGTACGTTATTACGTGTGTGAAAACTGTGACACCCTACGTGAGCAAGAACAGAGACGATGACGTAGAAGCGAGATTATTGCTCTGTTTTCTTCAAAATCAGTTTCAGTTTATGAAGAAACATGCTCTCTGTCTGATTGTCCGATCGTTTTTAATATTGATTTACACTGTCCAACTCCGTACACGGTGTATCTCTAATACAACAGATGTTGGCACTGCTTCAGGCTAAAACATGGATGTTCGATTGGCATTCCATCTGGTGTTGAGCCTCCCTCCACACAATCCTTCCCATCACCACTCCACAATACCACCTCTGATCACGATCACAATCTACAGCTTCTGCTGATAAAGTATTCATGCATTTTCACAATTTTGATGGAAGAGATGTCTCTATGTGCCAAATTATGTCAATACCTGGTATCTAATTGAAGCAGAGAGTACCCCATCCCAAATCTTGGCGGTGGCCTATCAGCGCAGCGCACGCGATGAAAGCAAATAACTGAGCCTTTTCCGTAAATATCTCATCACAAACAGACACTCAAGTTCCTTCTAAAGAAGGACACATCTTACAAAATATGATGTATGTAATGAAACTGAGAAATCGATGTTTGTTTAAAACGTGTCATTGTGACGCAACGCTCTTCGATATATCATTATGAAATTGATTTGGGAAAATTGAACTTTGGGTTTCACACACCCAGGAAGGGCGATGGATCTAATCTCGGAAAAAGGCGATGGTTCCAGTCTAAAATCAACCTTTGGTCCGTCCATTTTCTTCCTTCCTCCGAATTAGATTTTGAGTCACTGGCTCATCTTTTATTAATGACCCAACAGACGGAAGGTCCCACAGAGGTAGACCAGGGAGGGATAGCAGTCCCTCCTCTCTAGACACAGTTAATAATTATCTCCCTTAGGACGTCAAGTCATCTCTTCACTAGAAAGCGTGAAAACATGTCGTGACTGATGATGTGCTTCACCTATGACCTCTCTTTGATTTTGGTTTTAAAGACTCTATCAGACATTACTATGGTCCGTCTCTTCACATATTGATTTCCAGTCATAAAGAATGCTTATGGAAACATGCAGCAAATAATGCAACAGATGTCTAGTTATCACTTGAAAGAGGCTTGGACTTCTGTTGGTAAGGGTAATACCACATTATCACGCAACAGTGAAGGTGAGGTACGCAGCACCAAAGACGAGAATCACCGACGAAATTAAGCAAGTAAACAGATTCAAATTTAAGTGAAAAAAAAAGGTCTCGAAAATTAGTATGTGTGTTGTTAATAACTTATTTATTCGTTTACTCCTGAATGTTAAAGGACTGTAAACATTATAATGCCTGACTGTTGTATTGAAATGCTTAAATTAAACTCACAATTATTCTGTACTCCTGTTCATGTGATATTAGTCATCTATGGTGACGTTTTGTTTAATGATAAAGGCATCTATATATCAATTACATATATCCCATTAGTGAAAAACACTTCCAATGCTGCGATAGATTATCTAAGGAAGACGCCAATTAAAACTTCATTAAAATCATTAATTATGTTTAAAGCGATTATTTGTATTGTATAAGATTTTTTGGTATTTACGTTAGTTTTCATGGGGTTTAACATCATTACTGTTACTATAGATGCCATACACCACAACGCAACACCTCCACCATAGGGGCATGTCTAGTCTTATATTAAAAAATAGCCGGAAATACCTTTATATTAGGTCTTAATATATAGGTATTTCTGGATTTATTTTAATATAAGACTAGACATGCCCCTGTGCCTCCACTGTACGAAGTGACGATGGCTGGATTTTAAAGTAAAATGTATTGATGGTACAAGGGAGGCAATTCCTGCATCCAAGGCACAGTCTATTCAACCATAGTACCTATTGAAGCCGAACTAGCTAGCCTGTATCTGTACTCGAGGATGTTACAGGTGTATCCGTAGTCGGGACTGTGACAGGTGTATCTGTAGTCGGGACTGTGACAGGTGTATCTGTAGTTGGGACTGTGACAGGTGTATCTGTAGTCGGGACTGTGACAGGTGTATCCGTAGTCGGGACTGTGACAGGTGTATCTGTAGTCGGGACTGTGACAGGTGTATCTGTAGTCGGGACTGTGACGGGTGTATCTGTAGTCGTGACTGTGACAGGTGTATCTGTAGTTGGGACTGTGACAGGTGTATCTGTAGTCGGGACTGTGACGGGTGTATCTGTAGTCGGGACTGTGACAGGTGTATCTGTAGTCGGGACTGTGACAGGTGTATCTGTAGTCGGGGATGTTACAGGTGTATCTGTAGTCGGGGATGTTACAGGTGTATCTGTAGTCGGGACTGTGACAGATGTATCTGTAGTCGGGACTGTGACAGGTGTATCTGTAGTCGGGACTGTGACAGGTGTATCTGTAGTCGGGGATGTTACAGGTGTATCTGTAGTCGGGACTGTGCAGAAAGTGCCGTCAGACCTTCTGGTGGTCACTATTGTAAATCTGACAATGACCGGAAATCCCATCTAGTGCCAAAACATCGGACCAGTAAAAGTTTACATATATCTACGCCACACTGTCTATCATCTGTAGTGGTCAAACAAATGTCGCCACACTGTCTATCGTCTGTAGTGGTCAAACAAATGTCGCCACGCTATCTGTCGTCTCTGGTGGTCAAACAAATGTCGCCACACTGTCTATCGTTTCAAGTGGTCAAACAAATGTCAACATACTGTCTATCGTCTCTGGTGGTCAAACAAATGTCGCCACGCTGTCTATCATCTGTAGTGGTCAAACAAATGTCGCCACGTTGTCTATCGTCTCCATTGGTCAAACAAATGTCGACATACTGTCTATCGTCTCTGGTGGTCAAACAAATGTCGCCACGCTGTCTATCGTCTCTAGTTGTCAAACAAATGTCGCCACATTGTCTATCATCTGTAGTGGTCAAACAAAAGTCGCCACACTGTCTATCGTTTCAAGTGGTCAAACAAATGTCGCCACGCTGTCTGTCGTCTCTGGTGGTCAAACAAACGTCGCCACACTGTCTATCGTCTCTAGTTGTCAAACAAATGTCGCCACATTGTCTATCATCTGTAGGGGTCAAAGAAATGTCGCCACACTGTCTATCGTTTCAAGTGGTCAAACAAATGTCGCCACACTGTCTATCGTTTCAAGTGGTCAAACAAATGGCGGACGCTGTATGTCGTCTCTGGTGGTCAAACAAATGTCGCCACGCTGTCTATTGTCTCTAGTGGTCAAACAAATGTCGCCACGCTGTCTATCATCTGTAGTGGTCAAACAAATGTCGCGACACTGTCTATCGTTTCAAGTGGTCAAACAAATGTCGCCACGCTGTCTATTGTCTCTGGTGGTCAAACAAATGTCGCCACGCTGTCTATCATCGGTAGTGGTCAAACAAATGTCGCCACGCTGTCTGTCGTCTCAAGTGGTCAAACAAATGTCGCCACATTGTCTATCGTTTCAAGTGGTCAAACAAATGTTGCCACACTGTCTATCGTTTCAAGTGGTCAAACAAATGTCGCCACACTGTCTATCATCTGTAGTGGTCAAACACATGTCGCCACACCGTCTATGATCTGTAGTGGTCAAACAAATGTCGCCACGCTGTCTGTCGTCTCAAGTGGTCAAACAAATGTCGCCACACTGTCTATCGTTTCAAGTGGTCAAACAAATGTCGCCACACTGTCTATCACCTGTAGTCGTCAAACACATGTCGTCACACTGTCTATCGTCTCTTTTGGTCAAACAAATGTCGACATACTGTCTATTGTCTCTGGTGGTCAAACAAATGTCGCCACGCTGTCTATCATCTGAAGTGGTCAAACAAATGTCGCCACGCTGTCTATCGGCTCTATTGGTCAAACATTGTCGCCATATTGTCTATTGTCTCTGGTGGTCAAACAAAAGTCGCCACGCTGTCTATAGTCTCTAGTCTCAACAAGGATTCCCTTGATATGACCTTTATCAAATTGCACAAACACCCTATATACCACTTTCATATTGATGTTTTACCTTCTTTGGAATAAACTACTGTATAGGAAATAAGTTAATAAATGTATTCAAAACATAACTTGACAAGGAAAATATCAGACACGATCCAAAGTGTTTTAGTCAGGTAATCGTGAGAGTATATTACTCTATGTTAGACTCCGACTAAAATGCAACTCACTAAATCAATATTCATTTCACTTCTTGATTACCAATTTGTATTTACCACGTACACTCAGCACGCGACAATGTCCATCACTGAGGTCCATCCTTCAATCATCACTACCACTCTCAGAATACACATCACTACCACCCTCAGAATACATACCAGGATTCATTACCAATTACGCTCCAGAATTCATTACCAATTACGCTTGCTGTACCATCACTACCACTCTCAGAATACATTACCAATTACGCTTGCTGTATTCCATCACTACCGCTCTCAGAATACATTTCCAATAACGCTTGCTGTATTCCATCACTACCACTCTCAGAATACATTACCAATTACGCTTGCTGTATTCCATCACTACCACTCTCGGAATACATTACCAATTACGCTTGCTGTATTCCATCACTACCACTCTCGGAATACATTACCAATTACGCTTGCTGTATTCCATCACTACCACTCTCGGAATACATTACCAATTACGCTTGCTGTATTCCATCACTACCACTCTCGGAATACATTACCAATTACGCTTGCTGTATTCCATCACTACCACTCTCGGAATACATTACCAATTACGCTTGCTGTATTCCATCACTACCACTCTCAGAATACATTACCAATTACGCTTGCTGTATTCCATCACTACCACTCTCAGAATACAATCACTACCACTCTCAGAATATAACACTACCACTCACAGAATACAATCACTACCACTCTCAGAATACAACACTACCACTCTCAGAATACAACACTACCACTCACAGAATACAATCACTACCACTCTCAGAATACATCACCTATTACGCTTGCTGTATCCCAGCAGTGACGAAGTTGTTTTTTTATTTACTAGTTTCTCTACCTATAAGCACATGTCAGCGGAACCACTGAATGTATTATTTAGATTTTACATTTAGATATTAAAAATGCTAAAATATCTTTCCTTTACAAGTGTTTCATGCAAGTGTATTTAGAAAACATAGTGACATTATCATTATACCAGAGAACTACATTTCCTCGTGAAACATTGTGTATGCGTTGCCTGACAATGATTTTATAATTTTCTTGAAAAAAAAAAAAAAAAAAAAAATATGCAAACGCAAAGATGGTTTCAGAATATTTTCTTTTATCTTCAAGTGGGGTGAAGACGGGAAATGAGCTAGCGTTCCTTGTAACTACCGGAGTATTGACGTCATCACTCCATTCCTCAATACGTGTTACTGAGGAGAGATTAAGAGGCGTTTCCCTCAAACTGAGTGAGATAGAACCTGATTTATTCTAGGGTTGTACATTTTCTGAGACCTACACTTTCATTTTGTTACATTATTGTATTGCATTTTCTTTTCATTAAGAGAGCTATGGTTAAGATCACCAGTTCCTCCGTGTCAAGCTGGACCGTAGTTGTACATGAACATCAATTAAATGTGAAACAGATGATAATTTCTAGCTTTAACAACAGTCATTCATGAAGACTCCAAAAATAGAAATGTTGTCGCCCTACACAGAACTCGGTTGTTCGTTGTAGTGTTGATACACGTGCCCCTCAGCATAAGAAACATTCCCATTGAGAGCATATTCGTCGTCCAGGTTAAAAAGATGAAGGTTGTTGAAAAAAAATCATGAATAATAAGAAACCTTCTGCTGCTCTCATTTGCATATTTCTATGACATCAATGAAAAACTACAATTTCAATGGAATCAGATGACACACGGGGCCGATATAATCATGTGGAGTTCGTGAAGCCACAGTAATTAATGCCGTTGAAAGCATATCAGATATCATTATTGACGCCATAAATCCAGTTTGTATTTTAAATACGAATACAATAAATGCATACATTTGTATCTAATGTATTTGAATAGGTGATGTCCAGGATATTATCTATTGCGTAAATAAAATCTAAAGGACAGACAATCACTTACATGGATACTACAGGGCAGCCATTCACATACACGGATACTAAAGGAAAGAAATTCACCTAAACGGATATTACGGGACAGACATTCACCTACACGGATACTACAGGACAGACATTCACCTACATGGATGTAACAGGACAGATAATTCACCTACATGGATGTAACAGGACAGGCATTCACCTACACGGATACTACAGGACAGACATTCACTTACACGGATATTACAGGACAAACATTCACCAACACTGATATTACAGGACAGACATTCACCTACACGGATACTACAGGGCAGACATTTATCTATACGGATATTACAGGACAGACATTCACCTAAAGAGATACTACAGGACAGCCATTCACTTACACGGATACTACAGGACAGACATTCACTTACATAGATACTACATGACAAACATTCACCAACACTGATATTACAGGACAGACATTCACCTACATAGATACTACAGGACAAACATTCACCTACATAGATACTACAGTACAGACATTCACCTACATAGATACTACAGGACAGCCATTCACCTACATAGATACTACAGGACAGCCATTCACCTACATAGATACTACAGGACAAACATTCACCCACACGGATACTACAGGACAGACATTCACCTACATAGATACTACAGGACAGCCATTCACTTACACAGATACTACAGGACAGACATTCACTGTCACTGATACTACAGGACAGCCATTCACTTACACGGATACTACAGGACAGACATTCACCTACATAGATACTACAGGACAAACATTCACCTACATAGATACTACAGGACAGACATTCACCTACATAGATACTACAGGACAGACATTCACCTACATAGATACTACAGGACAGCCATTCACTTACACAGATACTACAGGACAGACATTCACTGTCACTGATACTACAGGACAGCCATTCACTTACACGGATACTACAGGACAGACATTCACCTACATAGATACTACAGGACAAACATTCACTTACACGGATACTTCAGGACAGACATTCACCCACACGGATACTACAGGACAGACATTCACTTACATAGATACTACAGGACAAACATTCACCTACATAGATACTACAGGACAGACATTCACTTACATAGATACTACAGGACAAACATTCACCTACATAGATACTACAGGACAGACATTCACCTACACAATTACTACAGGACAGACATTCACCCACACGGATACTACAGGACAGACATTCACTTACACAGATACTACAGGACAGACATTCACCTACACGGATACTACAGGACAGACATTCACTTTCACTGATACTACAGGACAGACATTCACTTACACAGATACTACAGGACAGACATTCACCCACACGGATACTACAGGACAGACATTCACCTACACAGATACTACAGGACAGACATTCACCCACACGGATACTACAGGACAGACATTCACTTTCACTGATACTACAGGACAGACATTCACCCACACGGATACTACAGGACAGACATTCACTTACACAGATACTACAGGACAGACATTCACTTTCACGGATACTACAGGACAGACATTCACCTACACAATTACTACAGGACAGACATTCACCTACACAATTACTACAGGACAGACATTCACCTACACAATTACTACAGGACAGACATTCACCCACACGGATACTACAGGACAGACATTCACCCACACGGATACTAAAGGACAGACATTCACCCACACGGATACTACAGGACAGACATTCACATACACAGATACTACAGGACAGACATTCACTTACACATATACTACAGGACATACATCCACCTATACGGATACTACAGGACAGACATTCACCTACATAGATACTACAGGACAGCCATTCACTTACACAGATACTACAGGACAGACATTCACTGTCACTGATACTACAGGACAGCCATTCACTTACATGGATACTACAGGACAGACATTCACCTACACGGATACTACAGGACAGACATTCACTTACACATATACTACAGGACAGACATTCACCTATACGGATCTACAGGACAGACATTCACCTACACATATACTACAGGACAGACATTCACCTATATGGATACTACAGGACAGACATTCACCTATATGGATACTACAGGACAGACATTCACCTACACGGATACTACAACATATACCCTCTGTTACAGTCTAAAATAACGATACTCTCGTGTAAGTAATTAGTGTTTGGGACGGTAAATGATGTGTTATATGCATTAGTGAGTTTCAAAATGCACCTTCCGGATAAAACTCTATCATGCAATGTTGACATACGCGTATCTCGTAGGTCGACGACAGAAATATACAAGCTTAAAACTACAAAGAAAAACAATGATTAACTTTGGAAGTTTCAAGTTTATTGTTCACTCAAGACCCACGACCCAAGGAAAGCGTTCAAGGTAAGCTAGCGGAGTACAGATCTTTAGAAATTACAATTCTTGTTCATTTTTACGAAATTCAATGTGTACATATTATCCGATGAGGCTTTAATCTTACAAAGCTGATGACATCACGTTTGTGCTTGTCCACATAATCCGTAGATTAGTCCCGTGTATCCAGGTGAATCACAGGTGAGGGATACACAGGTCATAGCCAGGTTCTAATTAAAAAACAATAAATAACAGATTACTACAAGAGAAATGTAAATATTTGATTTTATTAATGATCAACGTGATTTATTTATTCAGTGCATTAGCCAAAATAACCACACAAATACTGGTCGTCTCAAAACGTTTTTGCAAATTAAAGCATGTGGATATCGTAAAGAGTGTGGCTGAATAATGCTTGTTGGATTTGTTTACAAATGACAGCGAATTGACAAGTCATGTTTTCACCACGGGTCCCGATTTCATCACCATTCCTTAATTAAAGAAATTCAGTACCTGGAATTTTCATAGGAAGACATTATTGGGAAAATCTTACTTCCAGTAAGAATGTCCCCTTATTTTGTTATGCTTTCCTATGGGGAATTTTAAGGAATTTCTTAAGATAAGAATTGTTTATGAAAATTGGGGCCTGTTTCTATTTTGACTGGTTTGTAGTGAAGTGGCACATCGTTTAAGGTAGATTTGACTTTGATTGTGACATTTAGTTTGAATTTGATTTTAAAGAAAGATTGCAGTAAGAAATTGTTTTGTTTTGTTTTAACTGATATTTGATGAAGTATTATGACGGGTTTAAATTTGTGTTTTATTGTGAGCCTGATTTCGAATTGCAAAACGAACTTGATTATAACCTTGATTTGAAATTTACTATTAAGATTGTAATTTTGGTTTTAAATTGGTTTAAATAGATGTCTATTGTTTCAATCAATTTGGTTTTACCCGATATAATTTTGGTTTTATATCGGGTATGGATTTTTGTTTTATAGTAGGTATGAATTTTGGTTTTACAATGGAAATGAATTTTGGTTTTATGACGGGTATGCATTTTGGTTTAATAACGCATGTGAATTTCGTTTTATATCGGTTATGGATTTTGGTTTTATATCGGGTATGACTTACGAGGATATAATAGGTGGTTATTCGTTGGTGAAGACTCTTTTGGAGATGCCAGAAGATCAGCGACGTTGGTTCATTATATATAACCGTACCTATATATCCGTATTTTGTTTACACAAACGTTATTTTGAATTGATTGGCCACCAACATTTGGGTATAGGAATTAGAATTGTTCGAATATATAATACTACAATAATCCGAGGAATGGAGTAGTGTTTTCGGTGTTTTTTAGTCGTACAGAAAACAAACGCATCAACTCTCTCAGGTTTTGGTAGATCTACACGAATTGTCTCCTCAATTGCCTTTGAGACGACCACTATAACGATCTGGCGACAGCAGAGCACGTGACAAAGACACACCTTGACTTCTATATAAATACTTATACCGCTTAACAAATACAATTAACTAAAGAATTTCAACAAATTGAAGTCAGTTGTACGTAAAATCTTACTAAACAAGGCAATAGAAGTCAGAAATCAAAAGATTCTGGGAGGGAAACGTAGTCATTGATTAATGAAGGAGAATCAAGAATTGACATCCATTGTTTTTGCAAAATTCGACGAAAAATGGAATCCAAACCAATTTCCTGTCGAAGCGTTTTGGTTAGTTTGGCGAATTCCCTGATCAATCTAGTTGTGGTGTCTCCACTGGTTGTTTGTTTCTGGAGAGGCACGTGGGAGATAATGGACGTTTACGTCTTCCCAGACGATTTCGGACTCACTGCCTGGGTATCTGTAGCCATCGGCAACGCAATCATATTTCTATTTTCAATTCTTCAAGATTATTTTTCAAAATTGAACAAATTAAATAATCCTTTCGTACATTTTGTACTATCTAGACTGTACGTGTACCTGTTGGGATTCGGCTGTGTGAACCAATGGCGTGGGGTGTGGTTCCTGCAGGACCACTACACCGGAAAGACATGGCAAAGCGCCACCGGAAGTACCGTTATTGGAGTGAGCGTTCTATGTTGTTTGCGGTGCCTCAGTGGAATTATTGCATCGCCCTTGGTACTGTTTAGGGATAACGACAGGGATAGTCTGTTTGTTATTACAAAGAGATTTTCATCAAAAGTAAGTAATGCCATATTCAATTATTTCTATAATAAGGAAAGAACAGGCAAAATATAATATGATAGTTGCTAATTCAGTTAATTTTGTAAGCATTCGGCAAATACTGTTATTGAAATATGCAACAATTCAATATAAATGGACAAGTTATGATAACCTCCTGGAGCTTAAAAGGTAAGTTCAATCTTCTTTTAACCCATTCACTAAACCTAAAGACTGGTTAAGAGACAATCAGTTGTCTTGTGTTTACATCATTGTAGTACCAATCAGATTAATTATTAATTTTTGGCAAAATCTTAATTCCTTTATCAACCAGATAATGGCATATTAGGAAGTATGTGCGGTTTGGGTATACTAGCAATTTACATTTACAGGTTGTGCCGGGTATCAAGTTTGCATTGGATGTCTGTCTGACTGTCTTTTTCATCAATAACATGGTGGTATTCTTCTGGCGCGGGTCCTGGTCTCTTCTAGATCTCTACCTCGTTCCAGATTCCATCAGCGTTTCCGGAGCATACTCCTTCATTATCAGTTTCAGCTTGTCAATACCGGTTTTACTCGGACAACACGGAGTCCAACGTTTGTCCGTATATCTCCACAAGAGGATGTTCCTGTTACAGATCTTTGTCGAGGACATGTTCCTAGTGGTTGCCGGTACATTGGCTGTCTGTCATTGGAGAGGGGCATGGCTTCTCCAGAATGGGCTCCTCTTCCCTGACAACAAAGTGCTCAGTGTTTGGGTATCGCACGCAGTCGGAAGTGTGGGGCTAGTGGTTCTGTTTTCTTCACGAAGCTACCTCACTTCAGGTTGTTTCATAGACACGATTATTCATAAAATGGAAGGGCCAATATTTGATATTCGATTTCTGAAATGGGAATTGGAGCAACGTAACGAAAATTCCGATAGCTACAACGTAGTTGAAACAAAGGTCGATATTCCAGCTTCCGATTGTGATTGTCCGGCGTCTGAATCGCCGCCTCAATGTGACGCACGAGCACCGCCAGAGTGTGACACACCACCGCTGGAATGTGATACAAGACTTTAGATTTACGATTGGCCAGGACAACAATTCTCCTCTACAAGGAATACAATCGTTTAACTTTACAACAGGGTGTGGTTCTTAAGTTGGTAACCGGACATTTCTATTCTTGGACGAAAAATTAACTGGTCTAACGTCAATTGATTCAGATAATATCATGATAAAAAGTCGATTTAACTATACATAATCATACTGCCAGTTGTTCTTCAGGACAGTTAATGTACCGTCAAATGTATTGCATGTTAAGGTGCCAGCGTGTCCTGCAATACTTCAGACAGATCTTATGTGTGTTTTGTACGACCTCACTTAATCATTTACCAAGGTACTATACCCTTGTGTTTACCAAGGTACTATATCCTTGTGTTTACCAGGGTATTATACCCTTGTGTTTACCAAGGTACTATACCCTTGTGTTTACCATGGTACTATACCCTTGTGTTTACCAAGGTACTATACCCTTGTGTTTACCAAGGTACTATACCCTTGTGTTTACCATGGAACTATACCCTTGTGTTTACCATGGAACTATACCCTTGTGTTTACCAAGGTACTATACCCTTGTGTTTACCAAGGTACTATACCCTTGTGTTTACCAGGGTATTATACCCTTGTGTTTACCAAGGTACTATACACTTGTGTTTACCAGGGTACTATACCCTTGTGTTTACCATGGAACTATACCCTTGTGTTTACCATGGAACTATACCCTTGTGTTTACCAAGGTACTATACCCTTGTGTTTACCATGGAACTATACCCTTGTGTTTACCAAGGTATATACCCTTGTGTTTACCAAGGGACTATACCCTTGTGTTTACCAAGGGACTATACCCTTGTGTTTACCAAGGTACTATACCTTGTGTTTATCATGGTACTATACCCTTGTGTTTACCAATGTACTATACCCTTGTGTTTACCATGGTACTATACCCATGTGTTTACCAAGGTACTATACCCTTGTGTTTACCATGGAACTATACCCTTGTGTTTACCAAGGTACTTTACCCTTGTGTTTACCAAGGGACTATACCTTTGTGTTTATCATGGTACTATACCCTTGTGTTTACCAAGGTACTATACCCTTGTGTTTACCATGGTACTATACCCTTGTGTTTACCATGGTACTATACCCTTGTGTTTACCATGATACTATACCCTTGTGTTTACCAAGGGACTATACCTTTGTGTTTACCAAGGGACTATACCTTTGTGTTTACCAAGGTACTATACCCTTGTGTTTACCGAGGTACTATACCTTTGTGTTTATAAGGTACTTTACCCTTGTGTTTACCAAGGTACTATACCCTTGTGTTTACAAAGGTACTATACCCATGTGTTTACCATGGTACTATACCCTTGTGTTCAGCAAGGGACTATACCCTTGTGTTTACCATGGTACTATACCCTTGTGTTTACCAAGGTACTATACCCATGTGTTTACCGAGGTACTATACCCTTGTGTTTACCAGGGTACTATACCCTTGTGTTTACCATGGTACTATACCCTTGTGTTTACCATGGAACTATACCCTTGTGTTTACCATGGTACTATACCCTTGTGTTTACAAAAGTACTATACCCTTGTGTTCAGCAAGGGACTATACCCTTGTGTTTACCATGGAAATATACCCTTGTGTTTACCAAGGTACTTTACCGTTGTGTTTACAAAGGTACTATACCCTTGTGTTTACCGAGGTACTATACCCTTGTGTTCAGCAAGGTACTATACCCTTGTGTTTACCAAGGTACTATACCCTTGTGTTTACCGAGGTACTATACCCTTGTGTTTACCATGGTACTATACCCATGTGTTCAGCAAGGTACTATACCCTTGTGTTTACCAAGGTACTATACCCTTGTGTTTACCAAGGTACTATACCCTTGTGTTTACCAAGGTACTATACCCTTGTGTTCAGCAAGGTACTATACCCTTGTGTTTACCAAGGTACTATACCCTTGTGTTTACCAGAGTACTATACCCTTGTGTTTACCATGGTACTATACCCTTGTGTTCAGCAAGGTACTATACCCTTGTGTTTACCAAGGTACTATACCCTTGTGTTTACCATGGTACTATACCCTTGTGTTTACCAAGGTACTATACCCTTGTGTTTACCATGGTACTATACCCATGTGTTTACAAAGGTACTATACCCTTGTGTTTACCAGGGTACTATACCCATGTGTTTACCATGGTACTATACCCTTGTGTTTACCAGGGTACTATACCCATGTGTTTACCATGGTACTATACCCTTGTGTTTACCAGGGTACTATACCCATGTGTTTATCATGGTACTATACCCTTGTGTTTACCAAGGTACTATACCCTTGTGTTTACCATGGTACTATACCCTTGTGTTTACCAGGGTACTATACCCATGTGTTTACCATGGTACTATACCCTTGTGTTTACCAGGGTACTATACCCATGTGTTTACCATGGTACTATACCCTTGTGTTTACAAAGGTACTATACCCTTGTGTTTACCATGGTACTATACCCTTGTGTTTACCAGGGTACTATACCCTTGTGTTTACCAAGGTACTATACTCTTGTGTTTACCATGGTACTATACCCTTGTGTTTACCATGGTATTATACCCTTGTGTTTACCATGGTACTATACTTGTGTTTACCAAGGTACTATACCCTTGTGTTTACCATAGAACTATACCCTTGTGTTTACCAAGGTACTATACCCTTGTGTTTACCAAGGTACTATACCCTTGTGTTTACCGAGGAACTATACCCTTGTGTTTACCGAGGAATTATACCCTTGTGTTTACCAATGTACTATACCCTTGTGTTTACCATAGTACTATACCCTTGTGTTTACCATGGAACTATACCCTTGTGTTTACCATGGAACTATACCCTTGTGTTTACCAAGGTACTATACCCTTGTGCTTATAAGGTACTATACCCTTGTGTTTACCGAGGTAGTATACCATTGTGTTTACTAAGGTACTATACCCTTGTGTTTACCATGGTAGTATACCCTTGTGTTTACCATGGAACTTTACCCTTGTGTTTACCATGGAACTATACCCTTGTGTTTACCAAGGTACTATACCCTTGTGTTTACAAAGGTCCTATACCCTTGTGTTTACCATGGTACTATACCCTTGTGTTTACCATGGAACTATACCCTTGTGTTTACCATGGTACTATACCCTTGTGTTTACCAAGGTACTATACCCATGTGTTTACAAAGGTACTATACCCTTGTGTTTACCAAGGTACTATACCCTTGTGTTTACCAAGGTACTATACCCTTGTGTTTACCAAGGTACTATACCCTTGTGTTTACCATGGTACTTTACCCTTGTGTTTACCAAGGTACTATACCCTTGTGTTCAGCAAGGGACTATACCCTTGTGTTTACCAAGGTACTATACCCTTGTGTTTACCGAGGTACTATACCCTTGTGTTTACCAAGGTACTATACCCTTGTGTTTACCATGGTACTATACCCATGTGTTTACCAAGGTACTATACCCTTGTGTTTACCATGGTACTATACCCTTGTGTTTACCAAGGTACTATACCCATGTGTTTACCAAGGTACTTTACCCTTGTGTTTACCAAGGTACTATACCCTTGTGTTTACCAAGGTACTTTACCCTTGTGTTTACCAAGGTATTATACCCTTGTGTTTACCAAGGTACTATATCCTTGTGTTTACCAAGGTACTATACCCTTGTGTTTACCAAGGTACTATACCCTTGTGTTTACCAGGGTACTATACACTTGTGTTTACCAGGGTACTATACCCTTGTGTTTACCAGGGTACTATACCCTTGTGTTTACCAAGGTACTATACACTTGTGTTTACCAGGGTACTATACACTTGTGTTTACCAGGGTACTATACACTTGTGTTTACCAGGGTACTATACCCTTGTGTTTACAAAGGTACTATACCCTTGTGTTTACCAAGGTACTATACCCTTGTGTTTACCAAGGGACTATACCCATGTGTTTACCAAGGTACTATACCCTTGTGTTTACCAAGGTACTATACCCTTGTGTTTACCATGGAACTATACCCTTGTGTTTACCATGGTACTATACTCATGTGTTTACCAAGGTACTATACCCTTGTGTTCAGCAAGGGACTATACCCTTGTGTTTACCAAGGTACTATACCCTTGTGTTCAGCAAGGGACTATACCCATGTGTTTACCAAGGTACTATACCCTTGTGTTTACCAAGGTACTATACCCTTGTGTTTACCGAGGTACTATACCCTTGTGTTTACCGAGGTACTATACCCTGGTGTTTACCGAGGTACTATACCCATGTGTTTACCAATGTACTATACCCTTGTTTTACCAATGTACTATTTTCTTGTGCTTTACTATATTTTAAGTGTTGTTGATTAAATACTTAAAAAGGTCAATCATGCAATTTTTATTTTTGATACGAGATAAGTCGGAAACCTACACAAAATACAGACGAAAGCGAAGGTTAAAATAAAATACTAATGTTCTATTTTCTTCCCAATTAAAGCTAGGAACTACTTCAATCTAGGTCACGAAATTAAGAAAAATGTAAGCACAAACGATGTTCTTAAAAAATCTGACAATTCAGTTAAATTGAAGCATCATGTTTTACAAAAGTAATTATAATGATAAAGGTTTAAACCAGCACATGTTGCGAATCAGATGATCTGTCGACGATAACCTCTCTAAACTCCGCATATCTGTAGCTGGTGCCCATCTATAGGTGGCCTGCCTGGCATTATGTGTATGATGTCCCTAGCATCACTGGCGAGTGCTAGAAGGACGTAACGTCTGTATGATGTCCCTAACATCACTTGCGAGTACCAGAAGGACGAATCATTTGTATAATGTATCTTACATCACAGACGAGTGCTAGAAGGACGAAACAGTTGTATGAGGCAGTTAAATTCCCTTTTCGGCTTCACAATTCTTTAAACGTTGTTTAACCAGAGTAATATTTACTGAAGTCAATCCTAATAAAATGGTCGTGATTTGTTCGATAAATGTTAATGCAGTAATTGCAGTAACACATTTTTGATTTTTTTTGGTTACATAAAGACACCATACCATAATATATAACGACGGAAGGTACTGAACTTCAATCAACTTGAAATTCAATTTCCGCGCAGAAACTTCCTGCAAAATAGTGTATGAACGTTGGGATGTTCATAAATAGTGGCACTAGCCAACATGTACAGAAGGATATCACGATATATTTTGTAGTAAAAAAACTAAGTTGTTTACCTTTGGGAAACATGACATCTCCATCTTTATTGTATAGCTTAATTATGCTATTCTTATTTATTTTCCAAACTTACCCTTTGGAATTCCACAATGTTGTCCCCTAACATCACTGAAGGACTAGAAGGACAAAATAACTGTATGCTGTCCCTAAAATCACCGACATGTCTCTAGCATCACTGGCAAGTTTAAGAACGACAAACTAACTTTATGATGTCTCTGACATTATTGACGAGTCCTAAAACGTAAAGGCTGTATGGTGTAGTTCTGTTTCAGTTATTCGGTATACTGTATCTAATACTAAGTTGATATTCATGCGTGTCCTGTTAATCCTCAGAAGGGACTAGACCAGGTACATATGATACTCTTTATATTGATATTTACTACCTATAATAATATTACATGTTTTTTTTTATAGACGTTCCCAATACTTCGTGTATCACGAGTAATGTAATATTTATAACAACATACATTCCATTTAATGTGATTGGTTTAATAACGAAACCGATCAGTGAACAGCTGTGTCATTTTCCAAAGTTAGTAAGTTGTGGATACTGGTAATGCTATACACCATATAACGGTTATCATTAACATTACCAAGGCAATTTATAAATCCAGAGTCGGAGAGAGTTAATAAGAAATCTTCCTCTAAAATACATAAAGAAACATCCCAGATACCCCGCTGTTGATTCGATAATAAAAAGTGTGTTTCCTATAGTACGATTTCTGTAAAAGAATGTCGGCCTCTGACAGATACACTGCAGTACTATGAGAGAGAAACCGAGACAACGAAGGCAGTATGAAGGTCGGTATCATTGGAGAGGAACCGAGACAATGGAAACAGTGTAAAGGTCGATATCATCCGAGAGGAACCGAGACAATGGAAACAGTGTAAAGGTCGGTATCATTCGAGAGGAACCGAGACAATGGAAACAGTGTAAAGGTCGATATCATCCGAGAGGAACCGAGACAATGGAAACAGTGTAAAGGTCGATATCATCCGAGAGGAACCGAGACAATGAAGACAGTTTAAAGGTCGATATCATTCGAAAGGAACCGGGACAATGGAAACAGTGTAAAGGTCGATATCATCCGAGAGAAACCGATACAATGGAAACAGTGTAAAGGTCGATATCGTCCGAGAGAAACCGAGACAATGAAGAGATAGTTTGAAGGTCGATATCGTCCGAGAGAAACCGAGACAATGAAGACAGTGTAAAGGTCGATATCATCCGGGAGAAACCGAGACAATGGAAACAGTGTAAAGGTCGATATCGTCCGAGGGAAACCGAGACAATGAAGAGATAGTTTGAAGGTCGATATCGTCCGAGAGAAACTGAGACAATGAAGAGATAGTTTGAAGGTCGATATCGTCCGAGAGAATCCGAGACAATGAAGAGATAGTTTGAAGGTCGATATCGTCCGAGAGAAACCGAGACAATGAAGACCGTGTAAAGGTCGATATCATCCGGGAGAAACGGAGACAATGGAAACAGTGTAAAGGTCGATATCGTCCGAGGGAAACCGAGACAATGAAGAGATAGTTTGAAGGTCGATATCGTCCGAGAGAAACTGAGACAATGAAGAGATAGTTTGAAGGTCGATATCGTCCGAGAGAATCCGAGACAATGAAGAGATAGTTTGAAGGTCGATATCGTCCGAGAGAAACCGAGACAATGAAGACAGTGTTAATAAAAGATCAGCCTCATCCGAGAGGAACACGGACAATGAAGATAGTTTGAAGGTCGTTATCAGGATGATTTTGGGGAAGCATCCTATTCCTTGCTAATTTGACGGCTGTTCCAATGTCAACAAACCAGATAGTATTTTGCGAATACAATGTATTTATCTGGGGATACCTAGATTTACACGCCTGCAAAAGTCAATTTATTTTGCTCATACTGTTTTTGGTATATAATTACGATTTTATTGACACTTTTTTCTGCTGTTATTGTGTAAAATTCCGCCGTAATATTCGGAATACTAATTATATTTTACGGTTTTGCAAATAGTACAAAAATAATGTAACCTCTCATTATTTCGTAACACATTTACTACATAACAAAACATAAAGTAGTTCATTATAGAGTTCAACGACGTAGCAAACAAAAATAAAGAAGATATATCAAGCAATTAGATGTACCCTTACTAGATTTGATAGAATGAAGCTGTCAGTGTCTATTCATCTTCCGGTGTTTTTAGTTTTGATACTATCAGATTTTCTAACACCGGGTCTCTTACAGCCGTTAATTGTAACTCAATATGCAAGTCATATAGATTTTCTATCTATCAACATTTGTGCAGCAGTCGTTATACTAACTATATAAAACTTACGCGGTATATATTTTTTTCTTTCAAAGATATTCTGCATTGATTTTGCCTGCCAATAATCGTGTCATAAACAGATAGATATCCTATGATGTTTTACTGACAATACCAACTCATAAATCCAAGCACAAACATTCAGGTTTTATTCATGCTTTGAAATATTCGAGAAGTGTTAGATTTTCCTCAACAGAATTGTCATTGCTCGTCTCACATGTGCAACCCTGAAACAATACACAAAAGGATTAATTGCCGAATTCACACAGCTGAAAGTGATGAGTAGATGCCTTGTGGTTCGTCTTGCTTCTAAAATGATTTTGAGACCTTGAGCCAGGAATCCGAAATTAAGAGGTGTGATACAGACACTGTAGGCAGCAGCAATGCTTACGATGGTGACTATGCCTCGTGTTTCCAGCCTCATCACCTCTTCTTTCTGCTGCCGTTCTGTGCGCTGTTCTTTGTCCACTGACGATACACTGTCCGGATCCGGTAGGGGCTCTACTTGCCGAAATGCACGACGTCTTCTTTGCAGAATTGCAATCATTGCCACGCAATCACCCATAATAAAAACTTGAACAACGCATGCAACAATTCCCGAATAGAGACAGAATTCGGATATGTCATCAAGAAATAAACTGTCTAATTTACACTTAATGTCGTTATTACGTGGTTTAGCGAATAGCCAAAACGGCACATTCATTAAACCACAGATGACGAACAGAGTGGCGATGTTGATGGTCAGCATCCGTCTGTGATAATTGCCCACGTATTTCCAGTCTGGTCTGATGAGTAACAATAGTCTGTCAAAACATATCACAGCCACCTGTGTCTTCGAATTGCAGTGAGCAAAGGCGAAGAACAGGAATATCCCATTACAACCCCAGTAGGTGATTTTGTCATCGGGGAAAACGTAAGTCCATAGAATAGGAACAAGCGAGATACCAACAAGTATATCTGTGAAACTCAACGACAGGAGATGGATGCACCGGAACTGTGGGAATTTGTGTTTGGCGTATATAACAAATGTAGCAGCGGGTATGTTGATAAGGATGGTAATACCACTGACTGCCAGAACGCTCACAGTCAACCAGCGTGGTGACCTTTCAGCATCCAGCGTATCCTGTGGTGGTGCCCCAGTGGACAGGTTAGATGTGGTGTTCATCACTGTTCAAGACGCTACCTACAGTATAAGAATTATCATTAATGCACTCGATATAATATTACCAAGTTAACCTCCCCTGATATAACGTGTCAGTATTCATGTTTCGTTGCAATTACTTTGGTACATTACTATACATGTATACCAAATGAAGGCACTTTTAGCTAAGTTTTTTCATGTTTAACATCATGACCTGTTGTTTCTACAAGTAATAAGAAGACTGAACAATTATGAGTTTACACGGGAAAAATATTTTATATTAACTAGCTAACAGTACATACCCATGATAAAGCACATACCTTGACATAATTATTTGTTATTGCAGATAGATGAAAGTATTCAGTAACATGAGATCCATATACACCTTACCAATGAGCTGAGGAACCAACACTTGTGACATTGAGGTGCAATAAATCACTCCTTGCAGACAGGGTTAAAGTCTGACCAGTATTGACAGGACAATCAAAGAAAGAGTTACCGTCTGGTCCGTATTCAGAGGAGAATGAAGGAAAGAGTTAACCGCTCGTCAGTTTTGAAAGGACAACGAAAGGAAAGGGTTAACCGCTGGTCAGTATTCAGAGGACAATGAAGGAAGGGGTTGATTTCTGGTCAGTATTCAGAGGAGAATGAAGGAAAGAGTTGACTTCTGGTCAGTATTAAGAGGAGAATGAAGGAAAGAGTTGACCTCTCGTCAGTTTTGAAAGGACAACGAAGGAAAGGGTTAACCGCTGGTCAGTTTTGAAAGGACAACGAAAGAAAGGGTTAACCGCTGGTCAGTATTCAGAGGACAATGAAGGAAGGGGTTGATTTCTGGTCAGTATTCAGAGGACAGTGAAGGAAAGAGTTAACCTCTGGTCAGTATTCAGAGGACAATGAAGGAAAGGGTTGACTTCTGGTCAGTATTCAGAGGACAATGAAGGAAAGGATTGACCGCTGGTCAGTATTCAGTGGACATTGAAGGAAAGGGTTGACCTCTAGTAAGTTTTGACAGGACAATGAAGGAAAAGGTTAACATCTGTTTAGTATTGAGAGAACAATGAAGGAAAGAGTTAACCTCTGGTCAGTATTGAGATGACAATGTAGGAAAGGGTTAATCTCTGGTCAGTATTTAGAGGACAATGAAGGAAAAGGTTGACCGCTGGTCATTTTTTAAAGGACAATGAAAGAAAGGGTTAACCTCGGTTCAGCATTCAGAGGACAGTGAAGGAAAGGGTTGACCTCTGGTCAGTATTCAGAGGACAATGAAGGAAAGGGTTGACTTCTGGTCATTATTGGGGGACAATGAAGGAAAGGTGAACCTCTGGTCAGTATTTGTGGATATTGTTGTTAATTTTGTGATTGTGTGTTGATATTGTTGTTAATTTTGGCATTTTGTGTGGATATTGTTGTTAATTTTGTGATTGTGTGTTGATATTGTTGTTAATTTTGTCATTCTGTGTTGATATTGTTGTTAATTTTGTCATTCTGTGTTGATATTGTTGTTAATTTTGTCATTCTGTGTTGATATTGATGTTAATTTCGTCGTTTTGTGTGGATATTGTTGTTAATTTTGTCATTGTGTGTGGATATTGTTGTTAATTTTGTCATTGTGTGTGGATATTGTTGTTAATTTTGTCATTGTGTGTGGATATTGTTGTTAATTTTGTCATTGTGTGTGGATATTGTTGTTAATTTTGTCATTGTGTGTGGATATTGTTGTTAATTTTGTCATTGTGTGTGGATATTGTTATTCATTTTGTCATTGTGTGTGGATATTGTGGTTGATTTTGTCATTTTGTGTTGACGTCGTGGTTAATTTTGTCATTGTGTGTTGATTTTTGTTGTTAATTTTGTCATTTTTTGTTGTACTTGGATGTATATTTTAGAAGAAAAAAATACACGTACTACAATGTATTATTCAGGAAACAACAATGTAACATTCACGTTCCACAATGTATAGTTTAGGTAACAATATACACGCACATTTCTGTACTAAAATTTATAGTTGAACTATCAATAATACTATGGATATATGGAAATATTTAAAAAAAGGAGTTTGTACAAACCTTATAGCAGCGTCAAACGTTGATGTTTGTCAATCCATCAAACACCCGCCTCTAGTATGAACGTCACCATCAGTTCCCAGTAAATTTAGTGCCCTGCTTGACAAGCTATGGCTGTTATATTCAAACACCTGGATATCAACCAGATTGACAGGGTACATGTTTCACTGCGTCACGACTGGTCACGATTCCACGTAGGTGTGTCAGCATCTCAGCTTAACCAATTGTCTCTTACCTGGCATCTAAACATGACAGACGACCAGGTCCTGGTATTCAGACTTGGTATCACTGACATGTTGATCCCAAGAGAGCATGTGCCATAATGGTGTTCTATATTGGTAATTGAATATATGCATTCAGTTAGTTATTAAGAAAACACTTACATGTAATGAATGTTCTAAGATGAACCATTTTTGAAAATCATTTTCGGTATAATACATACCGACAGACATTTCTTAATCATTTTATTTTTCTATTTATCATTTTTTTAGGCATTTTTTGATAAAAGTGAAGAAAATTCGCTTTCTTAAATTAATCGTTGAATACAGATGTTATGGAATATCAATACAGCTGTCTGTTAACCCCAACACATTTATAACTAACTTCCCTGAGAAGGTGCATTATATAATTGCGAAAAATTAGAAGCACGAAATAATGTGTTCTATGACGATCGCTTGTTGAGTAAGAGTACCATAGATACTGGCACGGATACATAATATACATGTATTGATAAAGTATATACCTGAATACGGTTAATAAGTAACAAACGTCAGGAGTGTTTTCATTACGACATACCAGGTGAGGTGACCAGGTGTGATGAGGTGTAGTATTAGGTGTGATATATATCCTGGTCCTGTAGGTAATATGACCAATTACCACATTCTGTTGTCGGCTGATTTCGCCTTTCTCGCCCTGTCGCGTCATACCGAGTTAGTGTCATATGTTGATACCTGATGACAGATATATCATTTATCGACTCGGTCGGTTAGTATTCCATTGGTCGTTTATTTATTGAACGTGAAATCGACAGGAAATGATAGCTGTCGGTATTGATAGCCTTCCAATTAGCTCTGAAGCAGGCTACGACAACTATCAGACTCTGATAACACTGCTACGTTAGAGTGGAAAATATATATTACAATAATCCGGTTTGGCTTGAAATAAGACCCTTTATTTCGTAAATTAGATAGGAAAGACAAATAGTTATGGAAAAACCTAACTGATGATTATGAGAACTTGAATCACCAAGTGCTTACATTTAAGTTTTACATGTCTTATATACATTAATTCAGTAAACGTGTTTCAAAAAAATCGAAAAAGATACCAAATCCTTATAAAATTTTTGATCATTCTATAGATAATTACAATACAAAACTAGAATTTCTTTGCTAGCAATTAACGATTTGAAGAGCTTTCACCTGAATTAATTATTAAACCTTTGGTTTTTGCAGTTTTAAAAGCTAAATCGTGTGTAAGATAACTGATAGCAAAACATCCAAGCATGATTTTACTGTGTCAACATTATGATCAGCATACCTTATGGTCCGACACATTTGCGAATAAATATATATATATATATATATATATAAATGAAAAATGAAAAATGTGAAAAATTGATGTTGGTGACCTTCGACCCATTGTATTTGACCTTATTTGTAATAACGTGTGATAGAGAAATGTAAGTCGCGAAGATTATCTACTAATGATATAACTGCATGAGTGCTGTAAAGTTAACTATTTTGGTGTAAATGCCGTCGTGGTGGCCATATGAGAAATGAAACTAAGAGACAAATGTCTGGTTTAACTTCTACAAACTTAATTATTTCCGACATCAGTTAAGCTATTTTCCTTGGAATCGCTACAACGCACAAGTAATGAAACGACAAATACGCGAGAATTTTGAACTTCATTTAAGTTTGTTTTTTGTTGGTTTTTGAAACTGCATTTGTATAAACCAATAGGTTTATATTCCTACCCACTCTCGTAAAAAGGCAGGATCACTCGGATAAATTGGAACCAATGTCTCGTGCCTAGAAAGGCCTGAAACAGACATACAGGGGACCCAGAAAGGGCCTCCGGGGAGAACGTACTATTCTATACCCAAATTGATTGGTTTCAGAACAATCAGAACTCCCTTTCTCTACCAATAATTATTTTTTTCAAAAGCTGTTTGGTAGGATCAAACTTGCTTTGAGCTTTTGTAGCAAGAGGCCTTTTTTGGAGAGTTCAAAGGGGAGATCACCATGGGTAAGGAAAGAAGTTTTTATAAAATGGACTTAAACCGAACTTGTAGACCAACTCACCTATTTCCCGGGGAAAATCCGTGGCTTCTCGGTGTGTGTTTTTTTAACTTCGCGATATAGGTTACCTTTGGTTCTTGTTACTGGCATAGGGAGAAGAGGTTAGTCCAACCCGAACTTTAAAAGTTTGAGAACCTACTGATCTGAGTACAGCTCTTACCTTTCCTTCATATATTTGATGTTAAAGTTTGACTTAAATTAAAACTTAGTTGATCCTGTACTACACTAAGAGGCTCTTTGACTACTCCAGGTACACTATTTCCTACAACACTAACATAAATATATGTCTGTTACCTATACCCGTCCCCCGATACATCACAACTATTCTCAAACTCAAATCAAACTCAGGCTCTGAGACCGAACGGTCTGGGCCTACCACTGCGTCGATGAAGGGGACGATCAGTCATAAGGCCTTCGGATATGTCTCTGCTGAATATGGATATTGTCTTTTCCCCAACAACTGGCACAGATATGTAGGAAATGCCTTTTGACCCCCGTATGTCACCATCCTCTTTCTCATTCTCGTTCTTTACATCACACAAAACCATACTTCCCTAGGTTCAGACCGATTCTGTATGACATTACTTCTCGGTTTTCAATTTTGTCAACTGTGCCATCACATGCTTAGCTAAAATTGGTACTCTAATATTCAAAAGTTCACCTGTTCATGACCTCTCACCTAATTGTATCTCTCTGAGCCAGGCAGCAAAACATGCGATCAAAGCTCGCCTTCATACATATTGTTACGACAGACTATATTTTGAAGGATGATAGTCCTTCCCTCTTTCTCTGATGTGGAGTGCGTTTTGGACATTATCACAAGCTCTCCAGCCACAAATTAAATAAAAATGAGATCCTGAAGCTTGCGTATTCAAACTTAAGGAAATGATGGGACAGACTTGGGGGTATATCATTACATGTCTGGCTTGACATTTTAAACCTGATCGAAGTGGGTTTTGATCAACATATTGATGAGGCGATATACACCGTATCTGAGTCTGCGTTACAGCAGGACTCCGGCATATCCGGAAACACACGAGACATCTTATTAAACCTGCTGATCAACTGATCATTTTTTCTTGAATCAGAGCCCGTTGATACCGCTTGTTCCTGCTGATATTCTGCTAATTGCCAGGTCATCCAGTCCTGTCCTCTTCTGTCATTCAGGGCATTACTCAGTCTTGCCCTCTATTGTATGCGGTAACATGCAAGCTAATGACACTGAATACACCGATGCGTAATATTTTCCCTCGCTTCAGTCATTTCTTGTTTCTCTGTTTTCACATTCGACGAGAGAAGTTCGAAGTCTCCCTGATCACGTATTTCTAAGGAAATTTCTGTAGGAATAGTATCAGACAGTTTAAACAAGCTATCGTTCTGATTCCCTTCATGTAATTGACAGTAATTCATTCTCGACTGAGATCTGAGATTTCTCAACATGACCTTATCCCGAGATTATCCATTAAAAGAAACGTTGTGCAAACATGTTGATGCAACTCGTATACACCGTACGTAAAGTTAAACAATTTGGCTATTCTTGTCGAAAGTTCAAAATAGAATTTTGTGTTGAGGATTTTTGTTTCGTTGAAAGAATGCTAAATGAAAAACGAAGTTGCCAACTGTGCTCTGAAGTTCAAAAAAGACTTTACCGGTGAGCCAATTTTTAATGTCTAAAAATTGAGCTCACCCGGCCGAGTCAGTGACTACTCTTTAAGGAAGACACTGATTGGATCGCGAGTATAACTCAGTTCACTGAGGACAGATCAATGGACAAGATACAGCGAAACACCCCCTTCAAAAAAACGAAGGTCATCTTTTCTGTTAGGCTATTCCACATCCTTGAGATAGGAGAGAAGGGCAAACACTGTATGCATATTTTTGTCTGAGGTTTTTGATGTTGAGTTCTTTGTCTTTGGGATTCATCCTGCCGCTTCGTTAGTATTTGGAGGTCCGCTATGTTTTTGTTTTTGTTTTGTCCGTCTTGGACTCGTTCAAGCATTTTGATATAATCATATCTACCTTATGTGGAGCCAATCATACATTCCAAATAATGCATCGACTGTGGATGGGCTATCTATCTTAGAGCGGTTTTATAACGGAGGTCTGAATGGTCGACAAATAGTTACAATTGTTTGCAGAGCCAATGGCCAATGAGTTTGCCCGTTGAAAATCGCTCTGAGATAGATGTATCGTCTGCTAGTTTGGTCCATTTCCTCGTCTTTAAATCATTGTCAAGACGAGAGGATAAAGTGAGTTGATATTTAAGAATTCAAAATTAAGGTACGTTATTGGTGTCCATTTGATATTTAATCGGATTTAGCTAATATTCAAAGTGAATCGATGGTCACCCTCCCAATACATACACTTCCCACATATCAAGTTTCAACCTTTGTTATATATAAATGCAATACAACATATATGTAACAAACAAACAAGATAACAAATAAACATGATTGAAAGTAAAAATTCATATGTAATGTACAGGGTGGCGAGGACAATTCCATACTCACGGACACATCAAGACTACATTAACGTACAGTTTAGATACCGCTTGACCAATATCCTTCATAAAAACAGACAGACAGACATTCTTTATTTCCACTTTTACAAGAGATTATGTCAATCAAACATTTCAATTTGAATTATTATAAATAGATTGTTTATCAAACATCAAACTTAAAGTTATGTGCCCAACTCTCTTACAATTTCCTACAGATTCAATGACATATTTACCATTAGGTTTTCCCATTCATACTCCTCCATTTGCACATTAGATTGATCTCTCAGAAGAAAATTACAC
Source organism: Pecten maximus (assembly GCF_902652985.1). Taxonomy (NCBI): domain Eukaryota; kingdom Metazoa; phylum Mollusca; class Bivalvia; order Pectinida; family Pectinidae; genus Pecten; species Pecten maximus. The sequence continues at coordinate 38,178,419 of NC_047017.1, forward strand.
TGATTTTTGTCATTTAAGTTTGTGAACATAACATAGGGGGAACCCCTATTCACCACATCATCCATCATTAAACAGGAGTTTGAAATTTTTTTTGCACTCTAACAAAAAAAAAGAAATACAATGTCAGCACTAGATTTTCCACATATTTTACAAAGTACAAAGTCACGCTCAATGACAAGTGCACATTTCATCCCTTCTGTTAGATTAAGAAGGACTTCATTTTGATTGCGACCGATGTGAGGGATCATTAGAGAAGTTTTAGCAGATTGATATTTTAATCGCAAAATATGCGTATACCGTATCTAGCTCTTTTTGAAGAGACAGCAACGCGAATAGTAGCAGCGTATCATCTGCCAATAGTACAAAAGGTTTTTTTTTTGCAATATTGGTTAGAGTCATGTCCATGTAGTTGTCCATTAACGATCTGTCAAGCTTTCCATAATTAAAAGGAGTAATCTCTATAACGTTTCTAAATACCATTTTAGTGTACGTCTGTAAACGATCTAGCATTTGCTGAAAATTGGTAGCATCTTCTAAGAATAAACCTGTGTCATCCGCATACATTAACGTTTTATCAACTGTAATGAATAACTTTGACAGTTGGAATTCATATATTCTTTTTCAATATCGTTAACAAATGATGAAAAGGTATGGGATATAACGATTTCCCTTGTAATAAACCGACATGTTTATCAAACATAGCGGATGATTTACCATTTAAGTTCACACATAAACGTACGTTATCATCAACTGGTTCATTTACATTAAGTAGTCTACCTCTGATACCACTTCTCAAACGGTCATAACAAAAATTCTGTTGTGTCACACTATCAAAAGTTTTGCTATGATAAATAAAAAAAAACAAAAACAAATAAAGTCACTTGTTTTGTTCCAACGAATTGATCATTAAACTTTGTAATGCGAACATAGCGTCCCTTGTACCAACAAAAGGCTTAGGACCAAACTGAGCATCGGAGACAATATTTTCTCGTGTACTCCATTTTAACAGACGTATATTTGATAACGATGTAAACAGTTTATCTAAACGGCTTAATAATGTAATTCTCCAATAATCATTAACATTATTTCTATCGCCCTTTCTATGCAAATGAATAATAACGCCCCGAGTCCATGATTCTGGAAAATTACCTATTTGTAACATGGTGTTAGATAACGTTAACAAAACCGAGAAAATATTTCATATTTTTAAGTATTCATTAAGCATCTTTAGAAGCATCCTATCAACGCCAACATATTCACCCCTAGGTAGATATTTACTGACATCTAATACTTAATTAGTGTTAAAATCTACAAATAGTCCAGTATATACATGTATGCACACAGTGTTTTTGCCTTTCATAATGTCATTGTTATTCGCTTCACCTGCCAGATCTTTAAAATAATTGGAAACAAAATCCATGATATACCACTAGTCTTGAAAATTTTACAATTAAAAAAACTACGTGTTACATCTTGTTGATATTGTAGAGAAGAGAATAATATTTATTTCTATACATACTTTACAGATGCTGAGGCCTGTGGTCATACGAAGTCCAATACGTGTTATGTCAGGGTTGTGAAAAAAGTAATAATGCTTAAAAACTTTAAGTGAGCTTCATACCAAATATTCAGCCAAAATACATGCCAATATTGCTAATAAAAAGAACTCCAAAATTGAAATTGTACTGACATTACCTACCAAATGGAGAGCGAAACCGACATGAACCAAGAAAGGTAACTCGTACCAATTACCAGACTAGATATAATTTTTACTGCTGTGAATGGAAAACACAAGTGCACTTAGCTATGGGCAAAGCAACGGAAACACGAGTCTTTGTAAATCGAGATACCACACTCGAAAATAACCGACATGACGTGCTTAAAACGCTGGCCAGGCGGGACCTTTTATCCCAAAATAAGCCGTGATGTAATTATCATGATGACTTACGTTATGATGTCAGTTTCATATATAGTTGTAGTTCTCCATAATATACATTTGTGTAGCTCTTACATCTCTGCTTCATCTACTTACAGTGTTACTATGTTTAAGTTGATTCAACATCCAAAGATTTGTTCCCATAATCACGACTGACGACAAAATGAACGAAACAGTGCTTCGAGAGATGCAGGCTGATGGAAGAGGAAGTGTTATGGTCGACAGCATTGTCTGATTTGGACATATTACTGCATAAACCGGGTCATGTCACAAGGAACTGTACCATATGCTCCACAGCAACAGACTTTTACTGATTGTCACACAATTATTTAAATCCATCAAAACTGGCTTACATTGTATAGTAAATGGGAAAATGTATATTAAGGATGATCACACCACAATTCAAAGTCAATAGTAATACTAATGAATTGAAAAGTAATATATCCTACTGATTAAAATATCATATACTTGTAATGTATCCTAAATAGTAATATATCCTACTGATTAAAATATCATACACTTGTAATGTATCCTAAATAGTAATATATCCTACTGATTAAAATATCATACACTTGTAATGTATCCTAAATAGTAATATATCCTACTGATTAAAATATCATACACTTGTAATGTATCCTAAATAGTAATATATCCTACTGATTAAAATATCATATACTTGTAACGTATCCTAAATAGTAATATATCCTACTGATTAAAATATCATATACTTGTAACGTATCCTAAATAGTAATATATCCTACTGATTAAAATATCATATACTTGTAACGTATCCTAAATAGTAATATATCCTACTGATTAAAATATCATATACTTGTAATGTATCCTAAATAGTAATATATCCTACTGATTAAAATATCATACACTTGTAACGTATCCTAAATAGTAATATATCCTACTGATTAAAATATCATACACTTGTAATGTATCCTAAATAGTAATATATCCTACTGATTAAAATATCATATACTTGTAACGTATCCTAAATAGTAATATATCCTACTGATTAAAATATCATACACTTGTAATGTATCCTAAATAGTAATATATCCTACTGATTAAAATATCATATACTTGTAATGTATCCTAAATAGTAATATATCCTACTGATTAAAATATCATACACTTGTAACGTATCCTAAATAGTAATATATCCTACTGATTAAAATATCATACACTTGTAATGTATCCTAAATAGTAATATATCCTACTGATTAAAATATCATATACTTGTAACGTATCCTAAATAGTAATATATCCTACTGATTAAAATATCATACACTTGTAATGTATCCTAAATAGTAATATATCCTACTGATTAAAATATCATATACTTGTAACGTATCCTAAATAGTAATATATCCTACTGATTAAAATATCATACACTTGTAATGTATCCTAAATAGTAATATATCCTACTGATTAAAATATCATACACTTGTAATGTATCCTAAATAGTAATATATCCTTCTGATTAATATAACGTACATAAATTGATGGCAAGTCATGTTTTACAGACTATCCCTTCTGAAAAAAACAACAACAAAAAAACAAGAGGCCCATGGCCTTTGATAGTAATGTGAGCTAGTACTAGTGCAGTATATATTACTAATCACTAGCAATATAGTGGTTCTACTAAGAACTATTTGGATTCCTTGAAATTTGGACCAATTTTAACAGATAAGATATCTCAAGCTAATATCCTCGCTATTCAACATTGACTTATACACAATAAAAGATAGTGGGGATTGTTTAAGTAAAATGTCGCCCAGGAAAACATAACTAAATAGCATAACAAGAGATGACAGTTGTGGGAGTCTGAAGTAATAGAACTTTATATATCCGATATGAGACTCGGATTCGCGAATATATTTAATTGCATTATATATTTCGTTTTTCACTTTTAACGTACATTCTGGTGGAAGAAATCATTTTACTGTATTTTTTCAATTATGTGATAGCCTTGTATACATATATACGGAATCTTTTTTTGCATTTCATCGACAGAAATGTAAAAGGTCAAGGAGCATATTTTCTATTTGTTTTTGTTTAAATCGAGTAGCCTCCCTTTTCTACTTTTCTAGCTGCTCTTCCATCATACTCAATCACCGTTGTTGACGTCATTGTTAGTCTTGGATATATCATGGCCTGCAATACCATTACAGAGAAGTCGGCAAGACAGATCCTCAGGGATGTTGATAACTATGTCTTCGACTGTGCCGGTAGGACACCTTAAACACTCATCATAACTCGCACATACACACATACTAGCACTATCAGGTTTGATTTGAGGTATATCGAGGATGGGAAAAGATATATATTGACTGTAAATACACAACGTTATGTCGTAAACATACATACATACTCATAAAAATCATTTCTTCTCCAACGAAATCAGATTAAACAGTATTGAGTTCGTGTGACCAACAATCACGAAATCAATAGAAATAACTGGGATGTAGTCATGCGTGTTCACAGATGTTGACATGAAGTTAGATTGTGTACTTCCTGGTTTGACGATAATTTCGTACACCCATGTATCACTTCGTCTCCCACTCGAGAGAGATGTTCACAATTTTGGTCAGCAGCACTGTCACGTAACATTATCCTACGCACGTGCTGTCCTAGAAGTTGCGTGAACACACTACCAACCGTCACGTAAATGTCGAACGTGAACAGTTCACTTGCTTGCATACTTTTATTACATAAATATTTGAAGCCATTATGTAGACACATGTGTTGTAATTGAAATGCCTTGCGTATAACCCATGTTTCGGCAATGCCTACACCTCATTATGTATATATATGGTACTGGGAATTCATCTTATTGTTTTTAATCATCCAGGTATGCGACAGAAAGCCTCAGGCTATACAGTCCAGCACTCTCTCGTCGGAAAGGGATCTTCCTATATCCATGTTTAGAAAAGATTCTGGTCATCATTATATATTTGCTGAGATTTTGAAAATGCGTTCATGTATATACTATATCTTTAATTACAATTAAGACAAAACGTTTTCTTTTAATATAATGAAAGTGCAAATAAATTGTAACAATAGCTTATTTTCTTTCTATTTAAAGTTGCCATTTTCCAGAAAATAACTACCACATCCTACATATTTGCATCCATTTTTTTTCAATTATTACACGAATATTAAGATTTTTCTACATATTCCCTCATAGCACATAATTTGTATTTCATTCTGTAGAAAAAGCATATACCAGCGTGTTTATCATGACATGTAGTAAGTTGTTGCTAGTTGTTTGACCCCAGCTGAGTCAGCCGTCATTTCTCTGTCGTCTGTTGAGGTATACTTATCCCTAATACAAAGGTTTCTGATGTTTTATTGGCCTAAAATTATATGTTTTGGACCGACTAACATACACACATTTAAACAGATCAGTTCACTCAATTTATAATCCAACCCCGAGTTTCCAAAACATTTCGCGGCCATATTTGTATTGGCCACATTATGCAGGCCTCAGACCACAATTAATTTCCCTCTTTGTTCTACCAAAGAAAAATCGGAATTAAAATATTTCAGAAGTTTGCAAAAAATCTAGGTTTCACATCACGTGTAGAACTATTCAAGCTGAACATACAGTGAGCTGGAAAGTACCCCATGACCGGCATTTAACAAAGATATTTATATTTAAGTGTAACCACTCTACTATATTGTAGGAAAATCCGGATAATCACAAAATATTACTACTCAAGCCTTATAACTCCCCGTGTTCTGCCTCACAAACAAACATGGAAATGGTGTCAAAACAAAATTCTGCCACTAGATTAAATATTGCACTATAAATCTATGCTAAAATTATGTCCATATCTGTAACAGCTAAGTCAGGAAAAAATATTTAGCAACAGTCCTGAAATTTCAATATGTACTACATTCGTGTACAACGACCCGGAAGTATAATTGTGGTCTGAGGCCATATGACCTGGCGAGATCCCGCGTGACACAGGGTAATACTCAGGCTGAACAGTGTTTCTTGCGAGACTTAAATCACGTGATTCACAATACAAATATGACCGCGAAATGTTTGCAAACTCCGAGTTGAATTATAAATTGAGTGGACTGATATGTATGTTTGTATGACGATTCGAGATATGCGTGTTTTTATCCACAAGGTGGTATTGGTCGGCTGCCACCCTTTTTGAATATGTTAGTAGTTCTGATGTTAGTCGGCCCAAATAGCAGTTTTTAAAAGCCGCGAAAACATCAGAAACCTTCGGATTAACTTACCCGCATATGCGAATAAAAGGAATACTAACGCGGGGCCCTATTCAATTCGAGGTTTCCATTCCTGTCACATGGAGACATGGCAGATACCAAAATTTGTCCTTTTCCCCTTAGGTTTCTTAACTGTTTACAGCTTTTTTAGTTTGTGTTTGTCGTCTTTCTAGACGCCACTTTTAATATCAGACTGGCTGTTCCCCTTGACACTAGACGCAAAAGTGTTCATATGATCCTGCCTTTTTGTTTCCCCTAGACGCCAGTTCTCATATGAGCCCGGCTGTTGGTGACCCCATTTCACGTCAAGTCTCATATTATCCTGGCTGTTGGTGGACACCTACATGTAGATCATGCTTGTGTTCCTCTAGGCAGCAGGTCACAATTGATCCTGGCTGTTGGTGAACCCTCTGAACGTCAGCTCTCATATGACCATGGCTTTTGATAACCCCTCTTGACGTTCTCATATGACACTTGCCGTTTGTTGGCTTCCCCTAGACGCAATGTTTTCTTGTGCTTTTGGATTTTGACCACGCAGTTAACCTATAATAACAGCAAATACAATTACTTGATTGTTTAGAGATAAGAAAAATTTTCAAAACAACATGAATCAAAATTTGAATATTTTGAGTATTTTTTATTTATATTTTAGAACTAGAATCTAGTTGAAATATTTAATGTAATCAACATGACTGTGTACATTCCAGGTGTTCTTTGGGATGAACTGACAGCTATTGACGGCAGTCCAGAAACATTAAAACGACTAAAGAACCTGGTAAAAAATACAGATGATACGCAGCTAATTCGATTGAGTAACACCCATAAAATTCTCCTTTACACAAGTCATAAAGTTACATAGGTGATCACCAAGATTATAATTAAAACGTGTTACATTACTCATTAAGATATTAGATAGATTGGAGCGGTCCTATCAAGAGTAGATCGACTGATTTACGAATACAATCGAGATTTAAGAAAAAAAAAAAAAAAAAAAAACACACATGCATGCTATATATTATTCTTTGGCAGTCATATTGTGACGGTTCTATATAGGCAAATCACAGAAAATAAGCGGAATGGATTCTTGTGAATAATGTCATGTGCCATATTTTGTCAATAACATATGTTGAAACAAGTTAGTTCATAAAATATCATTAAAATTATTTAAAGGCAAATAGTTTCGAAAATAATGTATGAAAAGGAGTGTTGTGAAAACAACTATTTCCAGTTAACATAGGTTTGACGGAAAATTTTATTATAAGCTCTGATGTGTTTTCAGGGCAAAAATGTTTACTATATTACCAATAACAGCGGTATTACCAGAGAGCAATTTAGAGAAAAGTGTGCAAACGTGTTGGGTCTTGATGTTGAAAAGGTAGGTGTCACCATGGAAAACTAATGTTTTCTTGTTCATATTTTAAATTTTGTTAATGAGAATATTTAAAAAAAAATCGATTGATACACAAACAGTTAACATATACATTTTCTATAAAGTACGAAACCCTTTAGAATTACATACTGATAAAACAAATGACTATAGGATTTTTGATACTCAGGATGAAACGATGTGTGCGGCATATGCTGCAGCCCTGTATCTCCACCAGAGGAAACACCAGGGTAAGGTGTATGTGGTGGGAAACAATGCACTGGGGGAAGAACTGGACGAGTTTGGTATAAACCACACAGGGATTGGGGTGAGTGATCGGCCCGCTACCATAGTCACGACATGGGTTGGACGAGAGGACTAGGGGGTATATACATCTTGTAGCTCAGTGAATCATTGCTCTATGGAGTTATATCTATTGATACATCAAATTGAAATCATAGTTGAGACTTGCGCCTTATTGTTTATTTATTGAAAGTTGCAAGATATTATTGTGATGACTGATTGTATGTACTAATTCCTATCCATGTTTTAGGGATTCTTTACCGTGTTTCTTTTGTCCTGTCTAAATATCCCCACCCCTTTTTTTTTATCACACCTGACGTAATGACGTTTGCGTAATATATGGTTTTCAGACTTCCAAAATCCTTTCATTTGCCTACGAAACAAATTTTGTCATGTGATGTTGTGCGCCTACAATTAAACAGGAATATCTTATTTACATATCATAATATACACAACCAAGAGCAAAAACGGTTCACTTCTATCCAACATCACCATGTTTTTTTTCGAAATACATATCCAATGTTCATCTTATGACAAGATTCAATATCAAACAAAATATACGTAATAAGTTTAGACAACATATCCAATGTTATGTATTGCTAGTTGTTTGGGTACATTGCAAAATTAAATGCAACGTTATCGGTGGTAAATAGTTTCACTGATAATTGACATTGTTCTTGCTGCAATATTACCAAACAGCTTCAATCCACGCTTAAACATGATCAGATGAAATACCTTAATCACTTGAGATGCTGTCTCTTGAAAAGCCGTCGGCTTGCTGAACAGATGTGTCATCACTGTTGAAAAGCTATCTAATGGTGTTATGTTAAAACATTTAGATGTGGTGTTAGCGTTAAGTAGAAATAATCTTGTTCATATATCTGTTTTAAAAGGGGTTATTGTTTTCTATTCCTCTATAACAATATGGTGCTTGATTTTATCGAGTGTGGTGAGATAACATGAAAACTAAATCTTTACTAATACTAAGCTTACCATTCATGATAAGGGAAGTGAACTTTTTGGGCTATTTAAAGAATTTGTACTATCAACTTATCAAATTAACACTCATTAAGCGACTTCTGAGGAGAATCAGGGCTAGATAATTAGTTTGTAGGGTATTGGAACATAAACATTGGTACATCACCATATAAATATTTGTATATGTACGTTGACAAGAATTATGTATTTTGGTTTAGCCAGATCCCATAGGAGACAAATACATTATAACAGATTTTGCAAGGACAGAACTTGACCCCCAGGTTTGTATTTATAATTAAACCAATAATTATCACTAATTAAATATATACCAAATATCTAAATAATAGGATTTTATTAATAAATTGCCATATGTCATATTACAAACAAATATAAATCTCCAATTGATGTTCATAAGTTAAGAACTTTCAAGATTGCATTTCAAAGGAACATCAAGCACATGTTTATATTCTATAACGTGTTGGTTAAAAACAAGTGGCAGATCCATTGGTCTCAAATAATAAGCAAACGATGTAAAAATAAACCTTATGTAAGTACATAGAGTTTCATGTATTTCTTTTGTGAATGTCTTTTTCATGTTGTTTGAACCTGAATGACTCTTTTTGCATTGGGACGTAAACCAGTGCTCTAAATCAAAGTGATCTTTTTTTCTAGGTTAACTGTGTATTGGTTGGCTTTGACCCCGATTTCAGCTTAAACAAGATCGTTAAGGCTGCGTCATATGCCAGAAAAGAAGGGTCACTGTTCCTTTTAACTGGCGAGGACTCCCATCTTCCCATCAGATGTGATGTCACCATCCCATGTAATTACCAAAATAGAATTAGCGATTTCTGTTTTATTAAAAGGCGCTGACATAGATCACCATTTTTTTTTTTTTTTTTTTTTTTTTGTGCTCAGACTGTTGGGCTCATCATTTCAATTTTGCTGGATTTTTTCCCTTACATTCTCATTTCTAACTATCGCACACTCCATACTCCAATATATACTATGCGCATCATCCTGCACCTTATGCCAAATTATACACGCACTCACATACGCCCACATAGGATTACGCACACACACACGGTATCATGCACTCGCACAACACATTCACCTATACAGTCCACACCTGCTCAATCAACAATCTCAGTCACACACAGAGAACGTGCACGCATACAAAATATATTCACACAATATGCATTTTACATACTAACCCGAACCAACAATCTCAGCCACACACAGAGGACGCGCACGCATATAAAACATATTCACACAATATGCACTTTACATATTTAACCCGCTTCCAAAAATAACCACACGTACAATACACATACAAACAAATACACAAAAGCACATGCTACATACTCAATTGCATTCACATATATTGTTCACATGCATTTTGTAATTTACCATAATGTTATTTATTATAGGTGCGTAGCACCAAGAGCCTCCAGGGTTATCATCATAGCACTTTTTTCTTTATCTTATTTTTTTTAATTACTTTAATTTTTTAATGATAATTTATACATTTATTTTTTGTATTACTTGCATTCATTCATTCATTCATTCATTCATTCGTTCATTCATTCATTCTATAGTTCAATTGTTGTTTCTATAATAAAGCATTTAAAACATTCTGAACATAGTTTATCGTCACTATTTTCTTTTTCTTCGATTTAATGTACATTTCTAAATTACTTACTAATAATGCTTTTACCTTTTACATAGATCACCATTGTTTAAACATTACACGAAGATGTTTTATCGTGGTTTAATCAAAAACATCATACGAAATTTGATGAGACCTATCTAATATATTCTTTGAAAATAAGCCAATTGTATTGGCCTTGTATTCAGAAGGTTTTATACCACTAAGTATATCAATTCCTATAGGTGTGCATTCTGTTTCATTCGTTGTAGGCTGTTGAGATATGAAGTCCCTGGTGTGTACTAAAAACAGTGGTACTGCTTTGGAATATGCCAGCATATTTTGTATCTTTAAAATTAACCAACATCGAAAATTACGAAATTGATTAAACTGCGACTAGACCATTCCGATTCTTCTGACTTCCTTTCTGTATTTTAGCATGCTTTGTCATAATGAGGAGTTATAGAGTGACGAAACAGTTGTATACATGTTAATCATAGAGATTTGAAATGCTATGAAGTATAGTAACTCTGTGACATTTATTACTATATCTGATTTCCAAGGTTCAGGAAGTATAGCGGCATCGGTGAAGGTAGCAGCCCGCCGAGAGCCCCTCGTGATAGGCAAACCAAACCCCACTATATTTGATGTCCTGAAAAGGGCTTATGGCCTCGACCCCAGAAGAACTTTGATGGTTGGAGACAGGTCAGTTTGTTGGTTCTATCCTTGTATTAAAACAGAGTAATCGATCATAGCGAAATTCAATCTTTTATTTTAGTTAACTCATTTTGTCGAAGAAGTCTACAGTTACTAGAATTTGTCTAATGGCTTGCTGCTAAAATAATCCGTCTATAGAGGATATCAAGCATACTTATTAAGGAAAATAAAATACGACTATACAACACTTTTACCGTTAAACGAGATACAAAACGATTTACTTGAGATTTTCGTTTTGTCAATGAATTTGTACATCATTAAAAATCGCTCCGATAACTACGTGGAAGAATAATGACGAGACTGTGTTCTACGGTCATCTCCCGTTTTGATTCGAAATGGACAGGAATCTGTATGACTTTGTAAAGGTGTTAATTTTGACTTTGATGCTAGCAGTTTAAAAGTGTAACTATAGTTATTGAATGTTAACTTTAGTATTCTTACTTTTGAACTACTACAAACTACTACTACTTTTGTAGTATTTTTATCGATTTAACAGTTCCTTGTGAAGCTTCTAACGGAGGCGCCTGTTCATGGTCCACTTTTTACGATTTATTGGAAAGAGAAACAACTTAGCAGACTAGAATCGGAGCATTTTAAATAATCATTATCCATTTATTTTGAATGTAAATGGGCATATTTAAAACATTAAGGGCGAGCGAATTTTGCAAATTAAAAAGTTAGGGACCACTCATTGGGTTTATTAAAACCCGTCTATCGATCCTTTGATTTTTTTACTTGTTTTTCAAAAAATTTGAGTTATTGTGTATATAACCTGTATCAATGCAATTTTTAAATTCGTAAAAAAAAAGAGGTTAGACTTAGAACTCAGAACTCCCTTGCCATGTTGCTGTTACACTGTTATTTACACCCATTTACACCACTGTCACTGGGTAAACAGTAGTTCTCGTTATGTTTAGTCTTTATCATTTACATGTCTGTCAATGGTTAAACAGTAGTTCTCGTTATGTTTAGTCTTTATCATTAACACCTCTGTCTATGGTTAAACAGTAGTCCTCGTTATGTTTAGTCTTATCATTAACACCTCTGTCTATGGTTAAACAGTAGTCCTCGTTAGGAGAAGTCTTTATCATTTACACCTCTGTCTATGGTTAAACAGTAGTTCTCGTTATGTTTAGTCTTTATCATTAACACCTCTGTCTATGGTTAAACAGTAGTCCTCGTTATGTTTAGTCTTATCATTAACACCTCTGTCTATGGTTAAACAGTAGTCCTCGTTAGGAGAAGTCTTTATCATTAACACCTCTGTCTATGTTTAACAGTAGTCCTCGTTAGGTTTAGTCTTTTTCATTAACACCTCTGTCTATGTTTTACAGTAGTCCTCGTTAGGTTTATTCTTTATCATTTACACCTCTGTCAATGGTTAAACAGTACTCCTTGTTAGGTTTAGTCTTTATCATTAACACCTCTGTCTATGGTTAAACAGTAGTCCTTGTTATGTTTAGTCTTTATCATTTACACCTCTGTCAATGGTTAAACAGTAGTCCTTGTTAGGTTTAGTCTTTATCATTAACACCTCTGTCAATGGTTAAACAGTAGTCCTTGTTAGGTTTAGTCTTTATCATTAACACCTCTGTCAATGGTTAAACAGTAGTCCTCGTTAGGATAAGTCTTTATCATTTACACCTCTGTCAATGGTTAAACAGCAGTCCTCGTTAGGATTAGTCTTTATAGTTTGCCGTCAATATTTAAGGAGTTGTAAAATGAAAAGTATATATATATTCATACTTCGATGAAATGTTTGAAATATTGATTGTTTTATGTTAGATCCCTTTTGAATTAAGATTATATTAAATCATAGAAAAACGTTGCAGAAAAACGTTATAAAGAAAAGTTCTACTGAAACTTATGACTGATATAGATATTTAGTATTTAAACAAAGTTTATGTTATTATGATCCCATCTTACATTATATGACAACAACATGCTTGTGTGTTTGTTTATACGGTGTACTTGACAGCAAGCCACACAGATTGGATAGTGAACGAAAAATCTCAAAATCTTATGGTGTAGAAAATTCGTGGATAATTATCACTTTGAAAATTTCATCTGTAATTACATAACGGATTCATTCAAACTTTCGACAGGTACAACACAGACATAGCTTTGGCTAAGAATTGTGGACTATACTCACTGCTGGTTCTGTCAGGTGTTGTCAGTCAGGAAGACGTAGACAAAGACAAATTATCCACTGACCCTGAAGTCACACGGAATCTCCCAGATCATGTCGCAAAATGTCTCTGGGAATTTGGAAAGCACATCCCAGAATCATAAATATCATTATCATGCCGTTTTTTTATGATTATTATGGCGAAACTAGCGAATTTTCAAATTGACATTTTCCTACATTTTTAAAAAAAGTCTTGATATTGTGTATGAAGCTATATCTGTATATTTATATCGCCAATGAACGAATCGGATCCGAAGGTTAAATATTCGACTTTTCTGTCATAATTGTACTTTATTGAATACGTGTCAATAAATATATTTTCCGACCGACGTTCTGATATGGGTCACGTGAATTTAGACCTATTGCTCCGGGCGGAAATGCAGTATCTGGTACTTATGAATTATAGTCATTTTTTATTATAATTTGTATGAAAATAGCGTGGTCTTAACATTTGGTATAATATATGCAATGTAATACAGGTAACACGACATATATAAACATGATTACACCAATACATATCAAACAATCTACTGTTTACATGTCTTCCTCACTTTTACTTGTCATCTCTCCCTGAAGTACCGAGGGAATCAATGGGGGTGACCCGAAATTGGACACAACTAGTTATAAAGTGTAAACGACTAAATAAATTCCTACTGATTTACTAAAAAGAGTGGGTAACAGAGAGGACTTCTGATACACTAAACAGTAGGAAACAGGGAGGACTACTGATACACTAAAACAGTAGGAAACGGTGAGGACTACTGATACACTAAAACAGTAGGAAACAGTGAGGACTACTGATACACTAAAACAGTAGGAAACAGGGAGGACTACTGATACACTAAAACAGTAGGAAACAGGGAGGACTACTGTTACACTAAAACAGTAGGAAACAGTGATGACTACTTATACACTAAAACAGTAGGAAACAGTGAGGACTACTGATACACTAAAACAGTAGGAAACAGGGAGGACTACTGATACACTAAAACATTAGGAAACAGGGAGGACTACTGATACACTAAAACAGTAGGAAACAGTGATGACTACTTATACACTAAAACAGTAGGAAACAGTGAGGACTACTGATACACTAAAACAGTAGGAAACAGCGAGGACTACTGATACACTAAAACAGTAGGAAACAGGGAGGACTACTGATAAACTAAAACAGTAGGAAACAGTGAGGACTACTGATACAATAAAACAGTAGGAAACAGTGAGGACTACTGATACACTAAAACAGTAGGAAACAGGAAGGACTACTGATACACTAAAACAGTAGGAAACAGTGAGGACTACTGTTACACTAAAACAGTAGGAAACTGTGAGGACTACTGTTACACTAAAACAGTAGGAAACAGGGAGAACTACTGATACACTAAAACAGTAGGAAACAGTGAGGACTACTGATACACTAAAACAGTAGGAAACAGTGAGGACTACTGATACACTAAAACATTAGGAAACAGGGAGGACTACTGATACACTAAAACAGTAGGAAACAGGGAGGACTACTGATACACTAAAACAGTAGGAAACAGTGAGGACTACTGATACACTAAACAGACAGTAGGAAACAGTGAGGACTACTGATACACTAAAACAGTAGGAAACTGTGAGAACTACTGATACACTAAAACAGTAGGAAACAGGGAGGACTACTGATACACTAAAACAGTAGGAAACAGGGAGGACTACTGATACACTAAAACAGTAGGAAACAGTGAGGACTACTGATACACTAAAACAGTAGGAAACAGGGAGGACTACTGATACACTAAAACAGTAGGAAACAGGGAGGACTACTGATACACTAAAACAGTAGGAAACAGTGATGACTACTGATACACTAAAACAGTAGGAAACAGGGAGGACTACTGATACACTAAAACAGTAGGAAACAGGGAGGACTACTGATACAATAAAACAGTAGGAAACAGTGAGGACTACTGATACACTAAAACAGTAGGAAACAGTGAGGACTACTGATACACTAAAACAGTAGGAAACAGTGAGGACTACTGATACACTAAAACAGTAGGAAACAGGGAGGACTACTGATACACTAAAACAGTAGGAAACAGTGAGGACTACTGATACACTAAAACAGTAGGAAACAGGGAGGACTACTGATACACTAAAACAGTAGGAAACAGGGAGGACTACTGATACACTAAAACAGTAGGAAACGGTGAGGACTACTGATACACTAAAACAGTAGGAAACAGTGAGGACTACTGATAAACTAAAACAGTAGGAAACGGTGAGGACTACTGATACACTAAAACAGTAGGAAACAGTGAGGACTACTGATACACTAAAACAGTAGGAAACAGGGAGGACTACTGATACACTAAAACAGTAGGAAACAGTGAGGACTACTGATACACTAAAACATTAGGAAACAGGGAGGACTACTGATACACTAAAACAGTAGGAAACAGGGAGGACTACTGATACACTAAAACAGTAGGAAACAGTGAGGACTACTGATACACTAAAACAGTAGGAAACAGGGAGGACTACTGATACACTAAAACATTAGGAAACAGGGAGGACTACTGATACACTAAAACAGTAGGAAACAGGGAGGACTACTGATACACTAAAACAGTAGGAAACAGGGAGGACTACTGATACACTAAAACAGTAGGAAACAGTGAGGACTACTGATACACTAAAACAGTAGGAAACAGTGATGACTACTGATACACTAAAACAGTAGGAAACAGGGAGGACTACTGATACACTAAAACAGTAGGAAACAGTGAGGACTACTGATACACTAAAACAGTAGGAAACAGTGATGACTACTGATACACTAAAACAGTAGGAAACAGGGAGGACTACTGATACACTAAAACAGTAGGAAACGGTGAGGACTACTGATACACTAAAACAGTAGGAAACAGTGAGGACTACTGATAAACTAAAACAGTAGGAAACGGTGAGGACTACTGATACACTAAAACAGTAGGAAACAGTGAGGACTACTGATACACTAAAACAGTAGGAAACAGGGAGGACTACTGATACACTAAAACAGTAGGAAACAGTGAGGACTACTGATACACTAAAACAGTAGGAAACAGGGAGGACTACTGATACACTAAAACAGTAGGAAACAGTGAGGACTACTGATACACTAAAACAGTAGGAAACAGTGAGGACTACTGATACACTAAAACAGTAGGAAACAGGGAGGACTACTGATACACTAAAACAGTAGGAAACAGTGAGGACTACTGATACACTAAAACAGTAGGAAACAGTGAGGACTACTGATACACTAAAACAGTAGGAAACAGGGAGGACTACTGATACACTAAAACAGTAGGAAACGGTGAGGACTACTGATACACTAAAACAGTAGGAAACAGGGAGGACTACTGATACACTAAAACAGTAGGAAACAGGGAGGACTACTGATACACTAAAACAGTAGGAAACGGTGAGGACTACTGATACACTAAAACAGTAGGAAACAGGGAGGACTACTGTTACACTAAAACAGTAGGAAACAGGGAGGACTACTGATACACTAAAACATTAGAAAACAGTGAGGACTACTGATACACTAAAACAGTAGGAAACAGGGAGGACTACTGATACACGAAAACAGTAGGAAACAGGGAGGACTTCTGATACACTAAACAGTAGGAAACAGGGAGGACTTCTGATACACTAAAACAGTAGGAAACAGGGAGGACTACTGATACACGAAAACAGTAGGAAACAGGGAGGACTTCTGATACACTAAACAGTAGGAAACAGGGAGGACTTCTGAAACACTAAAACAGTAGGAAACAGGGAGGACTACTGATACACGAAAACAGTAGGAAACAGGGAGGACTTCTGATACACTAAACAGTAGGAAACAGGGAGGACTACTGATACACTAAAACAGTAGGAAACAGTGATGACTACTGATACACGAAAACAGTAGGAAACAGGGAGGACTTCTGATACACTAAAACAGTAGGAAACAGGGAGGACTACTGATACACTAAAACAGTAGGAAACAGTGATGACTACTGATACACGAAAACAGTAGGAAACAGTGAGGACTACTGATACACTAAAACAGTAGGAAACAGGGAGGACTTCTGATACACTAAACAGTAGGAAACAGGGAGGACTACTGATACACGAAAACAGTAGGAAACAGGAAGGACTACTTATACACTAAAACATTAGGAAACAGTGATGACTACTGATACACGAAAACAGTAGGAAACAGTGAGGACTACTGATACACTAAAACAGTAGGAAACAGGGATGACTTCTGATACACTAAACAGTAGGAAACAGGGAGGACTACTGATACACGAAAACAGTAGGAAACAGGGAGGACTACTGATACACTAAACAGTAGGAAACTGTGAGGACTACTGATACACTAAAACAGTAGGAAACAGCGAGGACTATTGATACACTAAAACAGTAGGAAACAGTGAGGACTACTGATACACTAAAACAGTAGGAAACAGTGATGACTACTGATACACTAAAACAGTAGGAAACAGAGAGGACTACTGTTACACTAAAACAGTAGGAAACAGGGAGGACTACTGTTACACTAAAACAGTAGGAAACAGGGAGGACTACTGATAAACTAAAGCAGTAGGAAACAGAGAGGACTACTGTTACACTAAAACAGTAGGAAACAGAGAGGACTACTGTTACACTAAAACAGTAGGAAACAGGGAGGACTACTGTTACACTAAAACAGTAGGAAACAGAGAGGACTACTGTTACACTAAAACAGTAGGAAACAGGGAGGACTACTGTTACACTAAAACAGTAGGAAACAGGGAGAACTACTGATACACTAAAACAGTAGGAAACAGGGAGGACTACTGTTTCACTAAAACAGTAGGAAACAGGGAGGACTACTGTTACAGTAAAACAGTAGGAAACAGGGAGAACTACTGATACACTAAAACAGTAGGAAACAGGGAGGACTACTGATACACTAAAATAGTAGGAAACAGTGAGGACTACTGATACACTAAAACAGTAGGAAACGGTTAGGACTACTGTTACACTAAAACAGTAGGAAACAGGGAGGACTACTGATACACTAAAACAGTAGGAAACAGGGAGGACTACTGATACACCTAAAAGATACACATGAGTAGGAAACATGGGAACAAAGTATTATAAAGCAATGCATCGGAGTGGGTGAGAGGGAATTATACAATACTTCATCAGATTGGGAAACAAGGAATTACTAGAATCTCTATCTGAATAGAAATCATACAATTATGTGACGCTCTATCAGAGTGAGAAACCGGAAATTATGTGACGCTCTGTCAAAGTGAGAAACAATGAATTATGTGACGCTCTATCAGAGTGGGAAACATGGAATTATGTGACACTTTATCAGAGTGGGAAATCGGAAATAATGTGACGCTCTATCAGAGTTGGAAATCGGGAATTATGTGACACTTTATCAGAGTGGGAAATCGGGAATAATGTGACGTTCTATCAGAGCGGGAAACAAGGTATTATGTGACGCTCTATCAGAGTGGAAAACCGGGAATCATATGACGCTTTATCACGATGGGAAAATTTGAATTCTGGGGCGCTTATCACAGTTGGAAAATTTGAATTCTGGGATACTTCATCACAGCAGATAATGGGGAAGACTAACGGAGATATCCACTCAGTCTAGCCAAAGGAAATTTCGACCACTGGAAACACAAACTGCATGAAAGATGTCAATGAAGGGTGTACAGTTTATTGCCATGACAAGATGCTGGGAACAAACGTCCACAGGTAATGACATATGTATAAACCCTGTTCGCCCGCCATCTAGCAGTATCCATGGTAAACGTTGAAATCGTTAATAAAGGGTTACTTTTGCAGGTGATAACGACAAAAGAGTAACAACAATAGCCGTAAATGATGATTTTGTAATAGCTCTGTATTGTATGGACAATGATGGTTTGCTACAATAATAGCATAAACATGATAATAGGCTATTTAATTATGGTCTTTATTGTGTAGACAGAAAGAGTACAGTAAACACATGTTAGGATGAATACAAAGAAGTATGAGCAAAATGTGAACTAAGAATAAAAAAGAGCATTTAAACATTAGAGTATTTACATCAATAAATTAGTATTTCCGTATAAAAAGGGTTTATTTCATGATACAGTTGCCAGTCACCACAAACTCTACTTAAGACTACGGTAGCAGTTGTCAACTTCTTTTATCAATAGCAAAATTGGAAATTTACATATAGCTGTAATTCTTATAGTTGATGTTTCTACATTTCGGCATCCAGACCCGTACTCTACCAGGAGATGGGACGCTACCACCTACCACGTACCGGTCTACGCCAGCCTGATAAAGTCACATGACTTAGGATACATGGGTAACTCGACTGAATCTCACACCAGATCAGTACAGTATGTAGCCTCTGACTGACTACAGTCATGACTGAAGAAGGCCAACAGGTGTTGGTCGAAAGCTGCCCGTGAGCAGAACTTATTTGTTGAGTGACATTAAGGAAACATAATTTACCATTGTTTTTCTTATTTTATCCAATCCAAACTGACCGAAAGAAACTTTCGACTTTTTTTGAGCAATTCTTAATAAGATTCTTCATTTCATTGATCCTGAAACAATAAATTATGGGGTTAATAGCCGAATTTAGACACGCAAAAATAATAAATACATGTCGAGTAGTCCTATCAACCTTCTGTAAAAAGGATAGGCCCTGTAACAGAAATCCCAGGTGTAATGGCGTAACACAAACGGTGTATAGGGACACGATGATAGAGATAGTGATGATGCCCCTCATCTCAAGCGTCAGTTGATCCTCCTTTACTTTCCTTGCACTCGGCAACGTGTTGATGGTGGACACACAAGTCATCGCCATTCCTGGGTCGTAACGTCCTCGATACAGGCGCCGTGTCTGAAGGATCCCCACCATGGACAAACAACATCCGATGATCATAATCTGTAGGCTCCATAACAACAGCCCGATATACAGACAGAAGTAACCAATGTTCACAGTAAAGACATTGTCCAGCTCACATACAATCCCATCTTGTGGTGTAGCAAACACTATGAAAGGCGTGATCGTTATTGCAGAAGTAATACATAGGGTTAACAATATAATCCCGAACATGCGCCGACCGTAGTTAGCAGTATATCGTACGGATGGCCTCAACAAGAGAAGAAGTCTGTCCACACAAATGGAAGTCACCTGCGACATCGAATTTATGTATCCTATTCCAAAACACATAAAACGAGAATTACAATTCCAGAAGGCTATACGATCGGCAGGAAACATATAGGTCCAAAGAATCGGAATCATACACACCGCCACAAATGTATCAGTTATACTTAAACTGAGCAGGTGCATATTCCTAAAGTTTGAATTCTTAATTTTTGTCTTCATAACAACCAGCAAAGCTGGTATGTTAAGCAGGATTGTAGCGGTGCTGACAGTAAAAACGGATATTATTACCCACACTGGTGCTGTATCGGTACCGGTAGTAGCATTGGGATATGTAGAAATATTCATTTCCATGTTGTCACAGGCTCTGCAAGAGACGAAAACTAGGTGTAGTACCATTGTACTGATTGGTTACAATCATAGATGTTTTTTTTATCATATCATTACTTCCATCATTACCTAAATCCTAGCAGAAATATATTCCTCCATTAGCTCCAAGTGTTTCCGCTAATGTGCCAGAAAAAAATAGGAAAGGAAGGAGAAGGAATCTTTTTTATTTTATTTGTTTTTTAAATAGTTTTTACCTAGGTCATTTAAAGCAGGAATCTTGATTTTAACATCCTTCCTTGAAAAAAACCTTTCAAAGTAGGCACAAAAAAATAAGGCCAGTAGGTTAGCGGAAACAGCTTATGATTCCATACAATTGAGAAGTTGATTTAAAAAGTCAGGGGAAAGTCCCTAAACTGCTTTTGCAACATGATATTAGTTTCTCTGAAATGTTAATCACTGTTAGAATAACAATATTTTATTTCCCTCAATCAATAATCTCCTCTGTGAGCTGTATTCTACCTGGTTAAGGATATGACGTCAACAGAGACTACTTATTGTATCAAATACTCCTATATTTATGAAGGAAAGAATCACGATGTTCCAACTGCACACTGAGGGACTAGTAGTAAGGTGAAAGTGGGGTAATACCAATTAATACACTCGGAAAACAAAGGGACTCAAGACAAACCACATGACAAAGATATCTAGTGGTAAGACGGAATAGCAGATTGATTTTGGAACACTTTGTAGGCAAAAATAGTAATCCCTTGAATTATATCGACACATATGAGGGGATGGGTTGGGTCTTTGTATTATGGAAATTGAAAACGAACCTTGTATTTTATTATACGCTATCAGGATCTGGTTTCATCAACTTTCCCTAGCTTAAGGAAAGTCGTTAGTTAAACTTGTCCATAAGAAGCACCATTGTATTGGTAACAATCTTAGCTAAGGAACTTTCTTTAAATTCTGCAATGGTTTCCTTTGAAACAAAAAATAATTCAGGAATATTAATGAAACTTTTGCTATAGATTTAATTATCATTATTTTTTTTTGGTGATTTTAAGAACAAAGATAAAAACTTGTTACAGATTAAGCGGGAAATGACAGATCATACATAAACATGCTTAAGCTTAAAGCTGGAGGCAGTTTAAATTTGCTTTGCTTGTTATCAAGGTTTTTAATGCTTGATATAACATAACGACGCAAAATGTTATACTTTGCTGTGTACGTAATCGACATTGTTAAAGATTTAATAATGACTACTTTACTTTGTTATGTACGTAATTAACATTGTTAATGATTTAATAATGACTACTTTACTTTGTTACGTACGTAATTTACATTGTTAATGATTTAATAATGACTACTTTACTTTGTTACGTACGTAATTTACATTGTTAATGATTAAATAATGACTACTTTACTTTATATACGTAATCGACATTGTTAATGATTTAATAATGACTACTTTACTTTGTTATGTACGTAATTAACATTGTTAATGATTTAATAATGACTACTTTACTTTGTTATGTACGTAATTTACATTGTTAATGATTAAATAATAAGACTACTTTACTTTATATACGTAATCAACATTGTTAAAGATTTAATAATGACTACTTTACTTTTTTATACGTAATCAATATTGTTAAAGATTTAATAATGACTACTTTACTTTTTTATACGTAATCAATATTGTGTAAACA
The DNA here is from genome assembly GCF_902652985.1 of Pecten maximus. Lineage (NCBI taxonomy): Eukaryota > Metazoa > Mollusca > Bivalvia > Pectinida > Pectinidae > Pecten > Pecten maximus. The sequence continues at coordinate 38,201,043 of NC_047017.1, forward strand.
ATGGGATGTATTTAATTTTGATACGTTCTTATCAATTATCAAACTCATGACAGTTACAATGCAATATATTACATGTATTAATCAAATAGTTGATTATTTGTTTATATTTTCTTATCTCTGCTGTGCTGATTATATATCAAAATTATTTTTCATCAATTATATTAACATAAAGTTGAATATATACATTGGCTGTTACTTGTAGATCAGGTATTTGAAACCATCTTACGTTGTTTGTTGTATACATATTTGCCCCTTCATGATTTCCCTTCCACGTAAAACTTTGTTTGAACTACAAAAAATATGATATTGATTGATTTTATCAAACATTATTAAGATAGGTTTAAATGGAAGAAAGAACAATTATGAAGATTATACTTATATTTGATCATGGAATAAATACAGTTAGGATGATGAAATAGATATAGGTAGTATCATGAAATAAAACAGGTATATCATGTAATGAATACGGGTAGGATGATAAAATAAAATCAGGTACATGTACAATGTAAGATGATGAAATAAATACAGGTAAGATGATGAAATGAATACAGGTAGGATAATGAAATGAATACAGGTAGGACGATGAAATGAATACAGGTAGGAAGATGAATTGAATGCAGGTATATCATGTAATAAATACAGGTAGGACGATGAAATAAATACAGGTAGGATGATATATAAATACAGGTAGGATGATATATAAATACAGGTAGGATGATATATAAATACAGGTAGGATGATATATAAATACAGGTAGGATGATATATAAATACAGGTACGATTACAAAATGAATGCATGTTTTGTAATGAAATGAATACAGGTCGGATGATATTAAAAAGCAATATCAATACAGTTACAGTACGAATTGCTACTTGCATATAACATATTAATTAACTTATTAAATCATTTAAGCATCAAAGAATCAATTTATCATTTTAGCCGATTCAAAATAGATAGAAAGCACGTATGTGTATATCCCCCACGTTTGAAGGGAAATGTTAACCTATATACGTACATTCTCTCTATTACAGTGTTTTGCCTTTTAAAAGTCTTATGTGGCCGTTTATATTTCCAAAGTCCTTGAAGTGATATTTGTAACATAACATCAAAATTATAATACTAGGATACAAAGATTGCATTTGCCTTTCCAAGCATCTAATTATATTGCCGTTAACACATTCGTGTATTCAAAATCTCATAAAAATTATTTACATTTGTTTACAACGTAAGATACGGCATTCTTTAAGAAGATAACAAAACAGCAAAATAATAATACGATGACAATTATGTTATTTCTCTTACTGTTGTAAACAATTCATGAAAATATGGAAATGGATAGTACTGATGTTACCATGATTCCTTTGGAGTTTAATGTACAACATCTAGTGAACCACACGAGATAAAGGTCTTAAACATATATCTATTTATTAGAAAGAATAAAACGTGAACGCTACCGACAACAGCCGGTGCAAACTTATGTGACGTTAGTTAAATGTTCTAAAAGTTTTCATTGGCAGTGAAAATGAAGTGAAAAGAGGTCTTTTAATATTGTGTTTTGGAGACATCAGAATTTTTAGCTATTTCGATTTTCTAAAACAAAACATCCTTTACATTTCACATTTTTCATTACAATGCCCCTTTTAAAGGAATTTTCCTTGAAGTATCATCAAGCAAAAATCGTCGTTGCCATCACTCATGGCATATACAAAGAAATCGAATGCGACACTAGATTATAAAGAAAAGAAGGTAAATATTAAAGAGGAGATATAAATAAAACAGGACTCACCATTACCCCCGGCTCGTCGATCTGTAATAATGGTGTGTAGTAAGCATCCACATAGATTAACACTTTCTCCTTATCATTGTCATCAAACCTCAGGTACGCTCATTGTGAGACACCTATATTGATATTGATTGGATCCGTGTGTATACCTAGATTAGCCAACGACTAAAAAGATGATACCTGACAGGGTACAATCACGTCACAGGAAAGCTACAAACAGAGTCCACCTGTTAGGATATAACTAGGATATACAGAGTACAACTGTAAGGATATAACTAGGATATACAGAGTACACCAGTCAGGATATGATTAGGATATACAGAGTCCACCTGTCAGAATATAACTAGGATATACAGAGTACACCTGTTAGGATATAATTAGGATATACAGAGTCCACCTGTTAGGATATAGCTAGGATATACAGAGTACACCTTTCAGGATATAATTAGGATATACAGAGTCCACTTGTTAGGATATAACTAGGATATACAGAGTACACCTGTCAGGATATAATTAGGATATACAGAGTACACTTGTTAGGATATAACTAGAATATACAGAGTCCACTTGTTAGGATATAACTAGGATATACAGAGTACACCTGTCAGGATATAATTAGGATATACAGAGTACACCTGTCAGGATATAACTAGGATATACAGAGTCCACTTGTTAGGATATAACTAGGATATACAGAGTACACCTGTCAGGATATAACTAGGATATACAGAGTACATCTGTCAGGATATAACTAGGATATACAGAGTACACTTGTTAGGATATAACTAGGATATACAGAGTTCACCTGTAAGGATATAACTAGGATATAAAGAGTATACCTGTAAGGATATGACTAGGATATACAGAGTATACCTGTAAGGATATCACTAGGATATACAGAGTACACCTGTCAGGATATAACTAGGATATACAGAGTCTACCTGTCAGGATATAACTAGGATATACAGAGTACACTTGTTAGGATATAACTAGGATATACAGAGTCCACCTGTTAGGATATAACTAGGATATAAAAAGAGTCCACCTGTCAAGATATAACTAGGATATAAAGAGTCCACCTGTCAGGATATAACTTGGATATACAGAGTACACTTGTTAGGTTATAACTAGGATATACAGAGTACACTTGTTAGGATATAACTAGGATATACAGAGTACACTTGTTAGGATATAACTAGGATATACAGAGTCCACCTGTTAGGATATAACTAGGATATACAGAGTTCACCTGTAAGGATATAACTAGGATATAAAGAGTATACCTGTAAGGATATGACTAGGATATACAGAGTATACCTGTAAGGATATCACTAGGATATACAGAGTACACCTGTCAGGATATAACTAGGATATACAGAGTCTACCTGTCAGGATATAACTAGGATATACAGAGTACACTTGTTAGGATATAACTAGGATATACAGAGTCCACCTGTTAGTATATAACTAGGATATACAGAGTCCACCTGTCAAGATATAACTAGGATATAAAGAGTCCACCTGTCAGGATATAACTTGGATATACAGAGTACACTTGTTAGGTTATAACTAGGATATACAGAGTACACTTGTTAGGATATAACTAGGATATACAGAGTACACTTGTTAGGATATAACTAGGATATACAGAGTCCACCTGTTAGGATATAACTAGGATATACAGAGTCCACCTGTCAAGATATAACTAGGATATAAAGAGTCCACCTGTCAGGATATAACTTGGATATACAGAGTACACTTGTTAGGATATAACTAGGATATACAGAGTCCACCTGTTAGGATATAACTAGGATATACAGAGTACATTTGTTAGGATATAATTAGGATATACAGAGTACACTTGTTAGGATATAACTAGGATATACAGAGTCCACCTGTCAAGATATAACTAGGATATAAAAAAAAGTCCACCTGTCAGGATATAACTTGGATATACAGAGTACACTTGTTATGATATAACTAGGATATACAGAGTCCACCTGTCAGGATATAACTAGGATATACAGAGTACACCTGTCAGGATATAACTAGGATATACAGAGTACACCTGTCAGGATATAACTAGGATATACAGAGTACACTTGTTAGGATATAACTAGGATATACAGAGTACACCTGTCAGGATATAACTAGGATATACAGAGTACACATGTTAGGTTATAACTAGGATATACAGAGTACACCTGTCAGGACATACTTGTTATGATAACTCCATTTTGAGACGTGTTTGAATACGGAATTAGAAAAGTGTTTGCAGTATTTTTTCTCTTTTCGTGTTCCTATTATCTGCTACCACTCATAAAAGAGTAACTTCTCAAGTTTTTTTGTTATGCCTTTTTTATCCTGTTTCATACATGTGTACAGATGGTGTCCCGTCATACTGATTTTCTTTCGCACCACCAATTGTTTCTAAATACATGTATCCGCATTTTTGCCCGAAAGAATTTTCATTTTAAGTGATCATATTTTGGATCACGTTAGAAGTTAAGAATCCTGAAGAAATGCGACTTGTATTTAACTGTTTTCCATTGAGGTAAACATTAATGATATCGGTACCATCTGACTTCCGGTACTACCTAACACCGACTTAGTGACGCGTCATCAACCCCCGCTATGTAATCTTATACTTCTCTTCTGAAAAGACTTTCAAATGAAACAGCTTGTACTTGTCACAAGACAAATATGATTGAAAACAAACCAAAAATGTCCATATCTGTTTTGTTTTATTTGTTCCATTGAAAAAATCATAGAACTGTTTGTTTCCACTCCATTGTTGTTAAAAGAACAAAACAAATACAAATCAATGCTACATAGAAAAATACCAATACCAGTTATTATAATATACAGAGAAAAATACCAATACCAGTTATTATAATATACAGAGAAAAATATCAATACCAGTTATTACAATGTACAAATGTACAGAGAAAAATATCAGTAACAATTATTACAATGTTTAAATGTAGAGGTAATGATTGCCTCATCAATGTTATGACTGAAATAGAGGTCGAGTCGACAGAAAATTAACCAGAATTAATTCCAAGAGAAAAACCAGCGGGGTCAGCACCAGAATAAGGATTAACGATAAACCATGGATAAGTTCAAGTCAGAGAAAAAATTTGAGACTAAGCGATAGATTGCTAGAACAAGCGAAATATTTGGTGCATCCAAGGAGTATCAATTAAAAATTCAGCGAAACACAGTCAATAATATGAAAAAAGCATTCTAGAAAATCCATTGAGTATAACTGTTTGCCAACGAAAATCTTACTTTGGATACCAATGGTGGTGTATTTAAAAAGTATCAAATATATTCGATTATGACCTTCGTACGAGAGTACTTCCCGATTTTGTTGGAAATAATGATCTGAACTGTAAATAATTGTACGAGTTGAAACAGTTACCCATCCACCGATCGTCTTATTTCTCTTAATCCTGTTTTCAGTACAATTTCCTGAAAAGAATCTTTTAAAATAGGTATTTAAGGTACCTCTGGCAAAAACATACTCATAAAAAACACAATCAGATTTCTAACCTAAACATAACCTAACAAATATTTAAACCTTTGAGGAAATAATAACAGCGTTGAAGCTAGCATGGTATTCCGTGATGTTACCAAAACACCCGAGTTCGACACAATGACCTGGTTTATAAACCATTGTTATTATGATATATGTAATATTGCGTGGGAATTTTGTCTTACTTGGTGAATCCTTCCTCTTCTCAATGTGTGTTATATAAACCTTACATCCTAGTTCAGCATTTGATGACTTGACTGTTAAAAATGTCGTTCGTCATAAACATTTAGGTTTATTTTAGAACAGTCAAACGTAATGGCCTAACCATATTTAGTTCATATATATGCAGAAGATTGATATATTTAGAATGTCGGGTAGACATTAATAGGGTAGAAAACCGGAACCGAACAATAAATGTATCAGATTACGATCTTGTTTGATAATTTTAGTCTGTAATAATGATAGACTTTTATTGTCTGACAATGTGTAACCTGATACATTTATGTAGATATCACATTGAGTCTATTTCTGTAGATGTCATTCGATATAATCAAATGTGTCTAATGGGCAATTACTGGTAATGAAGTGAATACATCATTTGATATAAAGGAAAAATTCTCTCACATTGGTATTTTATGCCGAAACACGATCAATGGAAGTCATCATATCTCGATCAATATCAAGGCGGTGTGTATAATAAGTTTGTCCTCTCTCGATAATAGATCTGTTTCTCTTGTCAAGGTCAATCAAAACTACAACATTTATGTAAAAAAAAAAAAAAAATACAACAAAAAACACAGTTGCTGTGCTACAGCATCGTGACAAACTGAAACGTTATAAACTAAATACTAATTTTATAAGGACACATATGCACACTATGCATTAAGTATTTTATTATCAATTTAACCCTACAAATGCCCGTGTTTCTGGTACGCTCTCCGATTTCGTCTGGAAACTACAGAAACAGCCATGTGAATTAGTTTTTGTAGACATTTTTATTACTACATTTTTTGTAACTCAGCACTTACCTACCTTACATTAATGGAACAGCAGGAGTAAGGAAATACTTATTTACTAAGGTACAATGTAGGTGAACACGAATTTAAGTCATATCAACCTAAATTTAAGTTAGCCAGGTAAAATGACACTGTATATATATATATATATTTTTTTAAAGTTGTTTCCGTATGGACGAATGGATTTTTTGCGGCATGCAATTAATGCTGACGGGAACCTAAGTGTTACTATACCGAGTATAAAACAGAGAACAGTTGGCGGTGTCCTATTGTGAACATAATAATAATCTGAATATTTCTTCTTCTTTACGGATAATAGGATTTTAACCAAAATTCGGTCTCTCTTGGGAAATCCATGTGTGACGCCATTCAAACTTTAAATTTACAGTTGTCAGAATGTTAAGCTACCGTAACCAACAGATACAAAATATCAAATTATATCGTAAAATTATCTTCTATTGTTTCAGAAAATTAACCGCGTTAAGTCTGTATCAAGGGGTGATGGACATTTATAGCTTTTTTATAACCAGTGTAAGTATTTAGCTCGACATTGCAGCAGTAGCCTTGCTATTCACTCATTTATATTACTAAATGTGAAAATCCTTATTTCCATATTGGGTTCATGGGCAGGGATACAATACTTTCGGTCAAAACCCACGAGTATTTCTGGAGGAGTGGACTACTAAAGGAAATGGTGACCGACGTCAAATCTCCCAACATTAGATTAATTTACATCACAAGCCAACGTTTCAAACAAATCAAGCTTGATGTCCGATTGAGCGTCAATAAATCAAATAAAACTCAAAACAATTTATTTTAATTAATAATTTTATTTAATATAAATTAAAGAGTTGGCACAAACTGTCTCTTCATTTTGTATCCATAGTTAACAAAATATTCTGTACTTATCTACGACGCATTATACCATACACACACAACTCTTTGACCATATCCACTAAGATAGAGTGAACCGTACTTAATAAGGCACTTTACAGCGTTCATATGAATATTAGCAATGTCTTCTTCATTAAATGATATCCCCGTTTACTAAAATAAAATATCTTCTATAAAGTATGTAATGTATAATTCATGAATATTGAATGTCATTGGTAGACCCAGACACTACACAGTATAACCAAATATACGGTCGTTTACATACATTGTAGGCTAACAAGTTCAATCACATATTTAGTCACAAAAAGTTTGTTACACATCCGGTATTAGGTACATCGATCAGTGATGTTTAGTCTATCAAAAAGTTTGTTACACATCCGGTATTGGGTACATCGATCAGTGATATTTAGTCTATCAAAAAGTTTGTTACACATCCGGTATTAGGTACATCGATCAGTGATATTTAGTCACAAAAAGTTTGTTACACATCCGGTATTAGGTACATCGATCAGTGATGTTTAGTCTATCAAAAAGTTTGTTACACATCCGGTATTGGGTACATCGATCAGTGATATTTAGTCTATCAAAAAGTTTGTTACACATCCGGTATTAGGTACATCGATCAGTGATGTCATCCCGGTGTAACCTTAGTTGGTATTGAATTTTGGAGCAGAGACAATAAAGGTTGCTTATTGCAAAGACGTGCACAAACACGTATCCGTGTAGTGTTATTAGCACTAGATGCTGCCATCAGTACGAAACGACTCTAAACAAACCCATCAGTCACAACATGTCAGCTCTGAAATGGTCCTTATAACTGGAGTCGAGTTATACCCCGGAGGTGTTATGTTATACGTCATGATCGATATCTAATGAATTAGTGTGATATTCACCTTCGGTATAACTCTATGACAATTTATGTATGATGAAAGTGCGTGTTAATGACTGATTCACGAACCTGCTGCTCTTTCCATTCTTGTGTTGGAAAGCATTCTTTTATAGTCCATCCACACTACCATAAACAGACACACCGTTTGTAATCAAATATCAATATGACCGATGAAAGGCCCGTTTCAGCTTGTATACTTATACAAGCTATGGAAATATTAAGGTATGCTTGCGAAAGTGTGCTTCACGCCGTTGGAGCTATACCTTAATAAATCACTTCGACACAAACACATCGACAAGACGTATCGGATGATGGTTGGTAGAAATGAAATGCCACAGTACATGTATTAAATACTGTAAATTTTACATAAAAATAAATCCCAATTATCAAAATCGTCGACACTGCATCTAAATATTTCCGGGCATATAATGTTTATAATAATTTTCATAATGATAGCTATTCACAATAAATATATCTCTTCTCTTTGAAAAAAAAAGTATAAAGTGTTCCACGTTTATTAATTTTAAATATCTATTACTTCCAAACGTACATGAGACAGTGACACAATTATCGTCATCCACGTCCACCTTTCAATGTATATTTATCAAGTGATGCGAAACTCAATGTATATTTATCAAGTGATGCGAAACTCAATGTATATTTATCAAGTGATGCGAAACTCAAAGATGGACATGTGAAATACGATACCAAATGGATGGGGAAGGTTGAGGACTGTATCCTAGTCTTGTCTTCGTAGAGCTATCATATCACGCTAACTCACATGGAGACATGAAACTGTCATATATATGACATCGAAAGTATGCATCATTGTATTACAGATATAAAACAGTATGCACAACCATGAGATCACCAATTCGACGGAATAAATGTGACTTTTAAAACAAACACCAGTGAATATCACATACATGTTCCCAGAACTGCAAATAATAAGAAAAAATATATACGATTTCTATTATCTGCTTATAAAAATGATGAAATGTTAATAAAAAGAATTAATAAATAAAAATCATGTTTATCGATCTAGTAGGGGACATCAGAAGTCTCTCATACAATGCAGCTCCTTAGCTCGCGAGACTGGCCTTTCGTGTAAAATTATCAATGAAAGAACATGTTGATAATCGTGAACGTAAACGAGTCATCATACAATCACGCCCACCCACCGATCCCTATTCTCACCAACTCTGAAAATCAACTACCATTCCAGACTTACAAAATTGCTATGTAGACTTTGAAAAAGACTTAAAAGACATTGACGGGTAGACCGTACAACTGTATCATTTATATAATCTCCATTCTTACAACTTGTATCATTTAGGTTCTTGTACAAACGTAAAGAAGGCAGATATTTTCATAGCATCCTACATTTTACCCTGTTTTGATCACATGGGCTAAGTAATACCATTAAGCTTATATGGGGGCGTATTGATAAGTTGTGAGCCTCATATTGCATGATTTGAATTTTGCCGGACATATTGTATTATTTTCAACATAATCTCCTTCAGTATCTATAAACTTTTGCCAGCGGTGTTTAAGGGCCACATTTAAAGAACTCCTTTTCTTGGCTGTTAAGAAAGTCATCCACTGCATGTTAGGGTTAGGGTGCCTGAAATAGATGTTTTCAGTTTTGGAAATAGATGAAAGTCTGATGGAGATCAAGTGATAAGGCGGATACTCAATCAATTTAAAGCCACAATCGTGAAAGGCAGCCATGGTAATGACAGACTCTTTCAACCTAACCCTAACCAGTGTTATCCATTTAGCAAAAATCGCTTCTTGTCTTGTTTACTTTAGAGTGCTACCCCGTCGATATACACAAACCAAATGAGACCAGTCCTTGGGTACCCCCTTCAATACGAGGCTCACAACTTATCACTCAGCCCTCGTATAACTAACAGGCGTTATAACCATTGGTCTTGTGAGATTTATATACTAACTTTACTAATGCCCTGCGTAAAGATCGTTGTATTGTTAGGACTATTGCATGTACGAAAATGTGCTCTTTGTCAAACATAGTCGCATTTTTTAAATGTTTGACCAGCACGTTGAATGTCCATAACTTGTTCTTTCCTAGTAACGTTCTTCAGAATCTTTACTTTTTTGTCTTTGTTATCATGCACGATTCCGAAAACAATGCTTAATACATAACATTGTGACATAACGAATTGGTCCTCACGTAATGACGAATAAGGCCTATAAAACAGAGTTTTATTGTATAGATCATCCTTCTTACAAAACTCGTCCACGTATCAAGCTTCTCTATACTGTTTCTAAGATATTTATCACTTTGTAAATATTCGTTGTTATTACACTGTGCTACTGGCCGATTCTTCATATTCGAATGATTGTTCTGTGTCGTACGATGATGATGCTGGAAAGAAATTTGTTGCTATTTGAATGTTTTCTTCGCTGTATTCCACGTCATCCTCGTCTGCATCCCGTATAACCTGGATCTGGACCTCGTCGTCCTGGCCTACCTGGAGGTCAGTAAAGGTATCCGTGTCCTGAAACTCATACTTGGCCTTCTTCCTGTCGAAAAAAAGACCAAACATACCGTGTCAACATCAATCATAAATCACAGTACAATGTTAAGTTTAAAAAAAATCGTTACAAGGATAAAATGTGGAAATTCGACGGTACAAATAGCATACATGTACATTATTCTGTAAACAACTGGTGTCTATGACTTTAAAGAATTTGCAGTGAAACAGCTTCTGTCCTCCATCAATGGTTCATAAAGTTTACTATCTTTTATGAAGGACAATATTAGTTATATAGTATCAATATATAGTAGACACGATACGACAGGAATGCCAACCTTTAACGCTTAAGATCATGCGTATAACATAAAATCTCAAATAGCGAAGAGATCACGATCTAGGCAGAAATATCTGCATCTGCAACTACTGCCCAAGTCCGACAGCTCTATGGAATGGTATCCCCGCCAAAAGTCTGTGTGTCTTTCTTACATTCCAATTTGTTTCGTTTACATGTTCCTGTTTACATTCGTACGTCTCTGTCACTTGATTTCATTGTCAGTTTAATATTTGTCATTTACATGATGTTCTTTTCATTCCTGTTTATCATGCTTCCTGGTTTTGCATTACTTTCAGGATCTGCATGTTTTCAATGTTGGTGTTATTTGGCAGTAGGCAAGGATTTAAGATGACACTAAAATTTTGGCGGGTATACCCTCCCATACATCTGTAAAGAGAGATGTTTCAATGTCCCAGCAATAAACGGGCCGATACTCTGACACGATGATGTGAACAAATGGATTGCAATACATATACTTACACATATATAATTATCAACAAATACAAATAATTTTACTTGAAGTAGGTAATAAAAGAATATATTTCTTTCAAAGGCAAACGTAAAACAGCAAATTCATAGGCCTTGCGGTAAGGCTGAATTTGTTGTTTTAGGAGGACGTATAATGTATGTTATTATTAGATACAAATATGAGCTTAAAATGTTTTTGTTTTAGCTTTTTCAGCAAATCATGGCGAGAAAGAATTAAATCTTATATAGAGAAGCAAAAATTACCATATAAATGGCATTACTAATCTGGATAATTGACTTTCTGTAGTTTCTGGTTACAATTTGCCACTCAAGATACTGAGAATATATATTATCTGATTGAAGCAGTATACAAAACATATGAGAACAATTATAGTATTCATTTATGATATAAACAATGGATGTGTGCATTCAAGTTTAATCAAACGTCCCTTTATCTTTATGAAAGCGGTACTTGTTGGACTAAATGCAGAAACTCTAGCTTTCTGAATAAAAACTAAACATATAGTGTAGTAGTACGAATAACTGATAACAATTGTCAGGATACCATCATAGGGGGAACTATCCGGATACCATCACATAGACACAACTATCCGTATACCAACATAGACACAACTATCTGTATACCACCATAGACACAACTATCTGTATACCAACATAGACACAACTATCTGTATACCACCATAGACACAACTATCTGTATACCACCATAGACACAACTATCTGTATACAACCATTAACACAACTATCTGTATACGACCATAGACACAACTATCTGTATACCACCATAGACACAACTATCTGTATACGACCACAGACACAACTGTCTGTTTACCACCATAGACACAACTATCTGTATACCAACATAGACACAACTATCTGTATACCACCATAGACACAACTATCTGTATACCACCATAGACACAACTATCTGTATACCACCATAGACACAACTATCGGTATAGTGTATACCACCATAGACACAACTATCTGTATACCAACATAGACACAACTATCTGTATACCACCATAGACACAACTATCTGTATACCACCATAGACACAACTATCTGTATACCACCATAGACACAACTGTCTGATACACCATAGACAACTATCTGTATACCACCATAGACACAACTATCTGTATACCACCATAGACACAACTATCTGTATACCACCATAGACACAACTATCTGTATACCACCATTAACACAACTATCTGTATACGACCACAGACACAACTATCTGTTTACCACCATAGACACAACTATCTGTATACCACCATTAACACAACTATCTGTATACGACCACAGACACAACTATCTGTTTACCACCATAGACACAACTATCTGTATACAACCATTGACACAACTATATGTATACAACCATTGACACAACTATATGTATACCATCACATAGACACAACTATCTGTATACCACTATAGACACAACTATCTGTATACCATCATAGACACAACTATCTGTATACCACCATAGACACAACTATCTGTATACCACCATAAACACAGCTATCTGTATACCACCATAGACACAACTATCTGTATACCACCATAGACACAACTATCTGTTTACCACCATAGACACAACTATCTGTATACCACTATAGACACAACTATCTGTATACCAACATAGACACAATGATCTGTATACCACCATAGACACAACTATATGTATACCATCACATAGACACAACTATCTGTATACCACCATAGACACAACTATCTGTATACCACCATAGACACAACTATCTGTATACCACCATAGACACAACTATCTGTATACCACCATAGACACAACTATCTGTATACCACCATAGACACAACTATCTGTATACCACCATAGACACAACTATCTGTATACCACCATAGACACAACTATCTGTATACCACCATAGACACAACTATCTGTATACCACCATAGACACAACTATCTGTATACCACCATAGACACAACTATCTGTATACCACCATAGACACAACTATCTGTATACCACCATAGACACAACTATCTGTATACCACCATAGACACAACTATCTGTATACCACCATAGACACAACTATCTGTATACCACCATAGACACAACTATCTGTATACCACCATAGACACAACTATCTGTATACCACCATAGACACAACTATCTGTATACCACCATAGACACAACTATCTGTATACCACCATAGACACAACTATCTGTATACCACCATAGACACAACTATCTGTATACCACCATAGACACAACGATCTGTATACCACCATAGACACAACTATCTGTATACCACATAGACACAACTATCTGTATACCACTATAGACACAACTATCTGTATACCACCATAGACACAACTATCTGTATACCACCATAGACACAACTATCTGTACCACATAGACACAACTATCTGTATACCACCATAGACACAACTATCTGTATACCACCATAGACACAACTATCTGTATACCACCATAGACACAACTATCTGTATACCACCATAGACACAACTATCTGTATACCACCATAGACACAACTATCTGTATACCACCATAGACACAACTATCTGTATACCACCATAGACACAACTATCTGTATACCACATAGACACAACTATCTGTATACCACCATAGACACAACTATCTGTATACCACCATAGACACAACTATCTGTATACCACCATAGACACAACTATCTGTATACCACCATAGACACAACTATCTGTATACCACCATAGACACAACTATATGTATACCACCATAGACACAACTATATGTATACCATCACATAGACACAACTATCTGTATACCACCATAGACACAACTATCTGTATACCACCATAGACACAACTATCTGTATACCACCATAGACACAACTATCTGTATACCACCATAGACACAACTATCTGGATACCACCATAGACACAACTATATGTATACCATCACATAGACACAACTATCTGTATACCACCATAGACACAACTATCTGTATACCACCATAGACACAACTATCTGGATACCACCATAGACACAACTATCTGTATACCATCACATAGACACAACTATATGTATACCACTATAGACACAACTATCTGTATACCATCATAGACACAACTATCTGTATACCACCATAGACACAACTATCTGGATACCACCATAGACACAACTATCTGTATACCACCACAGACACAACTATCTGTATACCAACATAGACACAACTATCTGTATACCACCACAGACACAACTATCTGTATACCAACATAGACACAACTATCTGGATACCACCATAGACACAACTATCTGGATACCACCATAGACACAACTATCTGTATACCACCATAGACACAACTATATGTATACCATCACATAGACACAACTATCTGTATACCACCATAGACACAACTATATGTATACCATCACATAGACACAACTATCTGTATACCACCATAGACACAACTATCTGTATACCACCATAGACACAATGATCTGTATACCACCATAGACACAACTATCTGACTACCACCATAGACACAACTATATGTATACCACCATAGACACAACTATCTGTATACCACCATAGACACAACTATCTGTATACCACCATAGACACAACTATCTGTATACCACCATTGACACAACTATCTGTATACCACCATAGACACAACTATCCGGATACCATCACATAGACACAAATATCCGTATACCAACATAGACACGACTATCTGTATACAACCATTAACACAACTATCTGTATACGACCACAGACACAACTATCTGTTTACCACCATAGACACAACTATCTGTATACCACCATAAACACAGCTATATGTATACCACCATAGACACAACTATCCGGATACCATCACATAGACACAAATATCCGTATACCAACATAGACACGACTATCTGTATACAACCATTAACACAACTATCTGTATACGACCACAGACACAACTATCTGTATACCACTATAGACACAACTATCTGTATACCACCATAGACACAACTATCTGTATACCATCACATAGACACAACTATCTGTATACCACCATAGACACAACTATCTGTATACCACCATAGACACAACTATCTGGATACCACCACAGACACAACTATCTGGATACCACCATAGACACAACTATATGTATACCACCATAGACACAACTATCTGGATACCACCATAGACACAACTATCTGTATACCAACATAGACACAAATATCTGTATACCATCACATAGACACAACTATCTGTATACCACCATAGACACAACTATCTGTATACCACCATAGACACAACTATCTGTATACCACCATAGACACAACTATCTGTATACCACCATAGACACAACTATCTGTTTACCACCATAGACACAACTATCTGTATACCACCATAGACACAACTATCTGTATACAACCATTTACACAACTATCTGTATACCACCATAGACACAGCTATCTGTATACCACCATAGACACAACTATCTGTATACCACCATAGACACAACTATCTGTATACCACCATAGACACAACTATCTGTATACCACCATAGACACAACTATCTGTTTACCACCATAGACACAACTATCTGTATACCACCATAGACACAACTATCTGTATACAACCATTTACACAACTATCTGTATACCATCACATAGACACAACTATCCGTATACAACCATAGACACAACTATCTGTATACCACCATAGACACAAATATCTGTATACAACCATTTACACAACTATCTGTATACGACCACAGACACAACTGTCTGTATACCACCATAGACACAACTATCTGGATACCACCATAGACACAACTATATGTATACCATCACATAGACACAACTATCTGTATACCACCATAGACACAAATATCCGTATACCAACATAGACACAACTATCTGTATACAACCATTTACACAACTATCTGTATACGACCACAGACACAACTGTCTGTATACCAACATAGACACAACTATCTGTATACAACCATTTACACAACTATCTGTATACCACCATAGACACAACTATCTGGATACCACCATAGACACAACTATATGTATACCACCATAGACACAAATATCCGTATACCAACATAGACACAACTATCTGTATACAACCATTTACACAACTATCTGTATACGACCACAGACACAACTGTCTGTATACCAACATAGACACAACTATCTGTATACCACCATAGACACAAATATCCGTATACCAACATAGACACAACTATCTGTATACAACCATTTACACAACTATCTGTATACGACCACAGACACAACTGTCTGTATACCAACATAGACACAACTATCTGTATACAACCATTTACACAACTATCTGTATACCACCATAGACACAACTATCTGGATACCACCATAGACACAACTATATGTATACCATCACATAGACACAACTATCTGTATACCACCATAGACACAACTATCTGTATACCACTATAGACACAACTATCTGTATACCACCATAGACACAACTATCTGTATACCACCATAGACACAATGATCTGTATACCACCATAGACACAACTATATGTATACCATCACATAGACACAACTATCTGTATACCACCATAGACACAACTATCTGTATACAACCATTTACACAACTATCTGTATACCACCATAGACACAACTATCTGGATACCACCATAGACACAACTATATGTATACCACCATAGACACAAATATCCGTATACCAACATAGACACAACTATCTGTATACAACCATTTACACAACTATCTGTATACGACCACAGACACAACTGTCTGTATACCAACATAGACACAACTATCTGTATACCACAATAGACACAATTATCTGTATACCATCACATAGACACAAATATCCGTATACCAACATAGACACAATTATCTGTATACAACCATTTACACAACTATCTGTATACGACCACAGACACAACTGTCTGTATACCACCATAGACACAACTATCTGTATACCACCATAAACACAGCTATCTGTATACCACCATAGACACAACTATCTGTATACCACCATAGACACAACTATCTGTTTACCACCATAGACACAACTATCTGTATACCACTATAGACACAACTATCTGTATACCAACATAGACACAATGATCTGTATACCACCATAGACACAACTATATGTATACCATCACATAGACACAACTATCTGTATACCACCATAGACACAACTATCTGTATACCACTATAGACACAACTATCTGTATACCACCATAGACACAACTATCTGTATACCACCATAGACACAACTATCTGTATACCACTATAGACACAACTATCTGTATACCACCATAGACACAACTATCTGTATACCATCATAGACACAACTATCTGTATACCACTATAGACACAACTATCTGTATACCACCATAGACACAACTATCTGTATACCACCATAGACACAACTATCTGTATACCACCATAGACACAACTATCTGTATACCACCATAGACACAACTATCTGTATACCACCATAGACACAACTATCTGTATACCACCATAGACACAACTATCTGTATACCACCATAGACACAACTATCTGTATACCACCATAGACACAACTATCTGTATACCACCATAGACACAACTATCTGTATACCATCATAGACACAACTATCTGTATACCACTATAGACACAACTATCTGTATACCACCATAGACACAACTATCTGTATACCACTATAGACACAACTATCTGTATACCACCATAGACACAACTATCTGTATACCACCATAGACACAACTATCTGTATACCACCATAGACACAACTATATGTATACCACCATAGACACAACTATATGTATACCATCACATAGACACAACTATCTGTATACCACCATAGACACAACTATCTGTATACCACCATAGACACAACTATCTGTATACCACCATAGACACAACTATCTGTATACCACCATAGACACAACTATCTGGATACCACCATAGACACAACTATATGTATACCATCACATAGACACAACTATCTGTATACCACCATAGACACAACTATCTGTATACCACCATAGACACAACTATCTGGATACCACCATAGACACAACTATCTGTATACCATCACATAGACACAACTATATGTATACCACTATAGACACAACTATCTGTATACCATCATAGACACAACTATCTGTATACCACCATAGACACAACTATCTGGATACCACCATAGACACAACTATCTGTATACCACCACAGACACAACTATCTGTATACCAACATAGACACAACTATCTGTATACCACCACAGACACAACTATCTGTATACCAACATAGACACAACTATCTGGATACCACCATAGACACAACTATCTGGATACCACCATAGACACAACTATCTGTATACCACCATAGACACAACTATATGTATACCATCACATAGACACAACTATCTGTATACCACCATAGACACAACTATCTGTATACCACCATAGACACAACTATCTGTATACCACCATAGACACAACTATCCTGTATACCATCACATAGACACAAATATCCGTATACCAACATAGACAACGACTTATCTGTATACAACCATTACACAACTATCTGTATACGACCACAGACACAACTATCTGTTTACCACCATAGACACAACCTATCTAGTATACCACCATAAACACAGCTATATGTATACCACCATGACAACAACTATCCGGATACCATCACATAGACACAATATCCGTATACACAACATAGACACGACTATCTGTATACAAACCATTAACACAAGATCTGTATAACGACCACAGACACAAACTATCTGTATACCGACTATAGACACAACTATCTGTATACACCATAGACACAACTATCTGTATACCATCACATAGACACAAACTATCTGTATACCACCATAGACACAACTATCTGATACCACCATAGACACAACTATCCGTATACCAACATAGACACAACTATCTGTATACCACTATAGACACAACTATCTGTATACCACCATAGACACAACTATCTGTATACCATCACATAGACACAACTATCTGTATACCACCATAGACACAACTATCTGTATACCACCATAGACACAACTATCTGGATACCACCACAGACACAACTATCTGGATACCACCATAGACACAACTATATGTATACCACCATAGACACAACTATCTGGATACCACCATAGACACAACTATCTGTATACCAACATAGACACAACTATCTGTATACCATCACATAGACACAACTATCTGTATACCACCATAGACACAACTATCTGTATACCACCATAGACACAACTATCTGTATACCACCATAGACACAACTATCTGTATACCACCATAGACACAACTATCTGTATACCACCATAGACACAACTATCTGTATACCACCATAGACACAACTATCTGTATACAACCATTTACACAACTATCTGTATACCACCATAGACACAGCTATCTTATACCACCATAGACAACTATCTGTATACACCATGACAACAACTATCTGTATACCACATAGACCACAACTCTGTATACACCATAGACACAACTATCTGTTCCCACCATAGACACAACTTCTGTCTCCATCATGTTAAAATTTACAACTTTTATAAGACAATTGTATGATCAATAATAGACACGATACGAAACATGCCAACATTGTTAACCCTTACAGATCAATGCGTATAACATAACAATTCAACAAGCAAGACACACATCTGTAATACTGCATCTGCAAACTACTGCAAGCGACAGCATCATGGAATGGTATCCACAGCCAAAAGTCTGTTACCGTCATATCTGTACACTTCCAATTTGTTGTCGTTACATGTCCATGTTACATTCGTACTCTCTGTCACTATCTATCATGTCATTTACAATTTGTCCATTTACACTGATGTTCTTTACATCCTGTTACACTTCCTGTTTTGCATACTTTAGATCTCATGTTTTCAATGTTGGTGTTATTTGGCAGTAGGCAAGGATTTAAGATGACACTAAAATTTTGGCGGGTATACCCTCCCATACATCTGTAAAGAGAGATGTTTCAATGTCCCAGCAATAAACGGGCCGATACTCTGACACGATGATGTGAACAAATGGATTGCAATACATATACTTACACATATATAATTATCAACAAATACAAATAATTTTACTTGAAGTAGGTAATAAAAGAATATATTTCTTTCAAAGGCAAACGTAAAACAGCAAATTCATAGGCCTTGCGGTAAGGCTGAATTTGTTGTTTTAGGAGGACGTATAATGTATGTTATTATTAGATACAAATATGAGCTTAAAATGTTTTTGTTTTAGCTTTTTCAGCAAATCATGGCGAGAAAGAATTAAATCTTATATAGAGAAGCAAAAATTACCATATAAATGCATTACTAATCTGGATAATTGACTTTCTGTAGTTTCTGGTTACAATTTGCCACTCAAGATACTGAGAATATATATTATCTGATTGAAGCAGTATACAAAACATATGAGAACAATTATAGTATTAATTTATGATATAAACAATGGATGTGTGCATTCAAGTTTAATCAAACTTCCCTTTATCTTTATGAAAGCGGTACTTGTTGGACTAAATGCAGAAACTCTAGCTTTCTGAATAAAAACTAAACATATAGTGTAGTAGTACGAATAACTGATAACAATTGTCAGGATACCATCATAGGGGGAACTATCCGGATACCATCACATAGACACAAATATCCGTATACCAACATAGACACAACTATCTGTATACAACCATTAACACAACTATCTGTATACAACCATTAACACAACTATCTGTATACGACCATAGACACAACTATCTGTATACCACCATAGACACAACTATCTGTATACAACCATTAACACAACTATCTGTATACGACCATAGACACAACTATCTGTATACCACCATAGACACAACTATCTGTATACGACCACAGACACAACTGTCTGTATACCACCATAGACACAACTATCTGTATACCAACATAGACACAACTATCTGTATACCACCATAGACACAACTATCTGTTTACCACCATAGACACAACTATCTGTATACCACCATAGACACAACTATCGGTATAGTGTATACCATCATAGACACAACTATCTGTATACCACCATAGACACAACTATCTGTATACCACCATAGACACAACTATCTGTATACCACCATAGACACAACTATCTGTATACCACCATAGACACAACTGTCTGTATACCACCATAGACACAACTATCTGTATACCACCATAGACACAACTATCTGTATACCACCATAGACACAACTATCTGTATACCACCATAGACACAACTATCTGTATACCACCATAGACACAACTATCTGTATACCACCATAGACACAACTATCTGTATACCACCATAGACACAACTATCTGTATACCATCACATAGACACAACTATCTGTATACCACCATAAACACAACTATCTGTATACAACCATTAACACAACTATCTGTATACCACCATAGACACAACTATCTGTATACCACCATAGACACAACTATCTGTATACCACCATAGACACAACTATCTGTATACCACAATAGACAACTATCTGTATACCACCATAGACACAACTATCTGTATACCACCATAGACACAACTATCTGTATACCACCATAGACACAACTATCTGTATACCATCACATAGACACAACTATCTGTATACCACCATAAACACAACTATCTGTATACCACCATAGACACAAATATCTGTATACAACCATTTACACAACTATCTGTATACCACCATAGACACAACTATCTGTATACCACCATAGACACAACTATCTGTATACCAACATAGACACAACTATCTGTATACCACCATAGACACAACTATCTGTATACCACCATAGACACAACTATCTGTATACCACCATAGACACAACTATCTGTATACCACCATAGACACAACTATCTGTATACCACCATAGACACAACTATCTGTATACCACCATAGACACAACTATCTGTATACGACCATAGACACAACTGTCTGTATACCACCATAGACACAACTATCTGTATACCACCATAGACACAACTATCTGTATACCACCATAGACACAACTATCTGTATACCACCATAGACACAACTATCTGTATACCACCATAGACACAACTATCTGTATACAACCATAGACACAACTATCTGTATACCACAATAGACAACTATCTGTATACCACAATAGACAACTATCTGTTTACCACAATAGACAACTATCTGTATACCACCATAGACACAACTATCTGTATACCACCATAGACAGAGCTATCCATATACCTTCAAATAGATACAACTATCTGGATACCTTCACATAAATAAAATATCCAGATACCATCACATAGACACAAATATCCAGATACCATCACATAGATACAAATACCTGGATACCATCACACAGGCACAACTTTTCGGATACGACCATAGACACAACTATCAGACACCAACACATAGATACAACTATTGGTATACCACCACGTACATTTTGTAGGTACAACTATCAGACACCACCACGTAGAAACAACTATTGGTATACCACCACGTAGGTACAACTATCAGACACCACCACGTAGGTACAACTATCAAAACACCACCACGTAGATACAACTATTGGTATACCACCACGTAGGTACAACTATCAGACACCACCACGTAGATACAACTATTGGTATACCACCACGTAGGTACAACTATTGGTATACCACCACGTAGGTACAACTATCAGACACCACCACGTAGGTACAACTATTGGTATACCACCACGTAGGTACAACTATCAGACACCACCACGTAGGTACAACTATTGGTATACCACCACGTAGGTACAACTATTGGTATACCACCACGTAGGTACAACTATTGGTATACCACCACGTAGATACAACTATTGGTATACCACCACGTACGTACAACTATTGGTATACCACCACGTAGGTACAACTATCAGACACCACCACGTAGGTACAACTATTGGTATACCACCATGTAGATACAACTATTGGTATACCACCACGTAGATACAACTATTGGTATACCACCACGTAGGTACAACTATTGGTATACCACCACGTAGGTACAACTATTGGTATACCACCACGTAGGTACAACTATTGGTATACCACCACCTAGGTACAACTATTGGTATACCACCACGTAGGTACAACTATTGGTATACCACCACGTAGATACAACTATTGGTATACCACCACGTAGATACAACTATTGGTATACCACCACGTAGGTACAACTATCAGACACCACCACGTAGGTACAACTATTGGTATACCACCACGTATGTACAACTATTGGTATACCACCACGTAGGTACAACTATTGGTATACCACCATGTAGGTACAACTATCAGACACCACCACGTAGGTACAACTATTGGTATACCACCACGTATGTACAACTATTGGTATACCACCACGTAGATACAACTATTGGTATACCACCACGTAGGTACAACTATTGGTATACCACCACCTAGGTACAACTATTGGTATACCACCACGAAGGTACAACTATCAGACACCACCACATAGATACAACTATTGGTATACCACCACGTAGGTACAACTATCAGACACCACCACGTAGGTACAACTATTGGTATACCACCACGTAGGTACAACTATCAGACACCACCACGTAGCTACAACTATTGGTATACCACCACGTAGGTACAACTATTGGTATACCACCACGTAGGTACAACTATCAGACACCACCACATAGATACAACTATTGGTATACCACCACGTAGGTACAACTATCAGACACCACCACGTAGGTACAACTATTGGTATACCACCACGTAGGTACAACTATTGGTATACCACCACGTAGGTACAACTATTGGTATACCACCACATAGGTACAACTATTGGTATACCACCACGTAGGTACAACTATTGGTATACCACCACGTAGATACAACTATTGGTATACCACCACGTAGATACAACTATTGGTATACCACCACGTAGGTACAACTATCAGACACCACCACGTAGGTACAACTATTGGTATACCACCACGTATGTACAACTATTGGTATACCACCACGTAGGTACAACTATTGGTATACCACCATGTAGGTACAACTATCAGACACCACCACGTAGGTACAACTATTGGTATACCACCACGTATGTACAACTATTGGTATACCACCACGTAGATACAACTATTGGTATACCACCACGTAGGTACAACTATTGGTATACCACCACCTAGGTACAACTATTGGTATACCACCACGTAGGTACAACTATCAGACACCACCACATAGATACAACTATTGGTATACCACCACGTAGGTACAACTATCAGACACCACCACATAGGTACAACTATTGGTATACCACCACGTAGGTACAACTATCAGACACCACCACGTAGCTACAACTATTGGTATACCACCACGTAGGTACAACTATTGGTATACCACCACGTAGGTACAACTATCAGACACCACCACATAGATACAACTATTGGTATACCACCACGTAGGTACAACTATCAGACACCACCACGTAGGTACAACTATTGGTATACCACCACGTAGGTACAACTATCAGACACCACCACGTAGCTACAACTATTGGTATACCACCACGTAGGTACAACTATCAGACACCACCACGTAGCTACAACTATTGGTATACCACCACGTAGGTACAACTATCAGACACCAACATCTGGACATGGCCCCCACTTAATGTAAGTATTCGGGTAGCACCACAATATTGGAATACCTGCTTTTGGAAATTGTTTCCATTTTTAACAAAAACTGCATCATCAATTATATTATGATATGTATATTGACTGGTACTGATGTTAGTATATATCTTGGTTGTCGGTTGATAACCGAGTATCATGAAGCTAATTCAATCTTCGTGTTATAACCAGAGCTGAGAATGTAAAGCCCTGAATAGCTAATAACATTAAAGATCAATATTCTGTACAATGTTGAGAAAAAAGATAGCTCTCTAGCTAGAGTATTTGGGTATATCAGGAACATTGCCATAGCCAAGTGGTCATTTATTCAAATGGAGCTAGTGTATATATACATTATATATGTAATTAAAACCTTGCCCTATGAATAAATGCGACTTGGCTTGCCATACTAATGTCTTAAATGCACACATCACTAAAGATATCAAAAACTTAAGAAAGTGGTTTTAAAGATGAAGTGAATATTAATAAACTTGAGAATTCAACATGTAACAGTAAAAAGTTATCTTTTGTGAATCATGTAAAATAAAACTCTTGATTTCATTTCTTTCATAACCCAACTTGCAAACAAAATAATGACTAGATTTCCTTCCCTAAGACACCAACGATTGTTTGCACTATGCTACGCTACACTTATCTCCCGTGGGTCAAGTCAGTGAGAAATCCTCGTTTCATTGACATCAATCTATAAATAGAAACCAATCAACGTAACGCTAAGGACTATTATTTTTTTAGTTATGTTATAAAAGGTACATGTACACTGTAACAATATGTCTGCGCCCATCAAAGCCTGCAGATTCTGTGATAAGCATCATCATATAGTGGGCAAGAGGTACTACATGTCTGTAGTGTTTTAAACTATAACAGCTAGTACGACAAGGTGTTCGGGATGTTGGTTACAGTCCAGGTGTGTGTTGCATGTAATTTTGTGTGTCATTAGGCTAAACAGAGTATTGAACTTGAACAATGACTAGGCAGTGCAACATAGGCCCTAATTCCTGATAACTGGCTTTTCCATCACCTACACCTAAAATGGTCACGCACTGCCACTGTTATTGATATGCAGTTTCTATACAGCGTGTTTTACCTTCAAGCTGAAATTCCAAGAGGAAAATGTGACAAAGCCAATTAAATAGCCTAAATTAATACGATGAATTTTCACAGAGTTAATTCACCCATGGATGATAAGTGTTGCATGAAAACATAGTGCAATCAACCATGGGTATCCGACGATGTAAGACAGTTTACTCAACTTTTTTCTAGAATAAAACTTTCAATTGCAACACGATTGATACTGAAAAATTATTCATTAGAAATTTTAAACACAGCAAACTCTAGTAGTCCTTTTAAAAGTAGCTTTCACACAAACAAATCCTCCAATGTGGTTGTGAAACAGAAACAAATAAACATTGAGAGGGTTATTTGTGTATCAATATCACACGTGCAACAAAACTATAATTAATAAAAAAAAGTGACGAGAAAACTATCATTGTCAAAGTAATTTTTTTTACCTAAGTCTCTCGCTAAAATTTACAAAAAACAATATCATCACTGTCATGGAG
The DNA here is from genome assembly GCF_902652985.1 of Pecten maximus. Lineage (NCBI taxonomy): Eukaryota > Metazoa > Mollusca > Bivalvia > Pectinida > Pectinidae > Pecten > Pecten maximus. The sequence goes on from NC_047017.1 coordinate 38,227,845, forward strand.
AATTGTAATATGGGGAAAACATACAAGTGAGGATACGTGATAAACTTTCTGTTTGTAACCTAAACAATGGTCTTGCAGTCCAATCGAACATCTTTTTCAATTTCAGTTAATTAGATAAACTAACAGGAAAATCATGTATACTTGCATCAATACAATTATATTAAAAAACTAAAACTATATTTTCATGATACATTTGCCTGATAGTCGACTACAATTCTAAGATAGTAATTTTCCGTGTTTATAAAGTTGATACCATCCCAGGTTAAGATAAACAACAATATCCAAAAGACTAGTAGTACCGACTACCAAGTTACATGCTAAATCACCACCCTACATACACAAGGAACAATAAGGAGAGCTAACACCAAGGATAGCAAAGGGAGGTAAGTGACAAAAACTAAAAGTGAAAGCAGTAAACATGCTAGCCCAGTAAACAAGCCACACACAATATCTACACTAAAAGTCAATATACAGCACATACAAATCTCACAATCAATTAATTCTTTCTCACACTATTGCAAATAAAAATCTCATACACATTTCACTCAACTCTTTCTCACACTATCACACACATTTAATCTCGCACTCATTCAACTCTTTTTCACACTTTCACTGGACAACACAACCCTTCCATGTGACTACATCACACTTCCTTCAATGTTGACCTTGTATCCTCTGATACATCACCATTCAATAACCTCAGATCAAGTATAGAACTTGCTGAGACGTTATATATGGAATTTACCTACTTAATATAACAAAACAAAAAAATATTACTCCTGTTATTTAAATTATTTAATCTATTCCAATTTTTTTTTCTCAAATTCACTTCCCTGCAAAAGGAATTGGCCAAAACCAACAGTCAGTTTCCATGATGTTGATAATAAATGAATGTAATATTGCATTTATCTGTAAATAAGCCCCTGCTCACAAAGAAGACATTGTCTTTATTTTTATCAGCAATTTTAAATAATAAGCTAATTAAACCCTACCAAACATTTCAATACTAAACACTAGCTAGTGGAGGGGGCTTATTTGAGTACAAATACGGAATGTGTTAAGTACATCTACTCGTGATTAGTTTAGGAATGCATAGTAAACTTAAATCTAGTTTAAATATGATAAACTGTTTTAAATATACATGTAATGGTTAACTGCTTTATAAATAATGAGTAGACAATAGGTTGAAATCCTTTTCTCTAGTTAGATATAAAAGCTATACAATTATATAAAATGGTGATGTATCAGATCACACCTTCTGACGTCTACAAAGGCAGAGGATTAATACTGATAAAAGTTTAAATCTCTAGTACATTACAGATACATACGAACTCAACATTCGAAGGGTCTTCAGCTGCAGGCCTTAATAAAGAATGCAAAATAAAAATTGAAAAATCAAAAAAAAACAATCAAAGCTTCATTCTTTTCAACTTACTTTTGTCTGGAAGACGCAATATATAGAGCTATAGTTGTAAATACAGTGTGTCACATTGGTCAATGGGAGACAGGCAGCTTTATATGATAAAGTCACAAAACTACATGCTGAATGACCGCTGATGACAGCCACCAAAGGTTTCTGATACTGATATCAAGGGGCAAGAAATCGTGCAGGTTCATTCTTAAATCCAGGTACCTATAACTATTACCTTCATATCAAAACTTACAAAAAAGTGTCAAACACATGTACTAAGATACCTCTACAGATATAAAATTCAATTTGAAACAAGATTTGTGCAACAGGCAAACCCCTTGACCTTGAATGGATAATGGGTGAAAGAAGAATAAACAAGCGGTTTAAGTTTTCTTACCTTTTCCTTCCAAAGAAGTTCTTGATGGACTGTTTGAAAGCAGTACCCGGCTTTTTCTTGAGTTTGGAAATGTCCTCACTCGATTTAGACATTGGATCCCTAGGGGACATGGGAGCTCTTTCCTTTTTAGCCCTGTTAGGTGTATAAAGAGGGATTTTTGTGTCTTTAGCTGTCATCTTTGTGGGGCTGACTGGAGGGGAAGGAAACTTGGCCTCTGCTGTCATTTGTTCGAGATTGGGCTGACTAAGTCGTCCCAACACCACTGGTAATTTCTTTGGTGTTCTCTCCACACTGGCAGACCCACGACGACCTCTGATGGTAGGAATGTGTGTCCCATCAGCGTTACTAGGAGACAGACTGGTACGTTGAGACTGTTGGGCCACTGGTAATGATGTCCGTTTTACTACATTATTACTATCAACACTACTTACTTTTAATTCATTCCTATTTATGTCAGAAAAACTTGTTCGTAACTTAGTTGGAATTTGTTGTTTCGGCATATTATCTTCTGATGGTTTCTCAGCAGGAACAACATATTTTCTAGCTCGATCTAATGTGTTACATTGAGTCTGTAGGTCCATTGACAGACCACTGGGATGAGACAGTCGTGGGTCATCACTATTGTCAGTAATATCATGGATGATGCTGTCACCTACTACCTCCCCCTGATCATAGCTACTCAGAATAGGGCTCAGTTTGACAGAGTTAACTCCCCTTGCCGGTTTCCTTGGTTCTTGCTTTTGACTCCCATTTGAGATTTCTACCTTGCCTGTATACCTAGGTGTCTGGTCTAGCTGTTCATTGCTGCTAAGTGCCTGGCTGGATGATATATTTATTGATCCTTGTCGACCATGAGGGACAAGGTGGTTATGGTCATGACTAGAGGTAGAATCCTCTTCCTCTGTAGAGATTTGGTCGCCCAAACTGAGGGCTAATGATGCTGCCAGTTGTTCCCCACTCATTCTCTTGGGACCTGCATCCTCTGGTCGTGATAAATGTAGACCCTTATCTGCTGTAATATAGTTCATGTCACCTCCTATCACCTCGGTGTCTAGTGATCTTGAGTTTGGTGATGCCACAATGTCACGAGGACTTTGTTGATAGCTTTCTTCTTCATCATCATCCCCAAATATCCCATAATCCTCTTCTTGCTGATGCACTTCCTGTCCATAGCTTGAGCGCCTGTGATTGTGTTGATGATAACTTTCTTTCATTTCTGATGAGTGAACAGAGCTGACATCTAGTGGTTGGAATTGGTTGGCTCCTCTATCGTAGCGGTCATTTTCAAGAGCATCAGACCGATCCCGCTCTGCCATGAGACGCTGAAGAGACAGATGAAGTTCACTACGACCTCTCCCATCAGATTTCTGATCCCTGGGGGTACTTCTCTCTGAAGGATGAAATGAAAGTTGTTCCATCATTCTATTTCTCCTCTCTGACTCTCCACCTGTGAAATCTATGGATGAAGCTGGTCGGTTGGTCCGTAGTCGTCTGCTTGCAGAGTGAGAGCGTGGAATGTCGTTCTCATTGAAATCGTCCTGTCTATGTGTGTTATTATATGGAAAGTGCGGTGTCAAAGGCCTCAAGTAATTAGAATTAGAACTCAAAGAACTTTTCTGACTATCTGGCCTTCTCCGAATTTTAATCTTGCGAGGAGGTTTCTCTGGACTTTTTGGCGGATCTCGTGTCTGTTGAATTTTGGTCATGGAGGAGTACATCTTGCTAGCAGATTGGTATGGGGCGTATGATGGTAGATCCCTGGTACCTCCTGCCACAAACTCTGTCAGTTCGTGTGTCGTTAGATCAGGGTGACTTCCGTACCCTAAGGTATGAGCACGTACAGGTATGGCCAATCTAGGCCTCTCTCTAACCTCATTCAGACTCTCGACAGCTTCTCTTTCACGACGATCCCGCAACACCTGCAGAACATATCTGTAAAAATAATGAGAAAATGGTAAAGATAAAAAGTGTGAAAATGGTAAAATTAAGAAATGTCAAAATCATGAAAAAATGTGAAAAACTCAAGTTACATTGTATATTGTATTAACTTCAAAACTTCTTAAGCTACAATGTCTATATATACATAACTTTTATTAAACATGTATATTACAGAACAATGTGTTATAGTCTATATGTACTGGAATTAAACTAATTTTCTTTTGTTTTATGAATATTCTAAAGCAATAAGGATTGAAATTTTTCAAGCAATGCATAGATTACAAAATCCATCTAAATTGTTAACAGTAAAACTAATTTACTAAGAGCAAAAAAAAAAATAATTTAAGAAATATTATAATACTGAAAAACATGCCAGCTAAAAGCAAACTAGGAGGAAGGCAGTGAGTTATCTCCCTTATACTGGTGATTTTGGTGTCTATATATAGTACCTCCTGGTGGTGTTGGGAGAGGCAGGCTGTCGGAGTAAGTTATCTTCCCCATTGGAATGTATACCACTGTCTCTGGCACTGGACACTTGGTTCGCTTCACAGCTACTGCCACTCGAACGAGATCGTACAGAGTTCCCATAGTCACGAGACCTGTCAATTACATATGGTTAAAGTCTTAAAGTCACGAGACCTGTCGAGTACATATGGTTAAAGTCTTAAAGTCACGAGACCTGTCGAGTACATATGGTTAAAGTCTCAAAGTCACGAAACCTGTTACCTATGTAAAGTTTTTATTTCTTGTCAGTATAGCCAGGAGACCTACATTGGCAAATGGCAAGTCCCGAGATCTGCTTTGTACATCCAATGTAAAGTTCTGAGCTCTGATACATTGAATGGGCAAAATCATGAAACCTTACATTGAATCTGTAAAGTCAGGAAGTCTGACATTAAAAGGGTTAAGTTGTGAAACCTTACATCGAATCGTCAAAATCATGAAGTCTTAAATTGAAAGGATGAAGTTTTGAAACCTTACATTGAATGGATGATGTCATGAAGTCTTATATTAAAATTCCGTCCACAGCCTCAAGTACCAAAAGAATAAACGTAATAAGTAGGAAGATTAATATAGTCCTTTTCATGTTTATATGTATAACTGTTTTTGTATTAATAGGAAGGAAGGCATAACTCTAATGAAGCAGTCTAATACATGTTTACTGTAAATCAATTCGACCTCATCAATATATTTTAAAACATTGATCTGTAATTGTGACTCAAATGACTCCTAAGTATTAATCAAAGTACTGAAAGTACTGAAGACACAAACGAAAACAAATTATTTTAACTGCTTTTGTTTAGTGGGGACATGGTCAACTTTGTATGGAACATCACCAATACCTGATTAGGACTAGGACAAAATATTGGCAAGAAAAGAAATTCATATCTACTTTTGATTGCAAGTGCGTCTTGGCAGCTAATTTTCAGAATAGGTACTCGGGTAATCTTATTTGACATCTTCAATGGGTTAATGTATACGTAGTTGTAGATGTAATATGAAGGTCCTAGATTACCTGTAAAATTAATGAGGCCTTTCTTTTCAAACTTTTGAGGATCCCATGCCTATAAGCGCTTCACAAATTATCATTATCATTAGCATTTGAAAAAATATTTATACATTTGATGTAGCGCCCCATCTAGCTACCAGCTTTTAGATAAGAGAGAGCTCAGGTTAAAAACATTTGTGTGATTGTTTTAGGATTTTATCGTGTGTGCGTGCCCTGGTTTGAATGATGTTATGTCAAGGTTTTGAATGATATTTTGTGGCAGATTGTTCTATCCCTTCAGTGCCTTCTGTAAAATAGCGATAACAAACTTCAATTGTCAAAATACAATATGGCTGCCTGTCGGCCATGTTGTTTTCCGATTAGTCTCAAAATGCAATATCCATAAATGGCACCGAGGGGAACCTACATATAAAATTTGAGAAAGATCCCTTCAGCACTTTCTGAGAAATAGTGATAACAAACTTCAATTGTCCAAATCCAAGATGGCTGCCTGTCGGCCATATTGTTTTCCGATTGGTCTCAAAATGCAATATGCATAATTAATGTAAGCACCAAGAGGAACCTACATATGAAATTTGAGAAAGATCAATTCAGTGCTTTCTGAGAAATAGCAATAACAAACTTCAATTGTCAAAACCTAAGATGGCTGCCTGTCGGCCATATTGTTTTCCGATTGGTCTCAAAATGCATTATGTATAACCATCCACCAAGGGAAACCTACATATCAAAATTTAGAAAGATCCCTTCAGCACTTTTTGAGAAATTGCGATAACAAACTTCAATTGTCCAAATCCAAGATGGCTGCCTGTCGGCCATGTTGTTTTCCGATTAGTCTCAAAACGCAATATGCATAACTAGGCACCGAGGGGAACCTACTTATGAAATTTGAAAAAGATCCCGTCAACACTTTCTGAGAAATAGTGATAACAAACTTCAATTGACAAAATCAAAGATGGCTGCCTATCGGCCTTATTGTTTTCCGATTGGTCTCAAAATGCAATATGCAACACTAATGTTAGCACCAAGAGGAACCTACATATGAAATTTGAGAAAGATCAATTCAGTGCTTTCTGAGAAATAGCAATAACAAACTTCAATTGTCAAAACCTAAGATGGCTGCCTGTCGGCCATATTGTTTTCCGATTGGTCTCAAAATGCAATATGCATAACTAGAAACCAAGAGAAACCTATGAAATTTTAGAAGATCCCTTCAGTACTTTGAGAAATAGCGATAACAAGAATTGTTTACGGATGGAGGGACGGACGGACCACTGACGCAGGGCGATTTGAATAGCCCACCATCTGATGATGGTGGGTTAAAAACACCTGGGTCTGATAAACAGACTCTGGAAGCGTAGAATGCGGATGTAGACAGGGCAGGGTATACCATCACGATGGGCACATTAAAATAAGCACTATATTCAAAACTTAGAATTACATGCTCATATCAGCTCAGACTTGAGACAGTTTCTTAAGAGTGAACATGATTTTCATATAGCACTCTACGTTATATGTTTACACTCCATACTGTGTAGCTACAAATCATCTATACAACAAAAACACATTCATTCACATGTATAGTTCAAATCAATTTGAAGTGGAATTTTGTTTTTCACTTATGTACATTGCATCAAATATTCTCCACAATAGTATATGTACCATATACATAACTGTAACTGCATGATACATATATATATGTATGTATGGTATATATATCATGTTAATTAATGTTAGTGAGATGTGAATGTAGCTATATGTATTGATATCATCGATTTCAAAATCAGAGGTTTTTTTTTAATCTGCAGCATCTGTCAGATGAAAATGTAGTTCGAATGCCCAAACTGGATGAACTGTACATGTAGTAGCATTCTTCAAAGTCCATTATGAATGCTTTTCAAACAAATGTATTTCTTTCAATTGTTCATGTGTTTAAATTATTAGAACACTGAAGTAATTTTTATTTTCATAAAAATGGAAGTACTGCTTATCTTTAAAACTAAATTGGATATTGATAAGATAAATTTGCCAAAATGTTAAAAATCAAACCTTATTAAGTAGAATCTAAACAGTTGTAAATGGCTAAGCCCACTATTCTTAACAACAAAATTACTTATTTTGATTCTCTGTCAAATATAATCAGGTTACTTGAAGACTTTGTCAGAAAAGTTAACACATATATACATTATTAATAGTTGCTTTAATTAAATTAATCTGAATTTGAACATTAAACCGACTTAACAATTTAAATGAAAAAAATGTGTTTTCACCATTTACCATAATTGACAAGAAGAAAATAATTATTTAACTCAACCTATGATATAGTATGTAACAGTCATCAAGACAATACTATTATCTTTAGTCATGCCAAGTTATTTCACAATAGGATATATGCACAACACAAAAAAGTTTTACAAATTTTTGTTGTTTAGAAGAATAATGAACTTAGTAATTTTTGCTGTTCTTCTCAAATAATATGTACTAGTGTTGTAAAGAAAAAAAGATTAAATAATAATAATAAATCTAAGTGATAATAAATTATTTGCATTGATTTATCAATAATTTACTGTGCATTAGTTTAAAGGTTAATTTAATTCAGAAGCTGAAATGATTTAAGACAGAAAAAACCGCAGATGTAGGAATATAACATTTCCACTGCCTTTAAATATCTCTGGTTAAATTTAGCAATCAGTACATTTCCATGAAAAATGGTGTTTTCTAAAGAGTTACTGCCCTTTAACCGTCCCTGAAGCGTTCAAAACTCCACCAAACATAATAAAGGTCTATGTAGATGTATATCGTAGACCCCCTTCTTTTTTATAATATGCTTCGACTGTTATGTAATATTTCAAATGATAATGATAGATCATTTTCTATTTTTTTTAAACCATCACGAATATTAGAAAAAAAGAATCAGTCGCTATAATTAGAGATGAAATTTTCAGTGACGTCTACATCTGCATGCAGACAGCCACGTTAATGCGGTACGCGTTCTGTAAACGAAAAACTTCATGTGCATTACGTAGGATATAATCAATAGATCCGAAGTCAATATTAATATTCACAAGTCCATTTGACATTTCGAAACCCTATTCAGTGAGAATTTATTTAACTTTTTATTTGCAAACATGCGTATGGTACTCGACTGCCGTTGTTGTGATATTGTCATGATGAATAGACAACTTTTTTTCTTTCGTAAAAAAACATCTATATAATCTAACCATCTGCAGACTACATCAATCACATGCAAGTTAATATTTCAGTGAGAAAATGACATTCAAAGTTGGGTTTGATCACCTACTCTTTCTTTTATTATTGTTTACATTACTGAAAGATGGCGGACAAAATCGGATGCTGGATGAGTGATTTTTCAATGTACAAAATAACAACGATATTCCGACGAAACTTTATCAATATTATAACCCATTCAGTAACATGCCACCAAAGAAAAAAAACACATAGATGTCGATGATGAAAATTCAGCGTGATGTTAGTAGATTTTTCTTCCGGGTCACAGGTAAGCAGCAATATGGCGCCAGCGAAAAGTCGATTGTATCATTCCGCGTGAAATCTAATGCGTTCAACGCGGAAAAATATTCTTACGTATCATCGACAGAACATACTTAAATTAAATACTTTGAAAACTATCTATTTGTGAGGTTCTGTTGTTTTGTCATATATCTAACGAAACTGCAGTGTTGCATTTGACTCCGTAAGTCACGGGACTATTTTTTTTTTTGCGATAGAATATGATTGTGAAGTGGCAGTGGAAGTTGTGTCAGAGCGAACGAAAATGCCAAAAAAAAACCACATTGTCCTGTCAGCTTTTAAAATACAACAAAACAAAAGGTGATTTTTTTTAATAGCTGAACTTCACTGTATGTCATTTTTTATCGTGAAGTTAAACAAATATTTACTGCATAACATTACGGAGTTACTGTAAAGCAACGTTTAGATTGGCCAACAGCAGTATCCGCCAGAGCCCTCAAAAGCGCTGACATAGACTCAAACTTACGTTTGTGTCTACGTTTGTGTCAACAAAACAAAAGGTAATTTTTTTATAGCTGAACTTTACTATATGTCATTTTTTATCGTGAATATTTACGATATTTACAAATATTTACTGCATAGCATTACGGAGTTACTGTAAAGCAACGGTTAGATTGGCCAAGGCAGTATCCGCCAGAGGGCATCGTAGATTTTGTCAGCTACACCTCAAAAGCGCTGACATAGACTCAAACTTACGTTTGTGTCAAAAATCACTTGTTACAAGATACAAAAATTATTCTGATTTGTGATTTACAGTATATATCACAAAAATAAATATACAATGACAACTACTACAATATACTGTATGCTACATCAGACCTCGACTAATCCAGGAACAATGAATACAGATATCCTACTGTACAATCAGGATATTATGGAACATATTCCTTTAATATTACAAGCAGGACTTTAAGGGAACATATTCCTATAATATTACAAGCAGGACTTAAGGGAACATATTCCTATAATATTACAACCAGGACTAAAGGGAACATATTCCTTTACTATTACAACCAGAACTAAAGGGAACATATTCCTTTAATATTACAAGCAGGACTTAAGGGAACATATTCCTATAATATTACAACCAGGACTTAAGGGAACATATTCCTTTACTATTACAACCAGGACTTTAGGGAACATATTCCTTTAATATTACAACCAGGACTTAAGGGAACATATTCCTTTAATATTACAACCAGGACTTAAGGGAACATATTCCTTTACTATTACAACCAGGACTTAAGGGAACATATTCCTTTACTATTACAACCAGGACTTTAGGGAACATATTCCTTTAATATTACAACCAGGACTTAAGGGAACATATTCCTTTAATATTACAACCAGGACTTAAGGGAACATATTCCTTTACTATTACAACCAGGACTTAAGGGAACATATTCCTTTACTATTACAACCAGGACTTTAGGGAACATATTCCTTTAATATTACAAGCAGGACTTAAGGGAACATATTCCTTTAATATTACAAGCAGGACTTAAGGGAACATATTCCTTTACTATTACAAGCAGGACTAAAGGGAACATATTCCTTTACTATTACAACCAGGACTAAAGGGAACATATTCCTTTAATATTACAAGCAGGACTTAAGGGAACATATTCCTTTAATATTACAAGCAGGACTTAAGGGAACATATTCCTTTACTATTACAACCAGGACTAAAGGGAACATATTCCTTTAATATTACAAGCAGGACTTAAGGGAACATATTCCTTTAATATTACAAGCAGGACTTAAGGGAACATATTCCTTTAATATTACAACCAGGACTTAAGGGAACATATTCCTTTACTATTACAACCAGGACTTTAGGGAACATATTCCTTTAATATTACAACCAGGGCCCAGTTGTTCAAAAGGTGATTAACCTAATCACAGTTTAACAACAATTTTAAAATCATGATAAAATCATTTCTGGTAAACTTACTTGACAAAATTTCATGAAACAGAGGTTTTGAAGTAAAGGCAAAAGGAGATTTTCACTTATCAAGTGATTAAGCTAATCAAATTTCGAACAACTCGGACCAGGACTTTAGGGAGTATTTATTGGGGGCAAACCAATGTGACTGGATTATCTAATGGGGAGCTAACCAAGGTGACTGGAATATCAACTGGGGGCTAACGAAGGTGACTGGATTATCTACTGGGGGCTAACCAAGGTGACTGGATTATCTAATGGGGGCTAACCAAGGAGATTATAAATTATACTGATTACCAGGTCTGGATCATGGACTGACAACTGCATGAATTATACAAACTGTACAAAAACATAACACCGAAAGGTTAATAAAAGATCTGTTTCTAACACGTATAGCCATACCGATCTATAGGAACCTTGTTGACATTCATGAACTGCATGGCATGCTCAAGGTCATTGTTCATCATGCCAAGGAAACTCTTGAGCCGAGTCAGGGCGGTATCTAGGTAGTACCGGTCTGGATGGTCCGGTCCAGTGTGTTTAATCATGTTCTACAATCAGACAAGATAGTTGACACATGTCACAGTAACTCTCTAAACTGATTTCTTCATCGGCATGTATAAATAAGGCCTCAACAAGGTCTTACTAAATAGGTCACTAAATTTTGAGTTTCTGTCATCTTATTCTATAATACAGATATGTATTGATTCTAATACATCACCAAGAATTAGCACCATGATCAGCAGTAGTGTCTGTACCATTTATAGAATTAAAACTGAAAATATTACTTCCTATTCTGTCACTATACAGCTATATATTTTATGTTCAGATATAGGTCACAGCATGACAAAAGAAGAACAGCTGTATTTTGTTAAATTTTAACAACTTATCCGTTTTACTTAATTATACATCTCAAACCAATTGTTTAATTGCTTTATCAGGGCATGCCAAAACTCCTCAGAAAAGATAGTGAACATTTCTGAAAAGAATCTTATACATTATAAATTATATGGTGGAAATAAGGGAGATCACTCTGCTTACCTTGATGAGAAGTGAGTATTTAGGAATCTGTTGTAATGGAGCCAGCAACAGTGGAATCACACTGGAAGTAGCTAGACTGGAACTCTGTAACATGTTACAATCTGGTACAATCTGGTAATGATGTTGAAGATATCTATCCATTGTAAATTTGTAAAATTGACTGTGAAATGATAAAATATTCAAAAACCTGACTGCAAAAATACAGAGTATAATAATGCTGCCAGTTGTTTACGTACACGATAGGAATAGACTTTACCCCTCATCACTTTAATCAAACCACAGAAACATTTAGTGGCAGATTCTTATACAGTTGAGTAGGATTAGGGATATCTGTAGGCATGAAATTGAATCTAAACATTTCCATGTGAAACAAAATGTCTAGTAAATCCAAAAGTCATCAAACACCACACAATTTTACCAAAAAGATTGAGTGTGGGAGAGGAAATTCCATCCTGGATCATTTGAGTATCTAGACTTACCCCCATGATATCTCTGAAGCGTGCCGACTGTGTAAACCAGTAGTTGATGTTGCTGATGACGGTGGGGAAGTCATTGATGTAATCCTTGTATACAGATAGACCCTCCCCCTGGACAAACACATACACACATGTTATTGCATTTGACTGCAGAAATATTCATTTATTAACATATTTAACAAAATGTTTAGAATATCACAGAAAAAATTATGGATGAATTACTATGTAATACCTATGTGTTCTACAATCGCTACACTGAAACAAATATCTTCTTAACCCTAGACAGACATTATTTACTGTGAACACCCAAACATGTTACATACCAGTTTTCAAACAACCATTGTTAAAGTCATCATCAACTATACAATCATTATCAAAATGTTGTTTTCTTTAATTTACACATGAACCTAATGTAATTCCTTAATTCAAACACATACCCAGCAAGAAACATATATACAATATAAAGGGTCTGTTATACATTTATAAACAATTATAATAGACCAATCCTACAGTGAAAATGTTTAATATATTGGAATATAACTTCAAGAATAGAATTTAATTTGAATAGAACCAACAGTACTCCCATACTGTCGTCGTACCTCCTGGGTGTCTGTAAACTTTACAAACACATCTCCTATCAGGCCGGTGTATTTCCACTTTACCATCCGTTCCTCCATCTTCCGTAACATGATGCAGTGCTGCTCATATAAATGGGGAAGGTAGGAGGGGAAGACGGTACTGAGATCTCGCTGTGTCATCAGCTCCTCCTGGCGAATCGGTCGGATTACCGCATCAATCAGGGTCCATAACTGTGAGCAGTACGACCTCTCAGCACTGATGGCCTCCTGGGCACACTTCTCTCTCTGGACTGTAGGTCAGTATAATTAAACCAATGTTAACACTTCTCTCTCTGGACTGTAGGTCAGTATAATTAAACCTATGTTAACATTCCTACACTTCTCTCTGAACTGTAGGTCAGTATAATTAAACCAATGTTAACATTCCTACACTTCTCTCTCTGAACTGTAGGTCAGTATAATTAAACAAATGTTAACACTTCTCTCTCTGAACTGTAGGTCAGTATAATTAAACAAATGTTAACATTCCTACACTTCTCTCTGAACTGTAGGTCAGTATAATTAAACAAATGTTAACATTCCTATACTTCTCTCTCTGAACTGTAGGTCAGTATAATTAAACAAATGTTAACACTTCTCTCTGAACTGTAGGTCAGTATGATTAAACAAATGTTAACATTCCTACACTTCTCTCTCTGAACTGTAGGTCAGTATAATTATACAAATGTTTACACTTCTCTCTCTGAACTGTAGGTCAGTATAATTATACAAATGTTTACATTTCTCTCTCTGAGCTGTAGGTCAGTATAATTAAACCTATGTTAACATTCCTACACTTCTCTCTCTGAACTGTAGGTCAGTATAATTAAACCAATGTTAACATTCCTACACTTCTCTCTGAACTGTAGGTCAGTATAATTATACAAATGTTTACACTTCTCTCTCTGAACTGTAGGTCAGTATAATTATACAAATGTTTACATTTCTCTCTCTGAGCTGTAGGTCAGTATAATTAAACCTATGTTAACATTCCTACACTTCTCTCTCTGAACTGTAGGTCAGTATAATTATACAAATGTTTACATTTCTCTCTCTGAGCTGTAGGTCAGTATAATTAAACCTATGTTAACATTCCTACACTTCTCTCCAATGTTAATATGTCTATCAACATTAATTTTATTGTTATACTGCATATTGCAGGTATAATGGTATTCATAATTCTCTTGATTTTCTAAGGTTTTGTTTCTTGTCCTTTATTTTCTTTCTATTTTATATAATTTATAATCAAAATGTTTGAGAATGGCTATCCATTTCCTATTCCTCTGTCTCCATCACACTGATCTCTAGACAGCAGTATGATAGTTGTTTCAATCTGAAGCTTTATCAAAATTACACCTTCATGTTCAACCTAATGCTTTATCAAAACATCACATTCAGGCAAAATGTACTGTTATACCAGATCATAAATATTGATTTTTAAAAGCAAATCTTCCAAACTCATATTGAGACAACTGGTTTTCCCATCTCAGTTTTTATAGGATACAGTGTAAAACTTTCTTCAAAACTTTTCTGAGAATATTAAACCCTATCACTAATGACCTAATCAGAGTCTGATATAGAACGGACAGGATACAAGGTCACCATCAATAATCACAGCCATTTTGATAGCGACATAGTAAAATTGATTAATCCCGCCATTCAAAAAAGTACATCTATTAAGGATTTATTTACACAAACATTCACCTTTACACTAGTAATCTTTGTAGGAATTACATCCTATGGTTGTGTCCGAGTCTTAACCCTGCTGTCATACCTGTACGAGTCTTAACCCTGCTGTCATACCTGTACGAGTCCTAACCCTGCTGTCATACCTGTACGAGTCCTAACCCTGCTGTCATACCTGTACGAGTCTTAACCCTGCTGTCATACCTGTACGAGTCTTAACCCTGCTGTCATACCTGTACGAGTCTTAACCCTGCTGTCATACCTGTACGAGTCTTAACCCTGCTGTCATACCTGTACGAGTCTTAACCCTGCTGTCATACCTGTACGAGTCCTAACCCTGCTGTCATACCTGTACAATCTTAACCCTGCTGTCATACCTGTACGAGTCTTAACCCTGCAGTCATACCTGTACGAGTCTTAACCCTGCTGTCATACCTGTACGAGTCTTAACCCTGCTGTCATACCTGTACGAGTCTTAACCCTGCTGTCGATACCTGTACGAGTCTTAACCCTGCTGTCATACCTGTACGAGTCTTAACCCTGCTGTCATACCTGTACGAGTCTTAACCCTGCTGTCATACCTGTACAAGTCTTAACCCTGCTGTCATACCTGTACGAGTCTTAACCCTGCTGTCATACCTGTCCGAGTCTTAACCCTGCTGTCATACCTGTCCGAGTCCTAACCCTGCTGTCATACCTGTATGAGTCTTAACCCTGCTGTCATACCTGTACGAGTCCTAACCCTGCTGTCATACCTGTACGAGTCTTTAACCCTGCTGTCATACCTGTATGAGTCTTCACCCTGGTGTCATACCTGTACGAGTCTTAACCCTGCTGTCATACCTGTACGAGTCTTAACCCTGCTGTCATACCTGTACAAGTCTTAACCCTGCTGTCATACCTGTACGAGTCTTAACCCTGCTGTCATACCTGTCCGAGTCTTAACCCTGCTGTCATACCTGTCCGAGTCCTAACCCTGCTGTCATACCTGTACGAGTCTTAACCCTGCTGTCATACCTGTACGAGTCCTAACCCTGCTGTCATACCTGTACGAGTCTTTAACCCTGCTGTCATACCTGTACGAGTCTTAACCCTGCTGTCATACCTGTACGAGTCCTAACCCTGCTGTCATACCTGTACGAGTCTTTAACCCTGCTGTCATACCTGTACGAGTCTTTAACCCTGCTGTCATACCTGTACGAGTCTTCACCCTGCTGTCATACCTGTACGAGTCTTAACCCTGCTGTCATACCTGTACGAGTCTTAACCCTGCTGTCATACCTGTATGAGTCTTAACCCTGCTGTTGTACCTGTACGAGTCTTAACCCTGCTGTCATACCTGTACAAGTCTTTAACCCTGCTGTCATACCTGTACGAGTCTTCACCCTGCTGTCATACCTGTACGAGTCCTAACCCTGCTGTCATACCTGTACGAGTCTTTAACCCTGCTGTCATACCTGTACGAGTCTTTAACCCTGCTGTCATACCTGTACGAGTCTTCACCCTGCTGTCATACCTGTACGAGTCTTAACCCTGCTGTCATACCTGTACGAGTCTTAACCCTGCTGTCATACCTGTATGAGTCTTAACCCTGCTGTCATACCTGTACGAGTCTTAACCCTGCTGTCATACCTGTACGAGTCTTAACCCTGCTGTCATACCTGTACGAGTCTTAACCCTGCTGTCATACCTGTACGAGTCTTAACCCTGCTGTCATACCTGTACGAGTCTTAACCCTGCTGTCATACCTGTACAAGTCTTAACCCTGCTGTCATACCTGTACAAGTCTTAACCCTGCTGTCATACCTGTACAAGTCTTAACCCTGCTGTCATACCTGTACTGTCTGTTATAGACACCAGTGTGACTAACTCTACATCTTATATATCGGTATCAACATTCATGGGTTCTAAGTCTTTACCCTTCTGTCATACCTGTACAATACTGTCTATCTTATATATCAGTATTAATATTGGGTTCTAAGTCTTTACCCTTCTGTCATACCTGTACAATACTGTCTGTTATAGACACCAGTTTGGCTAATTCTACATCTTATATATCGGTATTAGTATTGGGTTCTAACTGGATACATTGACTGGAGTATCACATTACACCAGATATAGGTTAGCAGTCATACAACCTTCAAATCACCATACCTTCTTCCAGAACTTTCTCATGTGGAGGGATTTTCTTAGAAAAGTGTGCTTTGGCCTCGGAAAGGTCTGTTTGGTGAGGAACATAAGGAGAGGAGAAAATGTAAACAAAAGGGAAATGTGGCACAGATTTCCACCCCACATGGTCCATATATATACATTATTAATCACATCATCAGCCTGTTATCAAGTTCTGCCTGTGTATTTCTTTTGCATATTATATACCAGAGCATTTTTCATGGCTACACCAGTGAGATATGGATTGTGACATCATGAAAAAAGTGTAACAAAATGACTACTGTACATCCATTTGATTTTGTCCCCCACATTTTGGCCTAAAAACCTGTCAAAATTAAAGTTTTTTGAGTTACATGTATGTGATAAAAAGTATCTTTAACTTGTTTCATTTCATATCAAATTTTTATGAAACCTGTCTTAAAGTTTTAAGTTTTGCTTGACATCAAATCTCATATGAGATGAAAACTGAAGTGATCCTATATACTTATTAATATTGTATTAAGTATTTGATATGTATAAAATATATATGGCCTGTGGGCTGGTACTTTGTGCTGAATCCCTGTAAAAGGAAAACAACAAAACTTGGAAGGCTAATTCAGACACACAGTTTTCATTGTTCACTCACTGACCACACAAGGGGTGACCCATATGGTTTTTATCTAGTAGTTGAAAGTCTAAAATACTGTGAGGTGCATCCTTTCAAAACATTTCCAAAATCAAAATGCACACAATTATTTTTTTTAGAAAGGAACCCTGGATAAAGATGGTAGCCATCAATGGCAACCTAGAATTTGTCCAGGGTTGATAAATAAGGAACTTAAGATGCTGAAAAATCACAATTGTTTCATCAATCTAAATTTTTTTTAAACTTCTAATGAATATAAAGGTTTTCATAAACCTCCAATGAAACACATCCCAATTGTTTTCTTCTGAATAATGATGTGTCTAATATGCTGGTCCTTTCCAGAGTAAGTACTATGAATGTGGTATGTCTGGATTTGCTATTGAATTTCAGAGTTGAACATTTTCAAGGAAAGCACTTGTGAAAGGGTTTAGGATCCGTGGAAGCAACAGAAAATAGTTATCATGCAATAGAAGGATGAAAGACATAAAATACATTAAAAATGAGAATTTATAATTAAGGTCTAAAAGATACACTGGAATTAATTACTGAATCAACATGTGGAGCCTTTATCTTTTACATATCAATATGTTTATAGTGTATATATATATATATACAGGTAAATTAGCATGTGCCATATATACATACATACACAATAATACTTACGACTGTTGTCAGTATTAAGTAACGCCAGTCTTGCATTCTGAAAGTGTAAAGACGTAGTTTTTCAACAAATGAGGATGAAATTTTACCTGAATCAGTGAGTAAATATATTAAATCAGACTTCTGAAATTGTCTTTTTAAAAATTATATTGAACATTTGTCTCGTAAGGTAAATCTCATAAAAAAATCTGTAATTATCTCCCTTACACTGTATCAATTGTGCAGCAGAAGCCTTAAGATAGTAATTATCTCCCTTGTATTGTCCATACCTAAACTACTCTATTTTCTACATTTTCACCTTTATTGCTATAATCCTATGTGAGATGCTTATGATTAAGAAACAAGTCAACCATTTTATTGTTTTGTAAAACCGTGCTTCACCATTGTTATAAAACCATAGAAGTTAAGTAATATAAAAATCCTGGCCTTAGGAATGTAGCACGGCCAGGGCGTATAATAGCAATGTATTACATTACAGACCAGTTATAACACAACATTGTAATGCTGTATTGTGCCTGAGATTGTACCTGTGCATGGCGTATTGTTTCGTCATCGTCACTAGAAGCAGACAAGTCGAGGTGTAAGCACTTTTCGTGTAACGCCTGTGATAGATTAAGGCTCTTACAGGCTAAGGCCGTCACTGACTGGGCAGTCCGAGTCTTCAGCTGTAGAACACATTAAAAACCTTCAAACTACTCCAAATAACAAACTTAATTTTTAACATTATGTAACTGTTCATCCCAGGATTATATTAGGGTATTTACTGATTTTAAAACTCATAAGCAGATTAATGGATTAACTGTTGACAAAATCCTGAACAAGAAAAGTCTTATACATGTTGTAGTAAGTCTACAGTATTAAATATCTCTCTTTTTTGTTCACTATTTTATTGTCACTGCCCCATGGAAGATGTCTATATTGTTCTTGATTTTAATATATTGTTGTACATACAGATCTGTATCACATAAACTCCTATTGCATCCAGCACTATGAGGCTAGATTCATTATGAAGGTAGATGTATGTGTACTGCATGCCAATTATGGCAAAATAGGATATTCTTTGTTAAGACTGAATACTTCCTTGTACTTTTCCTAGAAATGTTATATGCTATGATGTAGACTTTTTTTACCCTCTATAATGATACACACCGAATTCACATCCCGACACTGAATCCTTACCTACCCATTAATATAACTGAAATGTTCCCTAACACTAGATTATAGCTTTGTCCACTGCTACTGACCTTTGTCCTGAGTGAGACTGGCCAGGTAGGGGTGGACCAGAGGGGACACATCCTTGGGCTGGATATCACTGCCTCTCTTACTTGTCTGTGTCTGGTATCTGTAGAATGAACAAAACAAAAACAACATGATCTTTATTAAAATCACTTGTCTACATTTTGGATGCCTCAATATTTTAATTATAAACTATTCAAAAGTACAGCAGGGCTAATTGTTGTGTCGGTATAATGGATCATACATTATACAATGTAAAGCGCTTCCTGAACCACATGTGGAACCTCTCACAATATCCTTCAGGTGCTTTACCAATAGTGTGAATGTCATGACCCTGGGTGGGGTCTTACATTTGCCCCTGGGAAGAAGGTAAACTTTCACCACAAGTGGAACCCCTCATGGCATTTCCTTTCACCACATGTGGAAACCGTCATAAAGTCTGACATTGAAAGTGTTAATTATCATCACAAAGTCATTTATGAATAAAGACATTAATAAAAAATTTTATGAATGAAGACATTAATAAAAAAGCCTATCTACCCAGGCTTTCCTACATGTAACTTTTAGATACCTGGCTTGGTCAGCAGCAACGCCTATGTTCTGAAGTTCATCGAGGAATGCCTCTTTGTCGAAGGATTTAACATTGTCCACTTTGACCTCCAGTGACCTCTGAGCCTCGGACACATCCTTCAACTGACTGGACAAATTCTCTATATCAGTCTGGAAAAAAGATTGAAATAATATCTTAACATGAAAATTTCTACTTTATCTAGCAGACGTTAAATAAATGTATATTTAATACTTAATGTATTTCATGAGTATGTTGTTATTCTTTCATGAATGTGTAGTGTAAAACTGTACATTTTATGTAACATGTATTTTAATGGTATGTGTGTAATACACATCCTAATGATGATAAGGTGTTATCTGTACGAGACCATCTGTGATATGATTGAGGAAATATTCAATAGCAACTGAAAAAAAGGTTATTTTACATAGTTTCTTTGACATATACCCTCTACTACAACAAATCATTGTGAAACTTTAATAGTTGGCCCGGATATTTCTGAAATACCCATAATGACAGTGGGAACATGGGCACACTACCATGATTCATCAGTTATTTATGTATTTGAATTACAAATTTTTATCTAAAAAATATGACATAAAACTACCAGCTCAATTTTCTATGGTAATTCAAACCAGAATATTAAGAATGACATTTTCTCCACTCTATTTCACTCCTAAAGCATCACCACCTTGTCATATACACAAGTAGTTTATTATCATAGACACCCAGCTCATTACTACCCCGCCAATATCAGACATTTGTGTGGACATATATAGACTGTACAGCAGATGATTAGCCTAACATTCCTTAGGCTGGCAAAATATGTAGAGTAAGTAAATGGATTATCCTTTATCTAAACTGTTCCATATTCTATTTTACCTATTTGACTGGTATCAAAAGGTGTGTATTAAAAGAACAGTTAAGTAGATTGGAAAGTTTAAAACTTGATCCAAACCCACACCTTAATTGAAGTTGTCGATTGGTCAAGTATTCAGAATCACATTCCATTAAAAACTTATTCAAGATTTCAAATGATTTGAAAATTTATTAAAAAGTACAAAATGTTGCCCTTCACTTCGTCTCCTATTTAACCTTGTAATGATACACTTATAGCCGTTCTGGTTTCAATATAAACAGATATCACTGTAAAGGAAAGCAATCTCTACCAGGGATCTCACTGTAACATGAGCATGCAATCACAATGTGTGAGAGAATTATAAACTAATCATTCTTCAAACATCAAAGGAAGATGTCCTCCAGATGTCCTTCTCAACCAGGTGGTACAATGTGGGACATCAGGTACTATGTTAGTGTAGGATATCATATGTACCCCACTCAGGAGTGCTGAATTGGAGTCGGACACTTGT
Source organism: Pecten maximus (assembly GCF_902652985.1). NCBI lineage: Eukaryota > Metazoa > Mollusca > Bivalvia > Pectinida > Pectinidae > Pecten > Pecten maximus. Next base: position 38,249,040 of record NC_047017.1, read on the forward strand.
TACAGTATATACAATTTAAATTTTTAACTACTGATCATTATGCAGCAGAAACTGCCTTTAATCTGAGTGATACCTTATATGGTAATTTCACTGTATATATGGAGTGTGTCAGCAATATCTGAGTCCCTTTGTTCCCCAGAGTATATCTACTTCCGTTGTATTTGGTATGACCTCTATATGAAGTGTGTGAGTAGGCGATATACATCTCTGAGTAGCGTTACCAGTATATTGTTTAACCTAAAATCACAACATTAATATAGGATGCTTTGCTTCTCAACCAGCATTTAACACATTTGACCAATTTGACCTTGAACATAGGTCAAGATCATACATTTGAACAAATATGGTAGCCCGTCATACGAGCATGCTACTCTCCCAATATCATAACCCTGCATGGACCTCTTAGTTATTGAGAATAAGTTGAAAATGTAAATCGTTTACAGAAGGGCAACGTGAGGCTCTGGCAATTGGTCATTTTGTTACATGTGACCTCAAAAATGTTTTTTCTTAAAATTCTTTTTTGATATTCAACTGATTTACTGTGTGTTATTTTTTTTTTAAATTCACCCCAGATAGAGACTAAGCACAAGTCCAATTATAAAACCACAGTGTAGCAACAAGGCATTCAACATTGTGTATTACATGTCTGGTGTGACATGGACACCTTAAAACCCTAACATATTAACTACGCCCTCAGATCTTAGTGATAGGAAACATGAGGCATATTTTCATTTTGTTGACAAAAGTACCTTACTGGGCCTATTGAACTACAGAGCTATAAATAAAATACTGTTAAATATACCGTAGACATGTCAGGGAAAATAATCTCAGCAAAGTTTCTATCAGACATCTCTCAATCTAACAAACTCATGACTAATAAAATAATCAAAAATCATTTCAGTTTTTCAAATAAGAATTATACTGGAAATAGTAATTTACATGTCAGACCTATTGACTGTTTCAAGGGTCTGTTGGCAAAAAGACGGAATGTGAAAGTATAAAGTCCATGAAACATGACGATGAACGGATGTTTGTCAACCCCTACATATATAATGCACATGTATATAATTATGATGTATATGAATTAAGACTCGTGATTTGGACCCAACATTTTGACAAAATATCATCAGTAAACTTTGTTACTATTCATAATAAATAAAAATAAACTGGTACACGATATGAAAGCTAAAATAGATACTCAGGTATTAGCTGTCAAATGGAGGTCTATATCTGTAAAATGTTTGTTTCTGTGGCTTGAAAATCTGAACTCCCACTGTCTCAACCATAGTTTCTAAATAGGAATTAAAATCTACAAAATATTGTATCATTTCTCTTGAAATAGCTTAAATTAATGTGAAGAATAGTTTGAAATGGAGATAAATTTAATGGTAATGAAAGGAACCATTCAACCAAACCACACCTTTACAAGTCTCAGGACATTTTCAGTACAAAGCCTGGGTATAGGACGCTTCACCAAGTCCTATCATTTAAATACCTATATTTTACTGGCTCAAGCTTCAAAAGCACAACTTCAGTTGATGTGTACTGTATCATAGAAAGTGAATCGGCTGTCTTATGGGCAATTCCTACCAATCAAAAAGCTTATAAATGTTTGGCCATATTACAGAAAACACATTACAGTCCAATTCAACCTGGAACAGCTCAACAATTGAGATGACTCATACATGTCGGGCTTGTAATAGATAGATTGACATTACTATCTGAAGTACCAGTGGATTTTTATAATGCAGTTGTCCAACAAACATTTTATAGTACATCCAGTTTTGTGCTTAGGTAATTTGAAAACTATTCAAATAATAAATTGGATGTGGATTAACCAATCATATTGAAGGCATAATGATAAAATGGTCCTGGTTAAACCAATCATATCAAAGGTATGATAAAGAATACAAATGTCCTCCAAGTGAACTGGTTCCGTGACTAAGTGACCTGAAATTGTCCTTTAGAGTATACACACACACATCTATGGTATTTAAATTGAACTTCAACACAGCTGGATATGTTGTATAGGATATGGCTTCAATTACTTTGACTGAGGAAAATAATACTTGAGTTCTATGTCAAAAGAACAATGACTGCATGCTTGAAATTACATCTCTCCATCAATTCTGAATACTTTGCGAATTTATATATCAAGCATTTGAAAAACTCGAGTTTGAGAGGTCTGAAAATGTAATAGACTACACTGTACACCGCCGTGTGACAGACTACACCGTACACCGCCGTGTGATAGACTACATCGTACACCGCCGTGTGACAGACTACACTGTACACCGCCGTGTGACAGACTACACTGTACACCGCCGTGTGACAGACTACACCGTACACCGCCATATGACAGACTACAGTGTACACTGCCATATGACAGACTACACTGTATGCCGCCGTGTGACAGACTACACTGTACACCGCCGTGTGACAGACTACACTGTATGCCGCCGTGTGACAGACTACACCGTACACCGCCGTGTGACAGACTACACCGTACACCGCCATGTGACAGACTACACTGTACACCGCCGTATGACAGACTACACTGTACACCGCCGTGTGACAGACTACACTGTACACCGCCGTGTGACAGACTACACTGTACACCGCCGTGTGACAGACTACACTGTACACCACCATGTGACAGACTACACTGTACACCGCCGTATGACAGACTACACTGTACACCGCCGTGTGACAGACTACACTGTACACCGCCGTGTGACAGACTACACTGTACACCGCCATGTGACAGACTACACCGTACACTGCCGTGTGACAGACTACACTGTACACTGCCGTATGACAGACTACACTGTACACCGTCATGTAACAGACTACACCGTACACCGCCGTGTGACAGACTACACTGTACACCGCCGTGTGACAGACTACAGTGTACACTGCCATATGACAGACTACACTGTATGCCGCCGTGTGACAGACTACACCGTACACCGCCGTGTGACAGACTACACTGTACACCGCCGTGTGACAGACTACACCGTACACCGCCGTGTGACAGACTACACCGTACACCGCCGTGTGACAGACTACACTGTACACCGCCGTGTGACAGACTACACTGTACACCGCCGTGTGACAGACTACACTGTACACCGCCGTGTGACAGATTACACTGTACACCGCCGTGTGACAGACTACACTGTACACGGCCGTGTGACAGACTACACTGTACACCGCCGTATGACAGACTACACTGTACACCGCCGTGTGACAGACTACACTGTACACCGCCGTGTGACAGACTACACTGTACACCGCCGTGTGACAGACTACACTGTACACCGCCGTGTGACAGATTACACTGTACACCGCCATGTGACAGACTACACTGTACACCGCCGTATGACAGACTACACTGTACACCACCATGAGACCGTCCCTAACTGTACACCACCCTTAAACAGACTTACTCTACAACATACACAGCTGTGGGTGAAAAAACTCTACCAATCATGGTTGACTGATGATGATTAGGTTTGAATGGGTAAATATTAAGGCCTTGAAAAAACAAGATCGAGGGACTAAAATATACAAACTGTGTCTGGTAACCTCTCTTCGATTTTTTATGCCTAATTTTTGTTTTAATTTTATACTGTGATCCTCCCCATATAGGACTCACATGTGTTATCAGTTCAGCTAAAATATGACTGACTTCAAATCTTCTCCACATTCTCTTTATAAGCGTGTAAATCTTACAAATATGATGCTACTCTGTAGTAGGCTAAGGGTATAGATTATAGCCTAAGTACCTCTGTAGACTCAAGTGAGAATGTGGATGGGCTTAAACTGGATTTATATTTACATAATTGTAAATGGGGTTTGTTTCTGTCCCTAACAAAGCTGGGCAGTCACCAGTGTCTTGTTCAGGTCAACAGAAACAGGCCAACAGAAAACTCACATTGTTTGTTCAGTACTATATGGACAACTCGATATTCAGACATCAAATTTCCCCTGAAAGGCCCAGGCTGATCAGATCTGATTGAAATCAGCTGAAGTTTATGACAAACTGCTGTTAAGCACACTATGAATTTTCTGCTGTGTGGCCAACTGTAAAGTAGATCCATTTCTTTTTTATTGCAGGTTTAGATTTTCCTTAACCTTGATTTTCCTTAAGAAGCTGGTAGGTTTATCACTAACACACAAGAGACATCAGTTAAAAGGTCGAATTAACCTGTTTATAGAAATTTATGAAAGTATCCATTTTAAAACTGGAGTTATATAGTGAAATCAACTAATACACAACACTTCAAATTTTAACTTTGTGTTCTACACAGTACCCTGTAGGTGTTCTACCCAGTAACCTGTTAGTGTTCTACCCAGTAACCTGTTAGTGTTCTACCAAGTAACCTGTAGGTGTTCTACCCAGTAACCTGTAAGTGTTCTACCCAGTAACCTGTTAGTGTTCTACCCAGTAACCTGTTAGTGTTCTACCCAGTAACCTGTTAATGTTCTACCCAGTAACCTGTAAGTGTTCTACCCAGTAACCTGTAAGTGTTCTACCCAGTAACCTGTTAGTGTTCTATCCAGTAACCTGTAAGTGTTCTACCCAGTAACCTGTAAGTGTTCTACCCAGTAACCTGTTAGTGTTCTACCCAGTAACCTGTAAGTGTTCTACCCAGTAACCTGTAGGTGTTCTACCCAGTAACCTGTAAGTGTTCTACCCAGTAACCTGTAGGTGTTCTACCCAGTAACCTGTAGGTGTTCTACCCAGTAACCTGTAAGTGTTCTACCCAGTAACCTGTTAGTGTTCTACCCAGTAACCTGTAGGTGTTCTATCCAGTAACCTGTAAGTGCATATTCTACCCAGTAACCTGTTAGTGTTCTACCCAGTAACCTGTAAGTGTTCTACCCAGTAACCTGTAAGTGTTCTACCCAGTAACCTGTTAGTGTTCTACCCAGTAACCTGTAGGTGTTCTACCCAGTAACCTGTAGGTGTTCTACCCAGTAACCTGTAAGTGTTCTACCCAGTAACCTGTTAGTGTTCTACCCAGTAACCTGTAGGTGTTCTATCCAGTAACCTGTAAGTGCATATTCTACCCAGTAACCTGTTAGTGTTCTACCCAGTAACCTGTAAGTGTTCTACCCAGTAACCTGTAAGTGTTCTACCCAGTAACCTGTTAGTGTTCTACCCAGTAACCTGTAGGTGTTCTACCCAGTAACCTGTAAGTGTTCTACCCAGTAACCTGTAAGTGTTCTACCCAGTAACCTGTTAGTGTTCTACCCAGTAACCTGTAGGTGTTCTACCCAGTAACCTGTAGGTGTTCTACCCAGTAACCTGTAGGTGTTCTACCCAGTAACCTGTTAGTGTTCTACCCAGTAACCTGTAGGTGTTCTACCCAGTAACCTGTAAGTGTTCTACCCAGTAACCTGTAAGTGTTCTACCCAGTAACCTGTAAGTGTTCTACCCAGTAACCTGTAAGTGTTCTACCCAGTAACCTGTTAGTGTTCTACCCAGTAACCTGTAGGTGTTCTACCCAGTAACCTGTTAGTGTTCTACCCAGTAACCTGTAGGTGTTCTACCCAGTAACCTGTTAGTGTTCTACCCAGTAACCTGTAGGTGTTCTACCCAGTAACCTGTTTGTAGATACCAGCAGGTAAATTGCTGATCACATCTTACAACATGTACTGTACCACCACCAAGGCTATTATTTAGGGTTTACACCCCCTCAGAACCCAAGCTTATCATTCTCTTGAAGACTCTCCAGCCTCTTACAGCCATCATTATAGACCCCACTGATCACACTAGACCTGATAAAACAGCCCTTGTTATCACTGTCCTGGCTTTACACTGAAAGCATTTCCATGTGTCACTCCCCTAATCAACACCATCTAGGGGGAGAGATCCGGGAGTGGCCTATATATCCACCAGAATATTTATTGATAAACATGTTTAAATCATTGTACATCTTGTATATTGACCAGTATGGACAAAACAAGGATTTAATAAACATCATTAGCACCTTCACTGTATTAACCTGGTAATAAGCACATTAAATTGTAAAATGGGATTATTTTGAAGAAAACTGCTTTAGTTGTAACTTGTTTACCTATCACAGACTATAGGTATCTTTAATCTGTATACCCAGAATATTTTAAATGAGTCACTCTTACTCTGTGGGAGACTGGCACCTGTTAACATACTGTACTGGTACAGAGGAATGGAAACATAATAAGACTTTTGATAATCCAGGAACTTTTACCTCATTTTCTGACACGCGAGGGTAGAATTTCAATACAAATGAGTAAGTATTTTTCTCTCATATCTGGTTTTCCTATCACAATTTTCTCCTGCATTCAGACATTCTGCCATTTTGAAAATTTTCAACTAGATTGGTTTGTTTCTCAAGAAGACTGCAACTAGAAATGAATTCTCTTTACCCTATGTCAAACTCCGTATTTACGTTGCGCAATTGAAAAAATCAATTCCATCTTTATTGTCATTTTTATGAAAACCCACTGGGTTTCTGTGATGACTTTGATAGTCATTTTGTTGATGTCGTGATGTCACATCATTGTTGTTCATGGTGACGTCATAATCAAATCCCAAGGGTTTATTACATGGATAGCTACGCAATAAAGCCACAGACTACATGGGATAAATGTCTCCCAAGAGACCGACTGAAACTGGCTGCTTAAGACAAGTTGCTGCTAAAACCAGGTTCACCAGAAACTCACAACAAAAAAACAAAGTTTTCATAAATTTATTGCATCTGAAAACATGTAATCTCAAATTGTAGTTTGTTTGCTACAATTAATATAAAGTTTGTTGAGCCTTGGTTTGCATGAAAATGCTTTATCCAACAAAGACTCGACAAGTGTGAAGGGTCAGAGTATAAAACAACAAAAGAAATCTTGTGATGATAGGTAATTAAATTTGGTCATGTGATCATCTCAGCTGTTTAACGAATAGGGCCAGATTTCACTGACCACTGTCGGTGTAGACAGGTGACCTCATATTTAAGGTTCATTATATAGTATTTTCCATCAGGCGGACCCCAGACTGCCCGCATAACAGAGGTGGCTGCTTATTCAAGGTGACCGTTCAAGCAGGTTTGACTGTAGTTTGCCAATGAGTCGAGATTGTGTTCACACGGTCACTAAATGTTTGGTGAGAGTGTGAAAGTGTTCTTTGGGAATTTACAAATGTGTTTTTATAACTTGCATCACTATATCGACTACAAAGACCAACTTGACTTTTACATTTGATATTAACTTTAATTGCTTTAAAGTGTTTTAATAGATATCTCTATCATATCAAGCAAATAAAAATAGATTGCATAATGTATTGATCTTGGTAACTAAATCAATGATTATTGATATATGGATTTTGACCAAAAAAAGAGTTCCCTGACAAATGACGGGTTAGAAAGACATACCTTCAAACATTAACGAATAAATTTAAATACATTGGTAAAGTTATTCTGAGTACATTGTGATACAGTTTACTTAATGGGAAAATGACTGGTCAGTTCCTTGTGAGTACTCACCCTTAGGGACTGCACTGCCTCAGTCAATTCCATGGTCCTTTGTTTGTTTTCTGACCGGTCAGTGACCATTTGCTGTTGTAAGGTTTGGTCTCCAAACTGTATGTTAGCTAGCTCCTCCATGGCTGTGGCAAAGCCTGTCTTCATCTCCTGTACCATCTCCTGGACCTGAAAGTAGGTCATGGTGACACAGTTTTACATACCAGAAATTAGGTCACAGTACCACTATTTTTTTAAATGTTGTATCATATCTCCTGGACTTGCAAATAATGGTCATGATACCAGAGGTAAAACTTGGAATTATGAATAAATGGAGAATAGAATAATTCTGATTTTTAACCTGAGGTCAGGATATGGAACATCCGACATGAGACCCATTGCTGTATGTCCTAAACCAGTATTTACCAGTGGTCATGAGAATTTAGACCTGCATACCTCACCTACCAGTAAACATTATAGATATATGTGGTCATAAGAAAACAACACCTGGTGCACCAACCAGCCCATAAACCACCAGCCGTACATAATCTGATGGAAATCCTAGGACAAGTACAACTTGAATGTATGATTGATTTTCTGTGTAGCAGTATAAACTTGATCTCATATTAAAATAAACATATACAATGTATCTATGGAAAAAATAACATTATCTCAAAAAAGGATATGCCAGATAGAAAGATTGTCCTTAATCTATAGAAATTTAAAAATTACTAGTGAAAATAGTAACAAAAATCTGTTTTATGTATTTATTTGTTTTTTTTTACATTCTTTAAAACAGTTGGATGTACAAGTTCTACAGTAAAAGGCATGGAAAATACACAACCTCTAGTAGTTATAAAAATCTCACAACCTCTAGTAGTTATGAAAATCTCACAACCTCTAGTAGTTATGAAAATCTCACAGCCTCTAGTAGTCATGGAAATCTCACAACCTCTAGTAGTCATGGAAATCACACAACCTCTAGTAGTTATGAAAATCTCACAACCTCTAGTAGTCATGGAAATCTCACAACCTCTAGTAGTCATGGAAATCACACAACCTCTAGTAGTCATGGAAATCACACAACCTCTAGTAGTCATGGAAATCTCACAGCCTCTAGTAGTCATGGAAATCACACAACCTCTAGTAGTCATGGAAATCTCACAACCTCTAGTAGTCATGGAAATCACACAACCTCTAGTAGTTATGAAAATCTCATAACCTCCAGTAGTCATGGAAAACTCACAACCTCTAGTAGTTATGAAAATCTCACAACCTCTAGTAGTTATGGAAATTTCACAACCTCTAGTAGTTATGGAAATTACACAACCTCTAGTAGTCATGGAAATCACATAACCTCTAGTAGTCATGGAAATCTCACAGCCTCTAGTAGTCATGGAAATCTCACAACCTCTAGTAGTTATGGAAATCTCACTACCTCTAGTAGTCAAGAAAATAGATCCTTATGTATATGTTGAGGACGTGTGAGAATCGATTCATGTGAAGAATTATATATTCCTGTTATTTTGTGTTGTAAATAAATTTGTGTTAAGTTTATATTGGGTCTATGTCATTTGTTGGTAGCTTCCAGGACATCACACAACCACTAGTAGTTAGGGAATTTATACCACCCCTAGTAGTCATTGAGATTTGCACCATCTGTAACAGTTGGGGAAATTACACAACCTAAAGTAGTCAGGAATTAAATTATACCATCTTAAGTAGTCATGAAAATTACATCACCCCCGGTAGTCATGGAAATTACATCACCACCGGTAGTCATGGAAATTACATCACCACCGGTAGTCATGGAAATTACATCACCCCCAGTACTTAAGGAAAATATACACCATATCTTATAGACCTAGACAATCTCCAGTAATTATAGTAATCAAATGGACTTTATTGATACACATCAAGTTTCCGGAATTATCTCCAGGGTCAGCCCGTCCTCATATGATCCT